>NC_041389.1:546685803-546710198 GCF_002162155.2 Triticum dicoccoides
CGGGGCACGGGGTGGGGGGCGGTGACGGCGTCGGGGCGGCGCGGGACGGCGCGGGACGGCGCGGGGCGACGACAGCGACGGCGAGGTGGAGACGGGCAGCCTGGCAGCGTCGGGCGGGGAAGAACGAACTGAACCAAATTTTCACGAGTGCTGCTTATATAGGCAAAGCATTGGTCCCGGTTCGTGAGACCAACCGGGACCAATGCCCCCCTTTAGTCCCGGTTGGTGCCACCAACCGAGACTAAAGGGGGGGCATTGGTACCGGTTGGTGTCACCAACCGGGACTAAAGGGGAGGCATTGGTACCGGTTGGTGTCACCAACCGGGACCAATGCACCCCTTTAGTCCTGGTTGGTGCCATCAACCGGGACTAAGGGCCTTGTGCTGCCCGCGTCATGGCACGAAAGTGTAGTCCCACCTCGCTAGCTGAGGGAGCTCGAGAGTGGTTTAGAAGCCCCAGTCCCGCTGCCCTCTCGAGCTCCTCTCAAATACAGGCTTACGGGCCTAAACGCACTATATGTGCCTGTGGCTGTTGGGCCTACCGCGGGCCTGAATCCTGGCCCATTGTTGGGTTTCTATTCGTATTCAGGCTGTGGTGGCCCTTTAGGTGGCACCTTATTTATTTATTTTTTGTTTTATTTTTTGCTTTCAATTATTTATTTTCTTTTGATTTTTGCTTTATTTTTTTATTCTTTTTTCTTTTAGCTCAGAATAATTATAATCTTTCTGTTACTCCATTAGTTTCCAAATTTGAATAATTATAATCTTTATGCAACTAAAAATATATTTGGAGTGATTCTTTTTCCTGCTATTTAATATTACTGCATTTTAACATTATATTGAAAAATAGATTTTGTTATTTTAGTTTCTATCAAAAAAATCTTTATGAAAATTCTTTTTGCTACTAAAGTTTCTAACAAAAAATTCTTTATGATAATTATTTCTGCTTTTCATGTTTTGAACAGAAAATACTTTGATAATTTTAGTTGCATAAATTTTATATAATTTTAGTTTAAAAAATACTAGAGGTTTATAAAAGCTTTTTAGTTGATTCCTTTTGCTATTAGAGTTTTATAAAGGCATTTACTGGTATTTTTTGAGCTATAAGACCTTGAAATTGAAAAGCATTTCAAATAAACTCTGAAAAGGTTGAAAGTTGGCATGGTATCATCATTTCACCCACATAGCATGTGCTAAAAAGTTGAGAGGGTTATGGGAAAAACTGGGTACACTTCGTGTATAAAATGGACAATCTCTTTCGAAGTATCAGGGTTTCATACAGAAACTCATCTATTACATAGGGATTTCATTTTTTTTAAACTTATTTGAACTCCTGACTTTTTGTGTGTTCAAAATGCACCATTCAAAGCCACATCATCAATTTTCAACCCTTTCTCACTTCATTTGTTATTTTTCATGCATTTACTGATTATTTTGAGCTATAAGACCCTGAAATTTAAAAGCATTTCAAATAAACTCTGAAAAGGTTGGAAGTTGGCATGGTATCATCATTTCATCCACATAGCATGTGCAATAAAGTTCAGAGGGTTACGGCAAAAACTAGATGCACTTCATGTACAAAACGGACAATCTCTTTCGAAGTATCAGGATTTCATGCGGAAACTTGTCTGTTACAACAATCATTTCAAATGAACTACGAAAAGGTTGAAAGATGGCATGGTATCATCATAATAGTTGTGGAGAAAGTCTTCACTTTTTCTTCGCTTGTGTACTTTCCTTATTGCGCCGTAACCATGGATAATCTTCATCATTTATCAGGATGCTTTGGTCAGCCTTGTCTTTGAAGGGAGGAATTTCATGAAATTTTTCATAATCTTCAGACATGTCTGTCTTGCCCTCCACTCCCACGATGTCTCTTTTTCCTGAAAGAACTATGTGGCGCTTTGGCTCATCGTATGATGTATTCGCTTCCTTATTTTTTCTTTTTCTCGGTTTGGTAGACATGTCCTTCACATAGATAACCTGTGCCACATTATTGGCTAGGACGAACGGTTCGTCAGTGTACCCTAGATTGTTCAGATCCACTGTTGTCATTCCGTACTGTGGGTCTACCTGTACCCCGCCTCCTAACAGATTGACCCAGTTGCATTTAAACAAAGGGACCTTAAAATCTACTCCGTAGTCAAGTTCCCATATGTCCACTATGTAACCATAATATGTGTCATTTCCCCTCTCGGTGGCTGCATCAAAGCGGACACCGCTGTTTTGGTTGGTGCTCTTTTGATCTTGGGCGATCGTGTAAAATGTATTCCCATTTATCTCGTATCCTTTCCAAATCATTACAGTCGAAGATGGTCCCTTGGACAACGAGTACAACTCCTCATAAACAGTGTTTTCACCTCTGAGACGTGTTTCCAACTAACTGCTGAAAGTCTTGATGTGTTCACATGTAATCCAGTCGTCGCACTGCTCCGGGTGTTTGGAGCGCAGACTGTTCTTGTGTTCATCGACATAAGGGGTCACCAAGGTAGAGTTCTGTAGAACTGTGTAGTGTGCTTGAGACCAAGAATATCTGTCCCTGCATATTATTGTCTCCCCTCCAAGCGTGCCTTTTCCAGTCAGTCTCCCCTCATACGCGATTTAGGGAGACCTATCTTCTTAAGGCCAGGAATGAAGTCAACACAAAACCCAATGACATTCTCTGTTTGATGGCCCATGGAGATGCTTCCTTCTGGCCTAGCACGGTTACAGACATATTCCTTTAGGACTCCCGTGAACCTCTCAAAGGGGTACATATTGTGTAGAAATACGGGGCCCAGAATGACAATCTCGTTAACTAGATGAGCTAGGACGTGCGTCATGATATTCAAGAAGGATGGTGGGAACACCAGCTCGAAACTGACAAGACATTGCACCACATCACTCCTTAGCCTTGGTATGATTTCTGGATCGATCACCTTGTGAGAGATTGCATTGAGGAGTGCACATAGCTTCACAATGGCTAATCGAACATTTTCCGGTAGAAGCCCCCTCAATGCAACCGGAAGTAGTTGCGTCATAATCACGTGGCAGTCATGAGACTTTAAGTTCTGAAACTTCTTCTCTGCCATATTTATTATTCCCTTTATATTCGATGAGAAGCCAGTCGGGACCTTCATACTAAGCAGGCATTCAAAGAAGATTTCCTTCTCTTATTTGGTAAGAGCGTAGCTGGCAGGACCTTCATACTGCTTTGGAGGCATGCCGTCTTTTTCGTGCAAACGTTGCAGGTCCTCCCGTGCCTCAGCCGTATCTTTTGTCTTCGCATACACGCCCAAGAAGCCTAGCAGGTTCACGCAAAGGTTCTTTGTCACGTGCATCACGTCGATCGAAGAGCGGACCTCTAGGTTTTCCAGTAGGGTAGGTCCCAAAATATAGGTTTCTTCTTCCACATTGGTGCGTGTCCCTCAGCGTCACCTCGGAACAGCTAGTCTGCCGGGACCCTTTCCAAAGATTACGTGTAAATCATTGACCATAGGAAGCACATAATCACCGGTATGCATGGCGGGCTTCTTCCGGTGATCTACCTCGCCTTTGAAATGCTTGCCTTTCTTTCGACATTAATGGTTGGTCGGAAGAAATTGACGATGGCCCAGGTACACATTCTTCCTGTAGCTTCCTAGGTATATACTTTCGGTATCAACTAAACAGTGCGTGCATGCGTGGTATCCCTTGTTTGTCTATCCTGAAAGGTTACTGAGAGCGGGCTAATCGTTGATGGTTACAAACAGCAACGCGTGCAGGTTAAATTCCTCCTGTCTGTGCTCATCCCACACACATACACCGTTTCCATTCCACAACTGTAAAAGTTCTTCAACTAATGGCCTTAGGTACACATCAATGTAGTTGCCGGGTTGCTTAGGGCCTTGGATGAGAACTGGCATCATAATGAACTTCCGCTTCATGCACATCCAAGGAGGAAGGTTATACATATATAGAGTCACGGGCCAGGTGCTGTGATTGCTGCTCTGCTCCCCGAAAGGATTAATGCCATCCGCACTTAAACCAAACCATACGTTCCTTGGGTCATGTGCAAACTCAGCACAATACTCTCTCTCGATTTTTCTCCACTGCGACCCATCAACGGGTGCTCTCAACTTCCCGTCTTTCTTACGGCCCTCACTGTGCCATCGCTTCAACTTGGCATGCTCTTTGTTTCAGAACAGTCGTTTCAACTGTGGTATTATAGGAGCATACCACATCACCTTCGCAGGAACTCTCTTCCTGCGGGGCTCGCCGTCAACATCACCTGGGTCATCTTGTCTGATCTTATACCACAATGCACCGCATACTGGGCATGCGTTCAAATCCTCGTACGCACCGCGGTAGAGGATGCAGTCATTAGGGCATGCATGTATCTTCTGCACCTCCAATCCTAGAGGGCATACGACCTTCTTTGCTGCGTATGTATTGTCGGGCAATTCATTATCCTTTGGAAGCTTCTTCTTCAATATTTTCAGTAGCTTCTCAAATCCTTTGTCAAGCACAGTATTCTCTGCCTTCCACTGCAGCAATTCCAGTACGGTACCCAACTTTGTGTTGCCATCTCCGCAATTGGGGTACAAACCTTTTTTGTGATCCTCTAACATGTGATCAAACTTCAGCTTCTCCTTTCGACTTTCGCATTGCGTCCTTGCATCGACAATGACCCGGCGGAGATCATCATCGGACACATCGTCTGGTTCCTCTTGATCTTCAGCAGCTTCCCCCGTTGCAGCATCATCGGGCACATCGTCTGGTTCCTCTTGATCTTCACCAGCTCCCCCCGTTGTAGCATAACCGTATTCAGGGGGCACATAGTTGTCATCGTCCTCTTCTTCTTCGTCGTCTTCCATCATAACCCCTATTTCTCTGTGCCTCGTCCAAACATTATAGTGTGGCATGAAACCCTTGTAAAGCAGGTGGGTGTGAAGGATTTTCCAGTCAGAGTAAGACTTCGTATTCCCACATTTAGTACATGGACAATACATAAAACCATTCTTCTTGTTTGCCTCAGCCACTTCGAGAAAATTATGCACACCTTTAATGTACTCGGAGGTGTGTCTATCACCATACATCCATTGTCGGTTCATCTGCGTGCATTATATATAATTATGTGTGTCAAAAGTAAGAAAATCAGACAAATATCTACCTAAAGTAAGAAAATCAGACAAGTATCAGAAAGAAGATAAGAACAAGAGGCTCACCATGGTGGTGCCGACGACGAGGTCGGCGCGGGCGATCAACGGCGGTGAAAACGGGGACGGCGCGTGACGGACCGCTAAATCTAGACAAATCTCGAAAAAAACGGAGCTCCGAGGTCGAGCTTCGAGAGGAGAAAGCTTAACTAGTGTGGCTCGGGCATTTCATCGAACACCTCATGTGAATAGGAGGTGAACTAGAGCACCCAAATGCCCTCTCCTCGCCGGATTCAAAAAACAGAGCACTGGAGTGCTCTGCCGCGGCGGTGGGTATATATAGGCAAGTTATTTGTCCCGGTTCATGGCACGAACCGGGACTAAAGAACCCCCTTCTGTCCCGGTTCAAGCCACGAACCGGGACCAATGGTTGTGGGCCAGGAGCGAGGACCATTGGACCCGGTTCGTGGCTTGAACCGGGACAAATGGTTCCGCACGAACCAGGACCAATGCCCACGAGGCCCCGGCCAGCCCCCAGGGCTCACGAACCGGGTCTAACACCCCCCATGGGTCCCGGTTCTTGAAGAACCGGGACTAATGGGCTGGCCAGGCCCGAACGGTAGCCCTGTTTTCTACTAGTGCATGCATATGATACTAGTGTATGATACTACCTTCATAGTACATAGTATCATAAAGTAGTATCATAGATGATCATATTTATTGTCATGCATGACACAAAGTAGCATATCATTTAACATGATACGGTATCTATCTATGTTACTCTAACCCTCTCTCTTTTCTTTAATTGTGTGCCACATAAGCATGTTTGCTAGTCCCAAGTGCATGTTACCGGTTATGTTACTCCCACTATGGCCAGCCTAATATTTTTGCAGAAAACCTACTACAAGCTGTAAAAGTGGACGCAGCGCTCTGAGGCCTTCTACCCAGACGATCGATCACCCGTATACAACTACCAATGTGTATTTCTAATTCGACATACTACTATCAACTTGAAAGGGAGGAGATACCAACTACTAAGCATATGATGTAAAGAAGGATGGGAATCTTAAAGGCTAGTCGTCCCTGGTAAAATGGGATTGATGATTAACTTTTTGTAGAAACCTGGAATTAGGACTACCCAAAGAAGAATTTTGAGAATATGTACATGTTAATATATCAACACTGTACTCTACTAATACTCTAGTTGAAGCATCTAGGCACTTGTCATATCTACACTCTACTCTACTAATACTCTAGTTTGTGCACAACTTGAATCCAGTTCCTGCTTCACAACATGAGGTGTTCTACTCTGGACGTCATGCACTGTCTGAAAGATCAAGTGCTAGAATGCATAGTTGTAAGTTGCGAAACATGAAAATTACAATTTGAGATAACATGATTTATTTTGTTTTCCTTTATGAAAATTGAGAAAACATAACTTGTTTTATGCACAAGCACAAGACTTACACCAAAGCTTTCTGGTCTTCCCTCTCGATCCAAATAATAGCGTGATCCATCGTGGCATTTGAGGAAAAAACGTGAAAGGGAGGAGATACCAAATCTGTCATCCACTAGCACAGTTGTTTTGACCATTAGGGATATCTCCAATACCTTCCTGGATGACCCCAATGAAGTTTGTTTATGAAAATATTGAAACTCTCCATTAGCAAAATACCAATAGTAATCTGATTAAGAAAAAAAATCCAGCATTAAATAGTACAAAGTTGTGGCATCTATAGCGTATGTAATAGGTGAACTATGTTTTTACAACACCAACAGGCGGGTGTATTTCTGTTTCTTACTCATGTAGGGTAAAATCTTTCTGTTGTATGCTTCTTATTTGTTGACAATATTTATTTTTAGGTGCCTTAATGGGTGAGCTATACCAGAGTAATCCTAGTTCGAATGATACTAGTGTTCAGCTATCAACAACAATAGGTAATTTCTTCTGTCATGTTCCCTGTTTGCTATGAGTTATTTCAGGGTTTAATAATTAATACTCCCTCCGTTCCTAAATATTTGTCTTTTTAGAGATTTCAAATGGTTACCACATACGGACGTATATAGACATATTTTAGAGTGTAGATTCACTCATTTTATTCCGTATGTAGTCACTTGTTGAAATATCTAGAAAGACAAATATTTTGGAACGGAGGGAGTAATATGTTTTTATTTTAGTGGAGCTGAAACATGAGAAGTGTTTAATTATCTCACCTCCAAATGAAGGTGAGTTGGTTTTACTGCATATATAGAGTAAGTATATAAGAGTATATCTTTTTGGCATACTAAAACATTTCTCTTTATATATTGAACCATTAAGTGTTTTTTGTTCATTATTCAAATGTACGGATGTCCCAAAAGAAAAATCATACTTACTGTACTATTTTGTTAAGTAGTACGTCCCTTTTTTGCTTATTTGACATACTTAAGAACAACATAAAATTAAATTTTAGTTGTATTTTTTTATATTTTTAATGTTTACCGTTCAAAAATACTTATATGTTGTGTTGAATTTAATTTCTATTTTGTAACAATTTTTTTATATTTTTATACTTGTGTAACTTATGTTGTTTATACAACTATATGTTAGATATCTCTAAAAGAAATAGAGTGGTTGTAGTATATGATTTGGAAAACATATCTGTAGAAAATTCTAGAGTACAAGTTTAATCATGTGTGGGACTGCTTGAGATATACTCATTTTTTGGACCACACATTTACAAATTTAACCCTATATTTATTGAACCATATGTGAGAGATTACATAATGTACATATATGGTTTAATGATGTACCTATGTACTAATTTTTTTTCAATAAATAACGGGTGTACATTTGTACACCCATGTACTCATCTAGCTCCGTCCATGCCCACGTACATACAGTATAGTGCACAAGCCCCCTGTCCATCGGGAGGGCTCTGGAGAAGGAGTTGAAGATCCCACCTCACCTGCTGCGCGTGACCGCCCACGACTCTGAAGATTTCTTCGTCTTCTTCAACCTGCCGGCGCACAAGGATCTGGCGGTGCGGCACAGCTCGCTCACTGTCGACGGAGTGCCGTTCCTGCTGGAGGCATGGAGGGAGGACGCCCATGCCGTGCACCAAAAGTGGATGATGCACGTCCGGGTCGTCATCGAGAAGCTGCCCATGCAGCTCTGGACACTAGAAGGTGCCGTCGAAGCCCTCGGAGACAAGGTGATCGTCGAGCGTCTGGACAGCCGGACCTACGAGCGCACCGACACCAAGCTGTTTGCGTGCTGGGTCTGGGTCTGGAACCTCTCCTTCATCCCGACCAAGCGGACAATCTGGAAGCATGCGAGGGGGGCGGGCTGCGTGGAGGAGATGCATGGCTACTCGCCCCCGAGCTGCGCGGTCGCCCCTCCGCCGGAGCTGCTGCAATACGACCTGCTGCTGCACGTCGATCGGGTCGAGGACTGGACGCCGCCCTCGCCGCGCTCCTCCCACTCGCCGCAGAGCGGGCTCCCCTCCGACGACGACGACGACGACGACCGCCCATACCCCCGCATCGATTCCGGGGTCTGGACCGTGCGTGTCGAGGATGGGCGGCCCGGACAAGTCGCGGCGCCCATGCTGCGCCCGCCTCCACGCGTCTCCTCCTCTGGCTGCAAGGGGATGCCGCTGGGGGGCGCGCCCAGGGAGCATGACGAAGATGATCCAAGCCACCACCGCCGCTCGTGGAAAGAGGCACTTCTGGGAAGAGGGCGTGCGGGTGGCCAGGGCAGCAGCAAGGCACCCAAGGCCAGCGGTAGGCAGCGCAGTCGCACCCCGACATCAAGGCACCGCCACGGCGCGCCTGAAGGACGCCCGCGCGACACCGGTGCGCGCACGTAAGCTCCCCGTGAGCGTGCTACCGGTGGCTCCAGAGGCAAGAGCAAGGAAGGCGGCCGCCCGCTGGCTATGCCGGCCAAGGAAGGGGGGGAAGGCCATGACCAGATCTCTGCTCGCCCCACCACGCATGCTGCATCGTGACGCCGCCTCCTCCTCGTCGGCTCTGGCGGACGACCCGGTCGCCGAGTTCTTCGAGGGCGCCAAACGACAGCTCACTCCGCGAGAGCGCCCTGATGCTCTGGCCCCGGCGCTGGACAAGCTAATCGCGGCCAAGCTCAACAAGCCCCTCAGCTTTGCTGACGACGATGATGGCAGTGGCGAATCGCTGGACCTGGGGCCAGCTCTATCCCTGGCGCGCCACACACCCACCACCACGACCTCGCACGCGCTCTAGCTGGGGGCCGTGACCAGGAAGGTGACCGAGATGCAGCTGGGCGGGGGTGGTGGAGCAGAGGAGCCGCGGCCACCGACGCTCCCGTTTTTCACACCTGCGCCTACTCCGGTGATCGGCAAGCCACCAGCAAGAGATAAGGCACCTCCCAAGACAAGAGCGACAAGTGTTCCAGTCCGAGCCAGCGCACGCCAGGCAAAAAACCAATCCTCAGTGCCCCATGCGCAGCGCGCAACCTTCCGTCTGGTGCACGGCCTTGGGATCCTGGGACCGAAGGAGAAGATGACAGCGGCAGCGGCCGAGGCGCTCATCCGTCGTTTTGACGAGCCCCTAACAAACGAAGACATCACGGCGATCGCAAGACTGACCCGCCTGGACGTCCAGGCGCTCAAGGCTGCTGCCGGCATGCTTGCTGATGGAGAGGCCTCTGGCCTCCTAGTTTCCCCATGTTAGAGCCTCACCGTAGTCGACAACGACTAGCCATGGGTTGGGTAGAGCTAGGTAGTAGTTTGTCAGCCACACGGCGCGCAAGTTGTAACAGTAGTAGGGCTTGGTTGCTAGCTGTTGGCCGGCGGGGTTTTGGGCCTATTGGTGGCCGCCAGCAACCCCCAGATGGTAGGGAAGTGTATCTGTTGTTCCTTTCAGCAAGTGATATCGTAGTCGATTTGTCTCGGTTTGCATCAAGGGCTAGCCCTCTGCGTATGCCACCTTTTCCTGATGAGTAACACAGCCGGCCCGATCATGAGTTGGAACGTCAGGGGTCTAAACAACCCAGCCCGGCGATCTGTAGTGCAGGACGCGGCAAACACGCACCGCCTCGCCATCCTTTGCATCCAAGAAACCAAACTTGAAGAGTGGACAACAGGAATCGCCAGGGAAGTTGGAGGCCAAAGGCTAGATGACTGTATTGTCTTGCCTGCAAACAACACAAGAGGAGGCGCCGCCATCTTTTGGGATTCATCATTAGTCAGAATCCAGTCCCACGCGATCGGGGAATTCTCCATCATGGCCAAGGTCACCGTACTCTCTTCAGGAGTTAGTTTTTGGTTGACGATAGTCTACGGGCCATCGGAGGGCACTAGAAAGGACAGTTTCCTAACAGAGCTAGTGAGAGGCGCCCCCCCTCAAGGAGAACCATGGCTCCTAAATGGTGATTTCAACATCATTTACGAAGCTCGCGACAAAAACAACAGCAATATAAATAGGAGGATCATGGGCAAATTTAGAGCGGCAATTGACGCAGGTGGACTGCGCGAGATAAAATGCAAAAATCGGCGCTTCACCTGGAGTAGCGAGCGTCAAAATCCAACCCTAGCGAGCATAGATAAATTTTTCTGCACTCTAGAATGGGAGGCCTTGTTTCCAGATTGCATGCTGCACGCGGCATCCACCTCATGCTCGGATCACTGCCCGCTCCTTCTAGCTGCTGCTGCTGCCCCGAAGGTGCCACCACACTTTCGCTTTGAATCTTTCTGGCCGCGGTTCCCGCATTTTCACGAGACGGTGCAGCGGGTATGGGAGCGGCCAGCCCCAGCGGCGTGCGCTTTCGCTCGTCTGAACATCAAGATGCATCGGGTAGCTAGGGACCTAAGAATCTAGAGCAGATCACTGTTTAGCGATGCAAAGATGCAGCTGCAGCTAGCCACTTTAGTGGTACTTCGCCTAGACATAGCTCAAGAAAGTCGGCCGCTTACAGAGAGTGAGTTCCACCTTCGCAAACTTCTGAAGCTACGCATTCTTGGGCTGGCGGCAGTAGAAAGAGCCCGGAAACGTCAACTATCCAGGATAACATGGCTGCGAGCAGGAGACGCGCAAACAGCCTTTTTCCAAGCCAAGATCAATGCCAGGCGCAGGAAAAACTTCATCCACTCTCTACAGGGGGCGAGGGGTATTGCCACCACTCACGATGAGAAAGAGGAAATCGTCCATAGCCATTTTGCTGCATCGCTTGGAACTAGGCAGTTTCGACCACACGCGATCGACTGGAGCTACATCAACATGTCTAGGGTTCAAAGTGGTGGCCTAGATAATCCTTTCACTGAGCAGGAGGTGTGGCAGGCGATCAAGCAATCGCCAGCGGAGAAATCACCAGGCCCGGATGGGTTCTCAGGTGTCTTCTTCAGACAATGCTGGCCTACCATAAAAAGAGATGTCATGGAGGCATTTCATCAGTTTTACCATCTAGCCGGAGACAATTTTCACATGCTAAACTCAGCTGCAGTAGTTCTCCTTCCAAAGAAAGATGGTGCTGCAGCGATCAGCGACTACAGACCAATCAGCTTAGTGCATTCCATTGCGAAGCTGATCTCCAAAGTGCTCTCGCTACGCCTTGCAATGGTGATCCCGGGATTAATCTCACCGGCACAGACAGCGTTCCTCAGGACGAAATGCACGAAATGCATCCACGATAGCTACCTATATGTGCAAAACTGTGTAAAGGCACTTCATGCAAAGAAAACTCCGGCCCTGCTACTAAAATTAGATATCTCCAAGGCCTTCGACAACGTCTCTTGGGATTACCTGCTTGAGCTCCTTCAACAGTTAGGTTTTAGTGCACGATGGCGTGACTGGATTGCCCTGCTGCTGTCCACCTCATCGTCAAATTTTATGCTAAATGGCGTCCCGGGACCGAAGATTGTGCACCAAAAAGGGTTGCGGCAGGGCGAGCCCCTGTCGCCGCTCCTTTTCATCCTAGCCATTGACCCAATACACAGAGTGCTAAAAGCAGCAGTAGAGCAGGATCTGATCGCCCCTCTTCCGGGTCGTGAAGTCAAGCTTAAAGTTAGTTTATATGCAGATGATGCAGTAATCTTCGCCAACCCGAACCAGCACGAAGTGCAAACCATCATGGAGATCCTGACTGATTTCGGAAATGCCACTGGGTTGCATATCAACCCGGCAAAATCAACAGCAACACCGATCCGATGTGAACAAATCGATCTCTCTGAGATCCTTGAGAGTTTTGGAGGTTCAGTTGCTCATTTCCCAATAAGATACTTAGGGCTGCCTGTAGTGACGACACGGATTAGACTAGTACATCTGCAGTTCCTCATCGATCGAATTAGAGCTAGGTTAGCAGGTTGGAAAGGCCGCCTTCTCCCCCTCAGCAGCAGAAGAGTGCTGGTGCGCAATGTGCTCAGCGCCATGGCCACCTTCGCCCTCTCAGTGCTGCGGGTGCCCAAAAAACTGCTCAAAGAAATAGACAAATGTAGGAGGCGTTTCCTATGGAAGCAGGACGAGGAAGCAACAGGGGCCAGCTGCAAGGTAAACTGGCCAACAGTTTGTGTGCCAACTGAAAAGGGAGGGCTGGGGATCCTGGACCTGCAAAGTTTCAGTCGAGCACTATGGCTAAGATGGATATGGATTGCCTGGAAGGACCAGGACAGACCATGGGTTGGCACACCACCGCCTTGTGATGACATCGACAGATCCTTGTTTGCTGCAGCAACAACGGTCACCATTGGAGATGGTACAACGGCGTCTTTCTGGCACTCAACTTGGGTCGGCCCGAGGACGCCTGCACAAAGCTACCCAGCCCTGTTCAAACACTCCAAGCGCAAAAACAGGACGGTTTTAGAAGCCCTATAAAATGACGCATGGATAAATGACCTTGAGCACGGTGATATCAGCCAGATACTGCCTGAATTCCTGCAGCTGCACCGAAGGATCAGAGAGGCAAACATCCACTTAGATGGAGCGTTGAGGGACCAAATTCGGTGGAACATGGAGGCAAAAGGGGAATACACAGCAAGATCAGCTTACAAGATGCATTTTCAGGGTCGGAAAAACTCAGTTTTGGAAAGCATCATTTGGAAGGCATGGGCTCCAGGAAAGGTGAAGATGTTCGGCTGGCTGCTGCTGCAGAATCGTGTCTGGTCAAATGACAGGCTTCAGAAACGGGGATGGCCAAATGGCTATTTCTGTCAACTATGCCACGGAAATCTGGAAACAAGCAGGCACATCATCTGGGAGTGCCCAAAGGCCCTGAGAGTTTGGCAACAAGTAGCGACCTGGCGTGGCTGTTCCACCTTCACGCCAAAAAACGAATGGAGCCAGAAACAGCCAGTGGCAATAGCCGGAGATATCATCACCGGCGCGGCTCCAAGGGATCGAGAAGGAGTCAAAACAATGCTACTTGCAGTATGCTGGGAAATCTGGCAGGAGAGAAACAAGTGCACGTTCCAAAACAAGGTGGCATCCTCACCGGACATTGTGAGAAATTTGCAAAGTGTTTTGGAACTTTGGAGGCTTGCAGGAGCAAGCTGCATTGAGACCCCTTTCGGGGATCCGCCGTGAGAATGTTTAGATTATGAGTGGCTCCTCTCCTTTTTTATCTTCTCTATGTTTCCTCCTTGGTCAATGACCATTGCACACCATGTTATTTCTTCACCATGTTCTCCCTGCTATGAATCAATGAAATAGCCAGCAATTGCTGGACATTTTCAAAAAAAAACTAGACAGGCAAGGTAGATACTGGTCCACCACCAACAGAGCTAAGGTCACTAGTTAAACATCAACATTGATACGGTGCTAGCACCATTCTCTCTTTATTTGGTGATGAAGCTGTTGGACAACATATCAACTTCACCAAAAGCTCTCCTTATTGCCTACTGCATGTGAATGTGGTGGGTTTCCTTTACCTTGCGACAACCTTTGGATGAATTTCCCTGCAAGTATCTTGGTTTGCCCTACTCAGTTAGGAGACTAACTAGAGCTGATTACCAAGCTTTGTTAGATCTGATGCCGTAGAAGTTAGCTAGCTGTTGGCTAGAAGCAAAATTTTGGCCGACACCCCTCTATATCAGATGATGATCGTTGACCAGCCCCTTTGGCTCATTAAGAAGGTGCAAAAGCTAGAGCGCAGCCTCCTTTGGGACGGTTCAGATGTGGTCACGGGGGTAAGTGTCTGATGCGATGGAGATCCAAAGAGTTGTGTGGGCTTGCAATCCCTCGCATCAAAGAAGAGATCAACACACTAAAAGCTATGCTTGTGGTGGCCTTGGTGGTGGCCGCGCTGGATGGAGGCGGAAAAGCCATGGCACGGCCTTCATCCTCCTGTTGCCGATGCGGCAACTGAGAGCATTTTCAATGCATCTGCATGCAATAATTCATACGTATTAGCGATGGCAAGCTCATTAGATTCTGGCGTTATCGATGGCTCCTGGAGATGCCTCTTGCTACCGCGGTTCCTAACCTCTTTGGATGCCGCACCAAGAGAAATACAATACTTCGATGGCTTGTTCTCTCGCTGGAGATTCCTGGATGAGATTCCTGAAGCTAGCATGACCTCATTCAGCCTGCCCTACAGGAATCAAATATGTGGCACAAGATTAGTTCTGTGAGGCTGCGGCATGGAGCCACGCGCGGATACCATGGCGATAAGCAGAGAATGATCAGTATTGCAGTTCTTTGGCCTTCTCACGGTTGACATTTATATCATAATTTGGTATGCAACATTTTCGCCTGGACTGCTATTATCCAAGGGCTGCTGATAATCTTGAAAAGACAGGATGGCTGAGGTGTGGTATTTGTCAGCTTTCTCTTCAACAAAAGCGAAACGGCTTGCAAGCTGCCTCTTCTAAACCGGCATCTGGAAGATGATGTGGTCTCATCTGGAAGATGATGTTGTCTTTGGTCTGGTCGAACCACATCGTCTTCCATATGTCACAACTGCTGCTTCCAAAGGATGCAGCCTGCCTCTCATACGACCAGGACACAGGCCGGCTAGCTTTTCTAAGTTGGCAGCTCTTGCTGTTTGTACTATTGTTTCCTCTCCTTTACATCAATGAGTGCAACATGTTTGTACTCCTTTACATCAATGAAATGCAACATGTTTCCTCCCCCTTACAAGGTCAAGACAGACAAGGGCGACTGTAAAGCTTTTCCTGCACCAATCTACAGTTCTAATATAACCACAAGCAGATGAACAAGACGGATGCTGGTTGATACCAGGGAGACGAGTCAAGAACATATATCACTGGACACCACTATACTTAGAGCACATGGGGTTGTGACATGGTTTACCCATTTACACATACAGAACACCATGACATTAATTGGTTTCGATGATAACAGAGCTCTAGCAACACAGAGCAAACGGTTCAGAATGGAGGACTGACAGCCAACCACCAACAGAAACTATTGATACTACTATTAGTACTGGCACGAGTCTGTCATGGAGAAAGCAATATTAATACTACTAGTACTCGAGCAGCTCAGAATGGAGGCCCCAGCACCAACTGACAAGAAAACATCATCAATACAAGCAGCGATCGTCAGCTCTACAACCAACGTGACATCATACAGGCAGAGGCTTTCGGCCACGAGGCAGAGGCCATTTTTGACGTGGCAAAGGGTTGGCTCTACGACCAACGTAGCGTGGCTCAGGCAACGGCCATCTGTCATGAGCAAGAAAGTACAAGTCAATGAAGAGATCTATTCTAAACAATGTCACAGATAGATAGTATTAACATGTGTAAGAAAGAATACTTGTTTCCATCAATCGGTGCAACAGTTTCAGTGTTTCTGTGTGTCCCGACAGGCAACAACCATCTGTGTGGTTGATCAGCCATATTTCAAAAAGCATAAGAGTTACTGAACAAATTATTTCAAACAATATGTAGATATACCGTACTTAAGAAAGAATACCTGTTTTCAACATCCTCGACAATAGTAGCATCTGCACTAGTCCTGCAAGTACATCCAAAATCAATTTTACCACAAGGAAACGAGTTAGTTTAAACCAATGACATACCAGCTTAATGCGTTACAAAAATAGAAAAGGATAAGAGCACGATGCGAGGGTACAGGTAAGTATGGTATCAAGTATGATAGTGGTAGATAACAACAGAACACACCAATGAATTAAGTTGTCGGAATCATGTACCATTACATCACTACGTACTACACTTTGGGGCACACACAAGTTGTCATATCAGCCCAAACCAATTGGGCCAAAATTATATTTAAGTGAAAATGATTGAACGATGTGAAAACTAGAGATGAATATACAGATAGGACAACATCCCTAAAACCTACAAAGCTTCTTTTTTTTTAAGACATACCGTTTTTTATTGAAGTTCAACAAGAGGTGGTGAATAACATCCCTCGGCAGGAACGGAGTTTCTTCCTCATCATAAAAGTTCATTCCAACAAAATTCCCATCATTGTCAATAAGAGGCCCCCCAATCCCAGCCTATCAAAACAAAAGGAACAACATACAAGAGTTACACACAGATACCGTTTGATAGATGTAGTGATAGCTTCTGTTAGTATTCCAACGCTAATAACTTTTTGGCATGTTAGAGGTACTGGGGAAGTCCACAGGAAATACCTTGGTGATTTTACAGGTGGAGACACAAAGTTCTTTGCAATCAAGTTTGCTTTGTTTGCCAATCAACACCTTCCCCTCAACAGCCATTAGTTTGTGACATGCAAAAAGACTACCCACAGCTATTACGTCCATAGATGAGGTAACTGGATGCCCATGGATTTTTATTGTACGAGGACGCCAGAATCCCATGATGTCAACAAGAGCAACATTGTACTGTAAATTATAACAGTTCAATATCCCTACAACTCGATATTGGTTTGGAAGGCAAACTTTAATCTGCAATGATAACGTTATGTTAACCAGCATCTGAATGAAAAGAAAAAAAATTGATAGCAGTTAGCAGTAACAACCCTCAAGTTATCATCGATCATGTGTGAACTGCCAGGAACTCTGAACAAACTTGCTGAAGTCAGAATTGTTGCAGAGCATGCTTCGCCCTTTATAAATACACCTGAGCAAGAAAACTTTTTTGCAAATCCTACAGAGATAATCATTCAGTTATCAATCATTGATCAATTAAAACATGGACAAGTGAGTACTGTATAACAGAGTCGTCACCATTGAATGAAGCAAGTGAGACAACACTTCGATTCATTTTTGAAGCAAGAAGTTTGCTTGATTCTGAAGCAAGTGAGTAGGCACTTCGATCCATTTCTAATCCAAAACCTCCCAATGGTTTCCTCAAGATATCCTTCTTGAACGTATCATCAAGAAGATTTATGTATTGCCCACCTAGCATGATACACCAGTTAAAAGTGTTTCATAAAGTTTTTAAAGTGTGCGTGTGCAACATAATGTACTCAGCAAAATAAGTTAAATGTATTGGCTGCCAAGGGTTCAACATAGGCCATTGTAGTTTCAATATGTATTCCAAGAAAAAAGGTGGGATTGTGCCATCTTCCTTCTTCCATCGCACCATTTCCACATCTTGTTTAAGGGTTTGCCAAATACTCCCTCCGTCCCATAATATAAGAGCATTTTTTAAACTAGTGGTGTCAAAAACGCTCTTGTATTATGGGACGGGAGGAGTATGTCATATGAGTATGCCTCACAGTTTTGATATTTCTATGTTATCTTGTTTTCCTAACTCCAAGTCAGTTTCTGTGCCCATGGATTTGCAGACTGATGTGCCACATGCATGACTAAATTTATTTTTATGATTTCCATAGCAACAAGCAGGCATTCACCTAGATTATCAAATAAATAAAATTGTGAAGACATAATGCTAGTACTAATCAGTCTGTATGTTTTTGCTATGTACTAACAGTATATGACCACACACCAAGTTAGTGGATAGGATCCCCATAATCTCCAGTTAGGTCATTTATCACATAAAAATGGGGAGGCTATCATTCAGCTTGACCATGGACCCAGTATGGGGAACACAATCTAACTTCCCGTCTCATCTTCCTCCCTGTAGTTCAACGGCTGTCAAAGGACAGCCGCGCCTCTTGGGTCCAGGGCTGTCTCATTCTGGCCTAAACAGCCAATATCCTATGAAATAAATTTGCTCACCTCCTGCCCTGAGGAAAGCTGAATCTCCATAACGACTTTTAAATCTTGCAGTTACAGCTTCATCAACCTCTTCCTTAACACTGCAGCACAATGTAGGAAACTCACCTTGATAAATCCACAAAAAGAAGATATCAAGAGACACATACCATGCACAAAATGAGAGTATTAAACAAGGGAAATATACCAAATAGTTGCATATACTTCACAGCAGATAAATTTAAAAAAATATAAAACAATTTCTCCATGGGTCTGTTTAAATGCAAGTTTAGAGTGTAGCAGAAATATGCATTACCGCCAGATTAATTTAACAATCGTAATGTACTCCCTCTGTCCCAAAATAAGTGCCGCAGACTTAGTACAACTTTGTACTAATGTTGCACTAAATCAGCGACACTTATGTTGGGACAGAATGCAGCTTGTTGGGCTACAGGAAGAGATGGTCACAGATGCAGAGCAACAGGAGATGTAAAAGAAGTAAAAAACACAAGTACAAAATAGCTAATGAGGTAGTTTTGGGGATAAATTTGTAAATCTCGGAAGCTGCTCTTACACAAACTCAAATAGAAATAGGGCAGGGAGGAGTAGTGTAGGATGCAGTGAGAGAGAAGTATGGGTAAGCCAAACAGAGTGTTTGTTCATCAATACTGAAAGTGTGCATACCTGACCATGCCGCGAAACCACATGAATTCACGAATTGAAGGCCTTCGTACGTACGGGGTCTTTCTTTGTTTGGTACCAGAGCAGTTCATCCCAACAAAGTTGCCATCAAAATCAACAAGGGGACCTCCAATCCCCACCTAGCACAAACATGAGGATGAAGTTATGCATGAAAAATGCAATTAATAATTCCTGAAACTAAGGATATGCATCAGCACATACAATGATATAAGCCATTCATACCATTATGCAGCAGTTATATGTTTGAACTGTACAAACTAAAGCAGCTAGCTCACCTCATGGATACGGCATGTGCTTAACATCTCCTCATCTGTAAGAGCGCATACAGAGGCAAGATCTACTCCAGTTGTGGTCTTTAATTCTCCTGAATCATAATGCCGCCATACAGCTGCTACCTTCCTATAAGGCTCAAACTGCGTGGCACGATCAAGACTTAGATGACATAGATGGGGGGGATCAATAACATCATCATTCTTGATTTTGACGATAAAAAAATCAACATATATCTCAGGATTCTCTATCCACCCAGTGACAATCTGATCATCAGGAAGGCGTACTTTAATCTGAAATGAGCACAGGGCAATGGCTGTACTGAATTAATCATTACAGGTGCAGCAAATATATTAGCATAACTAATAATCCAGAAAAGGTTACCGTCAAACTTTCAGTGATCTTCCCTAACCGCCAAGTATAAGGAACCAAATTTATCGATGTTAGGAAATACGTGGCATCAGGACATGAGCTTTCGATGCATGTGCCCGTGCATTCGTGTAATTGGGTATCACCTGGAGAGGGAGAGAGTCATACGTGCAAACTGAATAGCTGATCATCAAAAACAAGGTAACATGAGAAATTATTAACAGTATAATCACCAACCATCGAATGACGCCAGCGCCACAATACTCGTGCTTAATCTGGAAAGTACTTCCTTACTCAAGGAACCTTTTCTCGATTTACTCAATTTTTCTACGGACTTAGCACTCAAACCTAGTTAATTGAAAGAAAACCATGTGTGATACAGTTAACAGAACGATCTACCATGAATAGTCAGGAAAAGGAAGCAGAAATGGACTCACTTAGCCTAATTGCTTTCAGCTCACTGTTCATTCTTGCCCTGGAAACATCATCAAACCCTTCCTTAACTCTAACACTGCAGAGTAACGCAGAAAACTCAAAGTGATAAATCCACAAAGGCAATATATCGCAGCCACATACAAAAAATGAGCAAGTATTAAACAAGGGAAATTTAGAACAAGGGAGCCAAATAGTTACAGATATTTCAAAGCAGAGAAATGTAAGAAAATCTTAAACAATTTCCCCATGGGTCTTCTTGTTGAATGTAAGTTCAAGTGCAGCAGAAATATGTATTAGCGCCGGCATTGAAATAACAACCTTAATCTAGTGCAGTGCAGATCTAAACAATTTAAGAAAAGAAACACATGAGTAGAAGAATAGCTAATGGTACAGTTTTTGGGATATAAACTCGTAAACCTTGGAACCTGCTCTTTGGCTTTGAGAATGACACACCTTGCACACAAACTCAAATAAAAATAGAAGGGATATGTACAATAGGATGCAGTAAGAGAGAAGCATGAGTAAGCCAAAGAAGGAAGGGCAGTTCATCAATACTGACAGTGTACATACCTGACCTTCCCGTGAAGCACCAAGAATCGGAAAATTCCCTCCCTTCGCACGTAGGCAGTCTTCTCCATTTTGGTACAAGAGGAGTTCATCCCGACAAAGTTGCCACCAAAATCAACAAGGGGGCCTCCAATCCCCGCCTAGCACAGAAGTGACAATGAAGTTACACAGAGAAAATGCATGCAATTCATAATGCCTGAAAACTGTACAAAAGCAGCTCACCTTGTGGATCCGGCACGTGCTTACGATTTTCTCACTGGTTGGAGAGGCAAGATTTAGTCCGCTTGTGGCTGTTAAAAATCCAGAACTGAAACAGCGGCATACAGCTGCTACCTTCGTATGAGGCTCAAACTGCATGTCACGGTCCAGACTTGCGGCATCAACACCAGACACGTTCTTGATGTTGACAATGAAAAAATCAACATATATCTTAGGATCCTCTATCCACCCAGTGACAATCCGATCATTCGGAAGGCGTACTTTAATCTGAAATGAGCGCAAGGTGAATTAATGATTACAGGTGCAACATATATATAAGCATAACTAATAACCAAGGAAAAGAATAGAGAAAAAAGTTACATTCAAACTTGCAGCTGGGTGAGTAGGTGGAATCAACCGTCTCGATGTCAGGATTGTAGCTTCAGAATCAGAACACGAGGTTTCAATGCATATGCCTGTGCATTCACGTAACTTGGTATCACCTACGCACAGAGAGAAAGTCAAGCGTGCAGACAAAATAACTGGTCACTAAAAACAGGCAATATGAGAAAGTATTAACAGCAAGTATAATCACTAACCATTGAACGAAGCAAGCGACACGACACTCCTACGCAATCTTGAAACTACTTGCTCACTGAGTTCACTCAGGGCGCCTGGACTGGATTCACTCGAGCTGTCCAATCTCGCTGCGAAGGTACCACACAAAGCTAGTTAATTGAAAATAAAATTATGTGTGATACAGTTAACAGAAGCGTCAATTTTACTACTACTTATTGTGAATATGTACTTGCAGGAGAAGGGAAACAGCATGGACTCACTTGGCCTAGCTACCCTTTTGTAAGGGCGTTGCTCTTCATCGCCTCTCACCAGCCGGCGCTTGTTTTTCATCATCGATCTTTTCAATCCAGCCTGAGCAGCAACGAATGAAATTCAACTAACACTGACTGATCTAATTACACAACTAGTGGATCAGTATGGTTGCCAGACAAATGGAAGGATTGGGCTATCCGTACACAAATAGATCGGAGTTGGAAACTAGGTCAAAAATACCATAGAAACTGCGCCAGATTACTGTGGTGGAATCGCTCTAAGGAACTGGGTGGGTTAGTTGAAGTATCCGTATACAACCAAGAAAGAAAGAAAGATTTTGAATTATATCTTGGACAATCCAAGCAACCAAAATTCGACCGGAGATGGAGAAGGGATACCTTCGAAACAAGCAGAATCTTGTTTTTTGAGCCGCCGCTGGATTCGTCTACGGAAGGACCTCTGCTCCAACTTTTGTTTTTTTCTTTTTCTTTTTTGGGCCGACCTCTGCTCCAACTTAGTCCAGCCGCGCGAGAGGAGAGGGATTGAGCTCTCGCCGAAGGGGCGTTTTTCTGGGCCAGCCCACTAGCTCCTGTTTTAGAACCTTCCATTCGGTTTTGGGCGGTTTGTGGAAGCTTCCGGTCAATTTTTTTTCCTTTTATTTTTCCTGTTTCCAACTAAAAAATCATATAGGGTTCAACCATATCCTCAAAAACTAGTATAATTACTCAAACAAAGACATGAAAGTTAGGGACAAGTTATAAGCCGGCATCAAGCCAGTGAAGGGAGAAGGCATGGTAGTGGTATACGGCTTGTAGTAATTTATGCCGTGCTTCCTGCTCGGAAGGAACATATGTCTGTGCGGTGGTCGAAGCTCTGCCACAACATGGTGCCGTTTGACGATCGGACTACGAGATTACCGGTGTTCAGAAACACCACCGTTTGGGTAGACGAGACCAGACCAGTGGTCACATTGGGTGTTGCCCAAATGACACGGCTCCCGCCACCACCGTCGGAGAGAACCAGATTAGAGTTGTTGGTGAGAGGGAGAGCTTCGGTGTTGAGCAAGTTGTGTTGGTGCGCCACTATTATCACGCCATTAGTGATTTTTAGTAATGGCGCACATTTTGGTGCGTCATTACTATTTGAATTAGTAATGGCGCACCACATAGAAGTGCACCATTACTAACAATTTTTTTCAATTTCTTTTCTTAATCTTGGGTCATTATGGCTTAATCTCAGGTCAATATGCTTAATCTCAAGTCAAATCCCACTCCGTGGTCAAACTTCCCGAAAGGTCACACATCCTCACATACTTCAGCCCAAGCACACTTAACTTCAGAGTTCTATCCAACTCCAGCACCAGCTCACTTAACAAGCACTTGTTGATATATCTAGCATATCAATCCTATTAAACCGTGTTCATGTCTAGGACTTTGTTTATGTTCATGAGTGTGAGGAAATTTTGAAAAAATATTTCAAACTTCCGTTCATATTACGTATCATATTTTGAACATTTTTTCCAAAAAAAATTCGAAACTATTTTTTTTGTTACTAGTGGCGCACCTAGCAAATGGTGCGCCACTACTAAGTTTGATTTTTTTTTCATTTTTCTCCTCTAGATCTTAAAAGCCCCGTATCTTTTTTTCTGTTAGGTTTTTGGGGATTCTAAAAATCTTCAACGGGGTTCGAGTAGATGATTTTTCATATAAAAAACTTTTTCATCGGAGTTCGTATGCAAAAGTTAGTAGTGGCGCACCAATGGATAGTGTGCCATTGCTAGTTAAAACTAGTAATGACACACTATCCATTGGTGCGCCACTGCTAATAATTTTTTTAATCTTTTCTTTTAAAACTAGTAATGACGCACCACACACCAGGTGCGTCATTAGTAATGTGGCCAATAATAGCGCACTATCCCCTGGTGCGCCACTGCTAATATTTTTTTTAAACTTTTTTTTAACTAGTAATGGCGCACCACACACCATGTGCACCATTAGTAATGTGCCAATAATGGCGTACCGTGCGCCATTGCTATATAGCAGTGGTGCACCACATACATGATAGCACTTAGTGGCAGGGAGAAGATGATCATGACCGTGGTGTAGCTGGTGAGAGCCGGCCAATCCATGGGTCGACCAGGCTTAGATCTGAGTACTAATTAAGGTCCAACTAAGGCTACCCATAGTGGTGGTATCTTAGTCGGTATCATGTACTCGGGACTAGCAAACACGCTAGTATCATATACATGATACTAGTATATGATACTCCCCACTATGAGTAGCCTAACTAGTTAGGCTAACTCCCGCAAAACAAAAAACTAGGAGTAAGTACATAATGATACCAGTCCTTGGTCTACAAGCAAGAGATGCTTAATTTGAATGAGCAGCATCCACGAATGTTCGATCGCGGCAGCAGATGATTGAATAATGCAAATGTTCTTTGAACTCTAGTTGTTGAGACTTGACATATAAGCTGTCCACGTCGGATTGGGATGCCACCGTCACTGCTTACTGGTCAATAGCTGTTGTCTATCAACACTTCTGGTCAAACTAAAACATTAAGCTATATAGTGGAGGAGGATGTTGACACGTCCCGATAGTCGAAGTAAGGTTTGGTGGATGAATTGGGGATCCCGGAGAATGGGGAATCGATACTGTAGGATCCCAATATTTTATATACTGTAATCATACTGTAGGGTAAAACAAGAAATATTTTGCGTTTAATGTTCTCACAGCCCTATTACACATTTTTATGTTGAGCCCGTAATGAGGCAGTGGATGATAGGCTTTCTGATACAGTGATAAGTGATTGTTCGAGTAATTGGATCTTTTGCCCCAGTTTACT
>NC_041389.1:546710602-546740050 GCF_002162155.2 Triticum dicoccoides
GGTTCGGGGCCACTAGGCATTTACATAACCCTGAGTCAAATCATCAAACCCCATGTAAAGTGGGGCAAATGATCCAAATCCTCGTGATTGTTCATAGAATACCTTGGTTGGTTTCCCTTTTAATGCTTGTTGTGATTTGTGTTCGCCTTCTACATGACAAAGAAATCAGTCTTCTCTCTGTTTTGGTACTATTATATGATTGTTTTTCAGGAGCCTTCATCTGCCGATTCTGTTTGTCTCCTCCCGTCAATAATGAAGCAACAGGCCCAACTCCTGCCCGCAATGACTATTATAAAACTCCTTTTTATGGACCTGTATGTGTCATGTGGATCACTGTGTGAGTATGATGTTTGGCAGGGTATGCACTAGATAATATCTAATGTTTGGCTGGGTATGCACTAGATAATATCTGATGTTTATATTGTGGCAGTTCGGATCTCATCTTCTGTCAGTTCTCCACTTTTTTCAGTACAACCATAATTTCTGGTGGTTTTTTGCTGCACAGCCCGAGTTTTATGTGGCACATTAATAATTAGTTTTTTTCTTAGATTTTATGTGTCATTAGTCCTACAATAACACCCTTTTATAGAGAATCTAATATTATATGGCAGTATGGCTTTTGTGTTCACATGTCAGTCACCGGTTAGGCAGGGTTCCTTGCTATTCTCTTTATCCCGTGTACGTACACTATAGTGCGCAACTAGACAGGCAAGGTCGGTGCTAATCCACCACCAGCAGAGCTAAGGTAACTAGTTAAAGATCAACGTTGGTAAGGTACTAGCACAGTAGCATCATTCTCGCTTTATTTGGTGAAGCTGCTGGACAACATATCAAGTTCGCCAGAAGCTCTCCTTATCGCCTATTGCATGTGACGATGATATGGATCTCCTTTACCTTGCGACAACCTTTGGATGCCAAGTTGCTGAATTGCCCTTCTCAATTAGGAGACTAACTAGAGCTGATTATCAAGCTTTGTTAGATCTGATGCGGAACAGGTTAACTGGCTGCTGGCTAGAAGCAAATTTCTGGCCGCCACGCCTCTATATTAGAATTAGATAATGATCATTGACTAGCCCCTTTGGCTCATTAAGAAGGTCCAAAAGCTAGAGCGCAGCTTCCTTGGGGGCGGTTCAGATGTGGTCAGGGGGAGCAATTCCAACGCGCCGACCCAAACGAACTCTCGTTTTGTCCGCTTTTTATCCGTTTAGGTCGGTGTGTTCGTCCCCTTTCGTGTTTGGGTCGGCAGGGCGTCCAATGCGCACATGCATTTTCGTCCCCACGGCCGGTTTGCGGCCTTTTCTTTAGCTCTTTTTGCGACATATAAAATAAAATTGGTCCAAGTTCACATGATTCAAACAAAATATAAATATCTCATACTTTACAAGCCAAATAAAATTTGAATTGTTTCAAATACATTTGAAAGAAAAAATAGCTGACACATCTACTGATTGTTAACGTGAGCCCACATATGCTCAACCAAATCATCTTGCAGTTGAATGTGAGTTTTCCAAACACGCATTTGATGATGAAATTTGGTGAAGCATGCAAACATTGTCACTCCTTCATGCTCAGACACGACATTATCACCCTGAAATACAAACCCTTGGTCGTAGATATCATCCGGGCGCTCATCTTCTATGATCATGTAAATTTCTTGGTTCTCCAAGTTCTAGCAGGATACCAAACGATGCCCCGTCGAGATTGAAGAACACCAAAGGCACGCTCGACATCTTTCCTATAACTCTCTTGTTCTTGGTCAAATATCTTCCTCTTCTCTTGTGCAGGGTTGGGGATTGTCTTTACAAGAGTAGTCCACTGAAGATAGATACAGTCAGCTAGATAGTATCCTTTGTTGTAGTGGTGACCATTGATCTCAACATTGACCTCCGGGCAGTTGCCTTGTACAAGCATCGCAAACGACGGAGAGCGTTGAAGCACGTTGACGTCGTTGTGAGATCCAGCCATGCTGAAGAAAGAGTGCCAAATCCAGAGATATGGTGAAGCCGTAGCCTCGAGTATGACAGTGCAAGTTTTGATATGGCCCCTATACTGCCACTGCCAAGTAGAAGGGTGGTTCTTCCACTCCCAGTGCATACAATATATGCTACCAAGCATCCCCGAAAAGCCCCTACTCGCATTGATCGCCAACAGTCAGGCTATATCTGCATTAGTTGGCTCTCTCAAATACTTCGGGCCAAACATTGATACCACAGCCTTGCAGAACTTATAAATGGAGTCTAGGCACGTGGACTCGCTCATTCAGACATACTCATCAGTGAGATCACCGGGTACTCTATAAGCAAGCATCTGAATAGCTGCAGTGCATTTCTCATAAGAGGAGAAGCCAATCTTTCGCAGGGCATCCTCCTTGCACTCGAAATAGTTATCGTATGCCACCACCCCCTTCCAGATACGGTTGAAGGCCATCCGGAAACGATGCCGGAATAGGTGGTGTTTGAAGAGCAGGTTATGGGACTCAAAGTAGTCCTACGAGAATCGGCAATGGCGGCTCTCTTGGTTCCGATTCAACACGGGAGTATGCCCTGGGATCGAGCCCCTGAACGTCGGCCGCTACCTACTAATGTGGTCATGGATGACCAAAGTAGCAGCCACAATCTCCTCATCATCGGATGAAGAATTATCTTAATCGCAAATGAAATTGTGGAAACGGTACTCATAGACGGAGTCCACTTGTACCTTGTGGGCAAACCGTCGAACACCTTGCGGGTATCGTGGAAGAAGCGGGCCAGTGAAGAGCCTCGGGCCTCTCCAAGACCAGGTAGCAGGTTTGTCAGCATGGAGGCGTACGTGGCGGCGTCCGGCGAGCGAGGAAGCCACGCTTGTGTGCTACCGATAGAGGGAGGCGAGGGGGAGGTGGTGTCGATGTCGAGGTGCTGCGGCGACGTTGAAAACGGTCTACCAAACGCCAGAATAGTGACCGTCGGGAGGTGACGTGCTGCTGGGGGAGGTATGTGGGTGCGGGCGGCCGGACTGGGCACCCGAGTGGGGCTGCCGGGTGTCGATGGGAGGAAAAAGGAATGTCCAATGTGTCACCAACCAGCAGGCCAAGGGAAGGACAAGGGCGGTCGTGGCGCCCGTCCACTGCGTGTCCGATGCAAACGCGTCCCAGTTTTGAGCCTGAAATGGCTCACGCACGAACAAAAGGCGGATATTGGTCCATTTGCGTTGGCGTGTTGGACTGATTTTTGATCCCGTTTTAACCCGAATAGGCACAATGACAGTTGCCCGTTGGGGTTGCTCTAATAGATATGGGAAGAGATAGATGCGTGGGCTTGCAATCCCTTGCATCAAAGCAGAGATCGACACACACTGAAGCTTTGCTTGCGGTGGCAGCACTGGATGGAAGCGGAAAAGCCATGGCACGGCCTTCATCTTCCTGTTGCCGATGCGGCAACTGAAAGCATTTTCAACGCCTCTGCACGCAATCATTCATACGTACTCCCTCCATTTCTAAATATAAGTCTTTGTAGAAATTTCACTATGGACTAGATACAGAGCAAAATGAGTGAATCTACACACTAAAGTGCATCTATATACATCTGTATGTGGTTTATAGTGGAATCTCTACAAAGACTTACATTTAGAAACGGAGGGAGTATTAGCAACGGCAAGCTCATTAGATTCTGGCGTTACCGATGGCTCCTGGAGACGCCTGTTGCTACTGGTGTTGCTACCCGGGAGGCGAGTCAAGAACATAAATCACTGGACACCACTATGTTTAGAGCACATGGGCTTCTGACAGGGTTTACCCATCTACACATAGTCACATACAGAACACCATAACATTAATTGGTTCCGATGATAACAGAACTCTAGCGACACAAAGCCAACGGTTCACAATGGGGGACTGACAGACAACCACCAACAAAACACCGAGCAGGAGTCTGTCAAAGAGGAAGCAATATTAATGCCACTAGTATTCGAGCAGCTTAGAATGGAGGTCCCAGCACCAATGGACAAGAAAACATCGTCAATACTTGCAGCGATCCTCAGCTCTACAACCAACATGACATCACACAGGCAGAGGCCTTCGGCGACCCAGAGGCCATTTCTGAAGTGGCAAATGGATGTCTCCACGACCGACGTAGCGTGGCTCAGGCAACGGCCATCTGTCATGAGCAAGAAAGTACAAGTCAATGAAGAGATCTATTCTAAACAATGTCACATATAGATAGTATTAACATGTGTAAGAAAGAATACTTGTTTCCATCAATTGCTGCAATAGATTCAGTGTTTCCGTGTGTCCCACCAGGAAACATCCATCTGTTGCTGACAGTCATTTCAAAAGGCATAAGAGTTACTGAATAAATTATTTCAAACAATACCGTACTTCAGAAATAATACCTGTTTTCAACACCCTCGGCAGTAATATCATCTGCACTAGCCCTGAAACTACACCCAAAATCAATTTTACCACGAGGAAACAAATTAAGTTAAAACCAATGACATACCATCTTAATGCATTAAAAAATAGAAAAGGATAAGAGCACGATGAGACGGTGCAGATAAGTATGGTATCAAGTATGATAATGGTAGATAACAACAGAACACACTGATGAATTAAGTTATTGGAATCATGTAACATTATATCACTACATCAGTGCACAGTTTTACACTTCGGGGAACACACAAGTTGTCATATCAGCCCAAAATAATTGGGCCAAAATTATGTTTAAGTGAAAATGATTGAATGATGTAAAACTATAGATGAATATACAGATAGGACAACAACCCTAAAACCTACAAGCTTTTTTTAAGACATACCGTGTTTTATTCAAGTTCAATAAGAGGCGGTGAATAACATCCCTCGGCAGGAACGGAGTTTCTTCCTCATCATAGAAGTTCATTCCAACAAAATTCCCATCATTGTCAACAAGAGGCCCCCCAATCCCAGCCTAGCAAGACAAAAGGAACAACATACAAGAGTTACACACAGCTATCGTTTGATAGATGTAGTTAGTACTCCAACGCTAGTAACTTTTTGGCATGTTAGAGGTACTGGGGAAGTCCACAAGAAATACCTTGGTGATTACACAGGTGGAGACACAAAGTTCTTTGCAATCAAGTTTGCTTTGTATGCCAATCAACACCTTCCCCTCAACAGCCATTAGTTTGCGACGCGCAAAAAGACTACCCACAGCTATTACGTCCATAGATGAGGTAACTGGATGCCCATGGATTTTTATTGTATGGGGACGCCAGAATCCCATGATGTCAACAAGAGCAACATTGTAGTGTAAATTATAACAGTTCAGTATCCCTACAACTCGAAATCCGCCTGTTAGGCAAACTTCAATCTGCAATAATAAGGTTATGTTAATAACCAGTATCTGAAATGAAAAGGCAAAAAAAATGATAGTAGCAATTAGCAGTAACAACCCATAAGTTATCATCAATCATGTGTGCACTGCCAGGAACTCTAACCAAACTTGCTGAAGTCAGAATTGTTGCAGAGCATTTTTTGCCCTTTATAAATACACCTGTGCAAGAAAACTTCTTTGCAAATCCTACAGTGATAGTCATGTCAGTTATCAATCATTAAACAATTAAAATAATGGAAAAGTAAGGACTGTATAACAGAGTCATCACCATTGAATGAGGCAAGTGAGACAACACTACGATCCATTTCTGAAGCAAGACGTTTGCTTGATTCTGAAGCAAGTGAGTAGGCACTTCGATCCATTTCTAAACCAAAACCTCCCAATGGTTTCCTCAAGATATCCTTCTTGAACATATCATCGAGAAGATTTATGTATTGCCCGCCTAGCATGATACACTAGTTAAAAGTGTTTCATAAAGTTTTCAAAGTGTGCACGTGCAACATAAGGTACTCAACAAAGTAAGTAAAAATGGACTGGCTGCCAAGGGGTCACCCTGGGCCATTGTAGTTTCAATATGTAATCCAAGAAAATTGGAGTGTGATGGTGATGATCCATCTTCCTTCTTCCACTGCACCATTTCCACATCTTGTTTAAGGGTTTGCCAATTATGTCATATGAGTATTCCTCAGAGTTTTGATGTTTCTATATCATCTTGTTTTCCTAACTACAGGTCAGTTTCTGTGACCGCGGATTTGCAGACTGATGTGCCACATGCATGATTCAATATATTTTTATGATTTCCATAGCAACAAGCAGGCATTCACCTGGTTTATCAAATAAATAAAATTGTGAAGACATAATGCCAGTACTGTTTAGTCAGTATGTTTTTTCTATGTACTAACAGTATATGACCACACACCATAATGGATAGGATCCCCATAATCTCCCATTCAGCCTGACAAATGACCATGGACCCAGTATGAGGAACACAATCTAACTTCCTGTCTCCTCTTCCTCACTGTGGTTCAACGGCTGTCAAAGGGACAGCCACACCTCTTAGGCCCAGGGCTCTCATGCTGGCCTTACAGCCAATATCCTATGAAATAAATTTGCTCACCTGCTGCCATGAGGAGACCTGGGTCTCCAAAACGAATTTTAATTCTTGCACTTGCAGCTTCGTCAACCTCTTCCTTAACACTGCTGCACAATGTAGAAAACTCACTGTGATAAATCCAAAAGGATAATATATCAAGAGACACAGACCATGCACAAAATGAGAGTATTAAACAAGGGATATATAGAAAAAGGGAGCACCAAAGAGTTGCATATATTTTACGCGGATAAATTTAATAAAATTTAAAACAATTTCTCCATGGGTCTGTTTAAATGCAAGTTTGAGTGTAGCAGAAATATTTATTAGCGCCAGATTAATATAACAACCGTAATCTAGTACATTGCAAATGCAGCTTGTTGGGTACAGGAAAAGAGATGGTCAAAGATGCAGAGCAACAGGAGATGTCAAAAAAAAAAAACACAAGTACAAAATTGCTAATGAGCAGTTTTGGGGATAAATTTGTAAACCTCGAAAGCTGCTCTTTGGCGTACAGAATGATACACCTTACACAAACTCAAATAGAAACAGGGCAGGGAGATGTACAGTAGGATGCAGTCAGAGAGAAGAAACAGAGTGTGGTTCATCAATACTGAAAGTGCGCATACCTGACCATCCCGCGAAACCACATGAATTCACGAATTGAAGGCCTTCGTACGTAGGGGGTCTTTCGTTCTTTGGTACCAGAGTAGTTCATCCCAACAAAGTTGCCATCAAAATCAACAAGGGGACCTCCAATCCCCACCTACCACAAACATGAGGATGAAGTTATGCATGAAAAATGCAATTCATAACGCCTGAAACAAAGGATATAGATTAAGCCATTCATACCATCAAACAGTTATTAATTTGAACTATACAAACTAAAGCAGCTAGCTCACCTCGTGGATTCGGCATGTGCTTAACATCCTCTCATCGGTACGAGCAAATACAGAGGCAAGATCTACTCCGCTTCTGGTCTTCAATTCTCCTGAATCATAATAGCGCCATACAGCTGCTACCTTCCTATAAGGCTCAAACTGCGTGGCACGATCAAGACTTAGATGATATAGATGGGTGGGATCAATAACATCAACGTTCTTGATTTTGATGATGAAAAAATGAACATATAACTCAGGATTCTCTATCCACCCAGTGACAATCTGATCATCGGGAAGGCGCACTTTAATCTGAAATGAACACAGGGCAATGGCTATACTGAATTAATCATTACAGGTGCAGCATATACATTAGCATAATTAATAATCCAGAAAAGGTTACCGTCAAACTTTCAGTGATCTTCCTTCTAGGGCAAGTATACGGAATCAAATTTATCGATGTCAGGAAACACGTGGCATCAGGACATGAGCTTTCGATGCATGTGCCTGTGCATTCGTGTAATTTGGTATCACCTGGAGAGGGAGAGTCATACGTGCGAACTGAATAGCTGATCTTAAAACAAGGTAATATGAGAAATTATTAACAGTATAATCACTAACCATCGAATGAAGCAAGCGACACAACACTCCTACGCAACCTTGAAACTACTTGCTCGCTGAATTCACTCAGGGCCCCTGAACTAGATCCACTAGAGCTGCCCGATATCGCTAAGGAGCTTGCCTTAGTGAGTTCGATCGAGGAGCCTGGACTGGATTCACTCGAGCTGCCCGATGTCGCTACGGAGGTATAATTCAAAGTAGAATCATGTATGATACAGTTAACAGAAGTGTCGATTTTATCGTTATGAATGTGTACGTTGCATGAAAAGGGAAACAGACTTGGCCTAGTTGCTCTTTTGTGACGGCGTTGTTGGACTTGTTCGCCTCTCATCAGACGGCGTTTGTTTTTCATCATCAATCTTTAATCGCAAGCCAGCCTGAATAGCAAGGAACAAAATTGAACAAAAACACTGATTGATCGCCAGCCAGCAACCGAAGCGCACAGCAGCAGCAAGCACGGGAGGACCGGAGGAGAGCAGGGATTGGGAGAGAAGTTACCCTGCATGCTTTGCTCCTGGCGACGGCGCGCTGGTGCCCAAATCGTTAGGGTTTCGTGGATCCGTGCGTTCGTTAGGGTCGTCGGTGCGTGCGTTCGCTAGTGCTTGACCGAGTCGCCTCGATTGTTGACGAACCAATGGCAGCGGGATGGTGTTCACAACGGGCTCACGGCCCAAGTAAAGTCATCCACCTACACACACGACCGGAAATTCATTTTTTTTTGTTTTTCTTCCGGGTTTATGTCCTTTTCCTTCGATATTTTTATTTTACATTTTACATTTTACATTTCATGAACTTATTTTCCAAATTCATGATTTTTTACAGTCGAGAAAAAGAATTATCTTCATAACAATTTTCAATTTGTGAACAGTTTTTTATTCATTACCTTTTCAATTCGTGAAAAAATTTCAGCTTCATGAATTTCTTCAAATTAATTTTTTTTTAAGTTTTGCAAACTTTTTTGAATTTGTGTGTTTTTTTAAAGAGAAGTGTATATTTCAACCCAACTTTTGCCCTAGTCTAATATACACCCCTCAACTTCAAAACCGTCTAATCTACAACCCCAACTCTCAAAACCGTCTAAGATACAACCCTGAGACCAGTTTTGACCCTGTTGACCGCCCAGTCAGCATGCCACGTCAGCAACACTGTTCATAAATTCATTTTCTGGAACTTTTTTCCCAAAAAAAATGAGAAATTCAATTTCTAGGGGGAAAAATCCTGTGTGAACAGTAAATTAAAAAAATATATATAAAAGTACCATTTTTCGAAAAACAAATCATTTTTCGCCTCGTGAACAGTACTCGGAAAAAAGTTAAAAAATATATAAAAAGTATCAGCTCAAATTTTCGAAAATTTCCAGTTTTCACCCTAATGAACAGTACTTGCGGAATGGAAAATTTTGCCTATACTGTTCACTCGGCGAAAAACGAAATCCCGAAATTACTGTTCGCATGGTGAAAACGGAAATTTTCAAACTTTTTCAAAATGATTTTTTTTCACCGCGTATGCAGTGAATTCAGGAACATTTCGTTTTTTCGCCACGTGAAAAGTACTGTTCGCGTGAAAATATGCACTTCTCTCTTTTTTTACTTCGTGAAATTTTTCCAATTCGCAATCTTTACTCAAAAATCATTATTTGCTTTGAATTCTGGATTTTTTTTTCTGAATTCGTGAACATTTTTTGAATTTGCGGTCGTTTTTGGACTTTGTGCACTTTTTTCCAGTTAGTAGACTTTTCCGAACTCGAGACCACTTTTTGAAATGGCGAAGTTCTTTAACCTTTTGATTTCTTTTAATTCACGAATATATTTTTTCAAATTGATAGACTCTTTAAAATTCACAATTTGTTTTTTATTTTCTCAGCTATTTCAAATCAAAACAAGAAAATGCAAGAGCTGGTTTTGGCTTTTCTATGAAAATCGAGCGACACGAACGAGCCAAACTGAAACGTAAGAGCCGATGAAAAACTAACGAATTTTTCAGCGATAAAACATACAAATTTGAGTAAGGTACATGGGCCGCCCATACGGATGCCTATCATGCGCTGGCTTGCATTTTGGACGCTATAAGCTTCCACAAATCACCCGACGCCCAAAAGCATCTCCAACAGGCGCGCGGTAGCACGGTGCTTTAAAAAAATGACAGCGTCAAAATAGCGTTTTAGCGCGCACAGGACGGTGGTTGCTTTTCCAGGCGCTGTAAAATTTAGTGCGCGGCTATAGCGCTTCACTAGGCGCGGTAAAATCCAGCATGCGCGTCCAGCCGGCGCTTAGAAAAAAAATATGAAATAGCACATACCGAAACATTCATAGTTCAAATTCATAGCATAGTTCAAGCTCCAAAAGACAAGCAAGTTGATACGATGCTAAATAAAAATAGATAAAACGATGCTAGACTACTCCTCGGCCTCCTTGGTGGTTTAGTCCAACAACGAAAATGTGTCAAGCCATCAAGGATCTTCCTTCGTCCCAGGTCGACACACGTCCTAGATCGATCTAGGCTTCCGCCAGTTCCTTCTGTGCACGCTTATCCGCCTGACGCACGGCTCGCTCCGCCCTTCTATGCACCAAGAACTCGTTCTTGGCAGCGACATTCCGCGGGAAGCGCTCGCGCCACACTGCCATGGCGTGCTCGTCCGCCTCGGCGATGAGGAGGCGGCGATCCTCGTCGCTTATTAGTCGCAGGGGAGGCGCGAGATCATGTGCCTCTGACGTGTCACACATCGGAGAAATTCATATGCGACCGAGGCCGCCCAAAGCGCCATGCCACCGCATTGTACGCGCGGGTGGCCTCTTTGGCGGTGTCGAATGTTTTGAGCCCGAGGTAGACGCTGAGGTAGCCCGAGCTGCTCTGGGGACGCGGTGGCATGGTGGGGCGGAGCGGCTGCGGGGCACTGGAACCGATGGCGGAAGAAGGCGAGCCGGTGGCGGGGCGCTGGAAGAGGCGGGGTGAGAAGGCGTGCCGGGAGGGAAGTTTCTAGCGGTTGCCGGGTGCAGGCATGCGGCTTTTAACCAAGCACGCTGGGCGTCGCTGGGCTAAACTACCGCGCGCTGCCGCTTTTCCTCGCGTGCGGGCCAATATATTTCGCGTGCCAACTTTTCACGTGCCTGCTCAGCTTCGTGCGGCCTCTCGCGCGCCAAACTGGCGACTTTTTCAGCGGGCCGCAAATTTTCGCACCTCTAATAGAAGTTTATTTTTGAGGCAAGCCCAAAGCCGAAAACAGGAAGAGTTATTTACCCAAAACCACCACATTATGGGCTAGTATAACAGATCGGTACCACATTTGAGGCAGGGTACAAAAAACCACCAACAATGGGGCTAATCTGTAACGCGGAGCACTGATTGTCTCATTTACTCACGAAAACAGCGAAACCGACAGGTAGGACCCACATGTCAGGCTGACGTGGCAAAGACCAAGCACAAAAAAAAAACAGTAAACAGCTGAGTTGGCAAATGATATGCGGACCCCGCATGTCAGTGACTACATGATCATCTTTTTCCTATCTGCCTTTCTACGGGGCATTACATCGAGCAGCTTGTGGGCAGCGGGACTCCAGCGACCAGAGGCACCGGCGATTCAGTGACGAGCACCATGGTGGTGGTGGGGGTGGGCGGCACTCCGCAGATGGACGGACCACTCCGCCACGGCGAGCACGCCGACGAGCTGGCAGCTCTTGCTCCCGAGCTATGCGCCAGCCAGCGGGAGCATGCACGCACAAGTGAGGCGGCGGCTGCCAGAGCACACGGCAACATGCAGTGACCAGGGGCGGCCGCGCGGAGGAGCTGGGTGACCTTGAGCCGCCCGCGTACGTAGCACTCGTCGTGCACCGCGCCCACGGCCTCCCTGCCGTACATGGCTCACTCATGGCTGCAGCCGGACATGCCCTCCACGGCACGCGCCAGCACGGGCGGAGCCAGGGCCTCCCTGCGCGGCGTCGCCGGCCGTGGTGCATAGCAATTCCAGCGTCGCCAGCACGCTCCGTCGTGGACGCTGGGCCATCCTTCCTGCGTCGCATCTGGTCGCTGGGGAGGAGCGTGCTGCTCTCCACCAGCGGTTGTATGTGGACGTCGGAGCCAGAGTCGGAGCCGAGGAAGAACGGAGCGGCACGGCGCGGCGGCCGGCTGCTCAGGAATGGGGTCCGACGAAGGGAGGCGAGGATCTGTCTCACGCAAGGTTCAGCTGCCGCACCCTGAGCTCCGACGAGATCCATTACGATTTGGGCGACGGGGTGGATCCTCGACGGATCTAGGCGGAACAAGGGCTGGGGATGTGTATGGGGTTGGATCCACGCGGGCCAGTGGCTGGGGCCGTGGGGAGGCTCGTCGGGGTGGGGTGGCCGGGATAAGTCTCCAGCGGCGGCGGCGGATTTGGCTGGCTTTGTCCTGTTGGTGGAGAAGAAGGTGCCTGGGGGAGACGGGGGAATCAGAGAGAGGCTGACAGATGGGGCCTTCGGCCACCTCAGCAAATTTATCCATGTAGGCATGCCACATCGGCCTGACAGGTTGGCCCCACCGGTCAGATCCGCTATTTTCGCGACCAGATCTGAGCATCAGTGCTCCGTGTTATAGATTAGACGCAATTTCGGTGGTTTTTTGTGCCCTGCCTTAAATGTGGTACCGATCTGTTAGCCTAGCCCATAATGTGGTGGTTTTGGGTAAATAACTCAAACAAGAAATAGTGGGCCCGGAGCAGACACCACCGGACTCGCAGGCTATGCCTACGGCCCAGGGCCGTCGGCATAGGTCCATTGCCGTCGGCATAGATCTATGCCTATGGCTGCCGTCGGCATAGCCCCGTCGGCGTAGATCACGTCAGCGTAGATGTGTCAGACCGTCGGCGTAGTATAGCCGTCGGCATAGGAGCATATGCCGACGGCCGTGGGGCAGCCGTCGGCATAGTTTAGCCGTCGGCGTTGTTTTCCGTCTGACGGCAACGAACGGCGCCGTCAACAGCGCTGGCGATTCAGGGGACGACACGTGGCGCATGTATGCCGACGGCTTGGCCGTCGGCATAGATGAAAATCTATGCCGACGGCCTAGCCGTCAGCATACCTACGCCACATGTCGTCCCCCGGCTTCTCCTGGCGGCAGGGCTATGCCTACGGCAAAGCCGTCGGCACAGATGGAAATCTACGCCGACGGCTTTGCCGTAGGCATATCTCTGCCACGTGGCAGCTCCTGGTTTCTCCTGGCAGCAGGGCTATGCCTACGGCAAAGCCGTCTGCATAGTTTTTCATATATGCCTACGGCTTTGCTGTAGGCATAGATGTGCCACGTGGCAAGCCCTGGTAACTCCTGGGCGTATATATGCCGACGGCTTTGCCGTAGGCATAGTTTTTTTATTTTTTTTATTTTCCCTGTTTTCTCTTTTCCAATTCATTTGACAGCATTTCAAAACAGAACAATATGAAATTATGCAGAAATATGACAATTCATCATGTGAACATACTCAAGTTCATCTAAACATACTCAAGTTCACCATCATCATCTAAACATACTCAAGTTCATCACATCATCTAAAGATCATCACCGATGAAAGTTCATGAACATAAAAGTAGTGCAAGACATGAAACATGATAAAAGTAGGAATATGAAAGGCATGGCACGATGGCCACATGCACGGAATCATCAAGCAAGAGCACCCCCGCCAAAACCACCACCTCCGCCAAAACCACCACCACCACCTCCGCCAAAACCGCCATCGCGACCACCACCACTCTGCCAGATCGGAGTGACTGGGGTCGACGGAGCAGGAGTCGAGCCACCGGTCCCCTACATGTTTGATAAAAGATTCTAACGGTAAATATGATATGATAGTGTTTCATGAACGAGAACTAGTTTGCTAGTAGTTAGGCAAATGTACTAACCGGACCATCACTGCCTAGTGCCACCCATTCATCGAACGTGGGCACGTGTGGGGGTTCTCCCGCAGGTGGTGGTGGGGGTCCCATTTGTGGTGGATCCGTGCGGTTAGTCCAAGACGCCAACATAGCTTGAATGTTAGTTAAACAAGCAAACTAGAAGATCAGAAGGAATGAAAGTGCAAAAAATTAGGTTGGTTTTAAGAGGGCAAAACTAACCGTCATCATCTGACGGTTGTAATCATCGTTTGCCTTCACTCGTTTCAAGTACTCCCGCACCTCGAGATTCCTATGCTCGACAAACTCCTTATATGCCTACATAATTTAGGTTGTTTCTAAGTGAGCAATGCTGAAAATAAACTGAGAATGCAAGATAGAAAAAGATAAAGAGGAAGTACTTACAGCATGCTCGCGGGCTAAGGGAGTCTGTGAACGCCCCGTACTCTCTAACTGGCTCGGGTTGCTAGCCCGAAGCCGTGTGTACGAGATCGAAGGAGTGATCAAGCCATCGAAACACGGATACCGGCCATTCTTCTTCCCCTGGATGGCCACCACCGCTGTGTCGTCGATCTGAGACTGGGCGACCTCAGCAACAAGAACATCCGGATGCAACTCCTGATAGTGATGAATGTAAGACCCCAGGTGCTCCTCGGTCTTGCCGTAGTACTGGCTCTCGCCCTCCTTGCGATGACTCCGCTCGCGGGCTAGCTTCCACGACTCCATGTCTGAGAGCGGCCTCTTCAACTTGTCCTCCTACAACGTCAAATAGAAGTCAGCCATACATAAGAACATGACGTAAAGAAGAACAAAAATGCATCATGCACATAGATATACCTTCATGGCCTTGAAGCCCCAGTGGTTCCTGTTTCCTTGGCCGTGTGTCCCGTCGTCTCCACGGTTAGCCCGGGCCTTGATGCTCTTGGCAGCAAACTCTGCATCGGCGCCGAGCCACCTATCCACCAAACTCGCCCATCCGTCATGCCTTCCATAGCACCAACGAGGAACAACCTATGCAAAATTTGGAAGCATGACATGTGAGCACTAAACATATAGTTGACTGCTTGAAACAATGAAAAGTTAGTAATAGTTACCATCATGAACTGCTCCTTGCTCAAGGTAAGTCGTAGCTTCTGCGCTTGAGTTTTGGGCATCTTTTGTTGCAGGTAGTAGTGGTAGTACTGCGAGACGGCAACCCAGCGCACCTCGTACTGCAACTGACGAGCTTTCTTCTTCGCAGCCGCAAGCAAGACCATGTCGGCTCTGGCCTTGTGCTCGTCAAGAACTCTATAGAGTTGCTGCAATCATGCAAAAACCAGAAGCAAACAAGGCATGAGTTGAGTGATTCAATGATAAACTATGAACGAAACTGAAGACAAGTGATTCAGAAGAGAACTTACCCAAAATTTGGTGATCACGGCATTAGCGGTCGTCCCGTACTCCGCGTTGTTGCAAGCCTCGTAGTGGGCCCAGCTCGTGGCCAAAACCCGCTGCTGCGGGTCCCTGTCTAGCCGCGGGCAAAATAGGCCAGGCCAAAACTCCTTCAACAGGACAGTGATAAGGCCGTTCGGTTTATGGCCCTTTCCGTGAAGGATCCAGTTTCTGCAAAAGAATCAAATGATTGCCATGTGTACAATAAGAAAATGTTGTCATGTGTTGAAAATATGATTGAGAGGAACTTACTCTGTCCCCACAGGTTCAATGAGCCACTTGTGCTCCTCGATAGAAGGTGGTGTAGGTAGTCCGGCATTACCACGCAGCCACCCCTGCGAAGAACCCGGTGGCAAGTCACCCCACAACGCGGGATCAACCTCCCCTCCACCCTCCTCGGCCTCCTCCTCACCCTCCTCCTCGGCCTCCTCCTCCTCACCCTCCTCCTCGGCCTCCTCCTCCTCGCCATCAGGAACATACTCCTCCTCAGACTCAGAAGGTGCCTCTGTATAGGAGGGCATCAAAGAAGACCCTCCTATTTCAGACATGGCCCGGAGTTTTTTTGCCCCGGTTGCCTCTCCCCCCACCTCCTCCTCCTCTAGGGGCTCTCCCCCCACCACCTCCTCCTCTAGGGTCTCCTCCCCCGACCCCTCCACCTCCCTGTGAGGTGTCATCCTCGCGTAGTCGGGAGGGAACCTTGTGGGCTCGTCCACTCCGAGTAAGTCCTTTAAATTTACTGAGGAAACTAGCGCCGCTGGACTTGCCCATGATTATTAAACCTGCATTGAGAAGAGAATAAACAATTAGTAAGGATATCAATTAAACAAGCATACAGGAAAAACATTAATACCAGAAGAGCACATTAAGCATACTATTGTAATGATCATTAAAAGAACTTACATTTTCTAGAACCCATATGAATCATCACTATTGTAATCTATTTGTGGACCGGTCTCATCATCACTATCACGCATATCTTCTTCGTTGTCTGACGGAGGTGGAGGCTCTTCCTCATCGTCAACGTCTTCATTTAACTTTTCAAGCATAATTATGTCTCTTTGATTCACAACTGCCTCACCATCAATCCGTGTGTCGTCGTCGTTTGGGTCCAGGTCAACATAACCCAAGTCATCATCCTCGTTGCTTCGGACCACGTCATCATGTTCCTCTTGATAGAACACTCCCTCGTATGTCATGGGGTTTATGTTGTAGTAATCATCATCGTTCGGGTCCGGTAGCTTACCATGCGGCGACACCTTGAACACAACTTCCCAACCCTTTAGGTACTCTTTTTGGCATGGGTAAGGCAGATAATATACTTGTGTGGCCTGGGTAGCGGCGATAAAGAGATCAGCTCCGGCATAGATGGTTGATGGTTTAACTTCAACTAAACCAACAGAAGGCGTATGTCTCAGACCCTTTTTGTGGTCGAACCATCGGCATTTGAACACAGTGAGACTTAGGTGTTCGCGGCCATGTTTGAATGTAAGCTCGTATATTTTTCCTACCCTTCCGTAGTAATCTACTTTATTATCTCCTTCAGTGAAGACTCCGATATTTATGGTTTTGGGATCAGGCCGACTGTTCTGGTGCTCCTCTGTATGGAAGCGATACCCATTCACATCATACTTTTCGATGTCATGACGACAGGATCAAAACCCATAGAAACCCATCTCAATTCTTCATCCATTGATCCGGTCGGATCATTTCCCTACAAGTTTAATTGAAATTATAGGGTGCATGAGTTTAATTGAAATTATAGGGTGCATGAGTTTAATTGAAAGTGTGAAAAATTACTTTCTCCATGAACCACGCAACGAAATTTTTCCTTCCATCAGCACCCTTTCAGAGAAGAGCAAGTGCCTCCGCTTCAGTAGGAGGCAACATTCCCGTCCATTCTTCTTCAACGAATCGACTACAATAAGAAAAGCGATATAAGAACTAGGCAAAGTGAACATAACGAATTGACTCAAAGAATGGTGCTAAGGTATTACCTCATCCACTCATCCTCAACTTCCTTGATGTTGTGCAAGATATAGAACATGACATCCTCCCACTCATCTCGTGGCATGAGATAAGGTTTCGAGCATCCAGCCCTACCACCTTGCCCGATGAATAGAGGCAACTTGGGTTTATACTTGGGTTCTTCTATATTGTATCGAGACACCTTATTGTGCAACGTGGGAACATGGTCCGGATAGTAGGCTGTCCTGAGGTCTGCCACCTCCTCTAGGATAACTGCCTCAGCTATGGAAGCTTCAATCTTAGCTTTGTTTCCACATTTCTGTCTCAGATGCTTGTTCTGTCTCTCAGGGCCGTACTGCCAACGATTCTGCACAGGGCCCCCCAACAATACCTCGTTCAGGAGGTGCAAAATGAGATGTGTCATCGGAGTAAAGAAGCCTGGCGGGAAGATTTTCTCTAGCTTGCATATCAACTCCGGCGCCTTCTTATGCATTTCTTTTATCTTCTTAGGACATACTTCTTTAGCACAAAGCGTGCGGAAGAAATGGCTTAACTCCGCAAGCACACGCCAGACACGCTCGGGAACATAGCCTCGAACCATCACCGGCATAATTTGCTCAATCCATACATGATAGTCATGACTCTTGAGCCCGGTCACTCTGCCCGTTGAAAGATTGACCCCCTTACTTATATTCGACGCATAACCATCAGTGAATTTCACGACGTGTTTCATCCACTTGAATGCCTCCATCTTATGATCCTTTTTAAGTACGAAGTCAGCATCTGGCTTGAACCAAGATTTTCGACTGCCTGTGGGAGGCTGCATGTGTAGACGTGTGTTGGGGAACGTAGCATAAATTCAAAATTTTCCTACATGTCACCAAGATCTATCTATGGAGTCATCTAGCAACGAGGGAGGAGTGGATCTACATACCCTTGTAGATCGCGCGCGGAAGCGTTCAAGAGAACGGGGTTGATGGAGTCGTACTCGTCGTGATCCAAATCACCGATGATCCTAGCGCCGAATGGACGGCACCTCCGCGTTCAACACACGTACGTAGCAGCGATATCTCCTCCTTCTTGATCCAGCAAGGGGGGAGGAGAGGTTGATGGAGATCCAGCAGCACGACGGCGTGGTGGAAGTAGCGGGATTCCAACAGGGCTTCGCTAAGCGCTGCGGGAGGAAGGAGATGTGTCACGGGAGGGAGAGGGAGGCGCCAGGCCTTAGGTATGGTTGCTCCTCCTTTTCCCCACTATATATAGGGCCAAGGGAGAGGGGGGAGGCGCAGCCCTTGCCCCTTCCTCCAAGTAAGGGTGCGGCCAAGGGTGGGGAGGAGTCCATCCTCCCCAAGGCACCTCGGAGGTGCCTTCCCCTTTTAGGACTCTCCCCTTTTTCTCTTCTCTTGGCGCATGGGCCTCTTGGGGCTGGTGCCCTTGGCCCATGTAGGCCAAGGCGCACCCCCTACAGCCCATGTGGCCCCCCGGGGCAGGTGGCCCCACCCGGTGGACCCCCGGGACCCTTCCGGTGGTCCCGGTACAATACCGATGACCCCGAAACTTGTCCCGATGCCCGAAATAGCACTTCCTATATATAATTCTTTATCTCCGGACCATTCCGGAACTCCTCGTGACGTCCGGGATCTCATCCGGGACTCCGAACAACTTTCGGGTTACCGCATACTAATATCTCTATAACCCTAGCGTCACCGAACCTTAAGTGTGTAGACCCTACGGGTTCGGGAGACATGCAGACATGACCGAGATGACTCTCCGGTCAATAACCAACAGCGGGACCTGGATACCTATGTTGGCTCCCACATGTTCCACGATGATCTCATCAGATGAACCACGATGTCAAGGACTTAATCAATCCCGTACACAATTCCCTTTGTCTAGCGGTACGATACTTGCCCGAGATTCAATCGTCGTTATCCCGATACCTTGTTCAATCTCGTTACCGGCAAGTCTCTTTACTCATTCCATAACACATCATCCTGTGATAAACTCCTTGATCACATTGTGCACATTATGATGATGTCCTACCGAGTGGGCCCAGAGATACCTCTCCGTTTACACGGAGTGACAAATCCCAGTCTCGATTCGTGCCAACCCAACAGACACTTTCAGAGATACCCGTAGTGCACCTTTATAGTCACCCAGTTACGTTGTGACGTTTGGTACACCCAAAGCATTCCTACAGTATCCGGGAGTTGCACAATCTCATGGTCTAAGGAAATGATACTTGACATTAGAAAAGCTTTAGCATACGAACTACACGATCTTGTGCTAGGCTTAGGATTGGGTCTTGTCCATCACATCATTCTCCTAATGATGTGATCCCGTTATCAATGACATCCAATGTCCATGGTCAGGAAACCGTAACCATCTATTGATCAACGAGCTAGTCAACTAGAGGCTTACTAGGGACATGGTGTTGTCTATGTATCCACACATGTATCTGAGTTTCCTATCAATACAATTATAGCATGGATAATAAACGATTATCATGAATAAGGAAATATAATAATAACTAATTTATTATTGCCTCTAGGGCATATTTCCAACAGTCTCCCACTTGCACTAGAGTCAATAATCTAGTTCACATCGCCATGTGATTAACACTCACAGGTCACATCGCCATGTAACCAACATCCAGTTTACTAGAGTCAATAATCTAGTTCACATCACCATGTGATTAACACTCAATGAGTTCTAGGTTTGATCATGTTGCTTGTGAGAGAGGTTTTAGTCAACGGGTCTGAACCTTTCAGATCCGTGTGTGCTTTACAAATCTCTATGTCATCTCCTAGATGTAGCTACCACGTTCTATTTGGAGCTATTCCAAATAACCGTTCTACCTGGAGCTATTCTAAATTGTTGCTCCATTATATGTATCCGGTATCTCTACTCAGAGCTATCCGGATAGGTGTTAAGCTTGCATCGACGTAACTCTTTACGTCGAACTCTTCATCACCTCCATAACCGAGAAAATTCCTTAGTCCACTAGTTACTAAGGATAACTTTGACCGCTGTATTGTGATCCATTCCTGGATCACTCTTGTACCCCTTGACTGACTCATGGCAAGGCACACTTCAGGTGCGGTACACAGCATAGCATACTGTAGAGCCTATGTCTTAAGCATAGGGGACGACCTTCGTCCTTTCTCTCTATTCTGCCATGGTCGAGCTTTAAGTCTTAACTTCATACCTTACAACTCAGGCAAGAACTCCTTCTTTGACTGATCCATCTTGAACACCTTCAAGATCATGTCAAGGTATGTGCTCATTTGAAAATACTATTAAGCGTTTTGATCTATCCTTATAGATCTCGATGCTCAATGTTCAAGTAGCTTAGTCCAGGCTTTCCATTGAAAAACACTTTCCAAATAACCCTATATGCTTTCCAAAAATTCTACGTCATTTCTGATCAACAATATGTCAACAACATATATTCATCAGAAATTCTATAGTGCTCCCACTCACTTCTTTGGAAATACAAGTTTCTCATAAACTTTGTATACACCAAAATCTTTGATCATCCTCAAAGCATACATTCCAACTCCGAGATGCTTACTCCAGTCCTTAGAAGGATTGCTGGAGCTTTGCATACTTATTAGCATCTTTCAGGATTGACAAAACCTTCCGTTTGTATCACATACAACCTTTCCTCAAGAAAATCGTCGAGGAAACAATGTTTTGACATCCTATCTGCAAGATTTCATAAATAATGCAGTAATCGCTAACATAATTCCAACAGACTCTTAGCATCGCTACGAGTGAGAAAGTCTCACCGTAGTCAACTCCTTGAACTTGTCGGAAAACATCTTAACGACAAGTCGAGCTTTCTTAATGGTGACATTTACCATCATCGTCCATCTTCCTTTTAAAATCCATATGTACCTAATAGCCTTACGGCCATCAAGTAGTTCTTCCAAAGTCTACACTTTGTTTTCATATATGGATCCTCTCTCGGATTTTATGGCCTCGAGCCATTTATCGGAATCCAGGCCCACCATCGCTTCTCCATAGCTCGTAGGTTCATTGTTGTCTAGCAACATGACTTCCAAGACAGGATCACGTACCACTCTGAAGTAGTACGCATCCTTGTCATCCCACGAGGTTTGGTAGTGACTTGATCTGAAGTTTCATGATCACTATCATAAGCTTCCACTTAAATTGGTGTAGGTGCCATAGGAACAACTCCCTGTGCTCTACCACACACTAGTTGAAGAGACGGTTCAATAACCTCATCAAGTCTCCACCATCCTCCCACTCAATTCTTTCGAGAGAAACTTTTCCTCGAGAAAGGACCCGATTCTAGAAACAATCCCTTATTGCTTTCGAATCTGAGGCAAGAGGTATACCCAACTGTTTTGGGTGTCCTATGAAGATGTATTTATCCGCTTTGGGTTCGAGCTTATCGGCCTGAAACTTTTTCACATAAGCGTCGGAGCCCCAAACTTTTAAGAAATGACAGCTTAGGTTTCTCTAAACCATAGTTCATACGGTGTCATCTCATCGGAATTATGTGGTGCCCTATTTAAAGTGAATGTGGTTGTCTCTAATGCCTAACCCATAAACTATCGTGGTAATTCGATAAGAGACATCATGGTATGCATCATATCCAATAGGGTGCAGTTATGATGTTCGGACACACCATCACACTATGGTGTTCCAGGCTGCATTAGTTGTGAAACAATTTCCACAATGTCTTAATTCTGTGCCAAACTCGTAATTCAGATATTCATCTCTATGATCATATCATAGATCTTTTATCCTCTTGTCACGAAGATCTTTCAACTTCAACCTGAAATTACTTGAACCTTTCAATAATTCAGACTCGTGATTCATCAAGTAAATATACTCAACATCTACTCAAATCATCTGTGAAGTAAGAACATAACGATATCCACTACACGCCTCAGCACTCATTGGACTGCACACATCAAAATGTATTACTTCCAACAAGTTGCTTTCTAGTTCCATTTTACTGAAAATGAGGCTTTCAGTCATCTTGCCCATGTGGTATGATTTGCATGTCTCAAGTGATTCAAAATCAAGTGAGTCCAAACGGTCCATTTGCATGGAGTCTCTTCATGCATATACACCAATAGACATGGTTCGCATGTCTCAAACTTTTCAAAAATGAGTGAGCCCAAAGATCCATCAACATGGAGCTTCTTCATGCGTTTTATACCGATATGACTTACGTGGCAGTGCCACAAGTAGGTGGTATTATCATTACTATCTTTTGGCATGAACATGTGTATCACTACGATCGAGATTCAATAAACCATTCATTTTAGGTGCAAGACCATTGAAGGTATTATTCAAATAAACAGATTAACCGTTATTCTCCTTAAATGAATAACCGTATTGCGATAGACATAATCCAGTCACGTCTATGCTCAACGCAAACACCAATCTCGATGGTAGAGGGAGCGTGCGATGCTTGATCATATCAACATTGGAAACACTTCCAACACATATCGTCAGCTCACCTTTAGCTAGTCTCCGTTTATTTCGTAGCTTTTATTTCGAGTTACTAACCCTTAGCAACCGAACCGGTATCTAATACCCTGGTGCTACTAGGAGTACTAGTAAAGTACACATCAACACAATGTATATCCAATATACTTCTATCGACTTTGCCAGCCTTCTCATCTACCAAGTATCTAGGGTAATTCTGCTCCAGTGGTTGTTCCCCTTATTCCAGGAGCACTTAGTCTCGGGTTTGGGTTCAACCTTGGATTTCTTCACTAGAGCAGCAGCTGATTTGCCGTTTCATGAAGTATCCCTTCTTGCCCTTGCCCTTCTTGAAACTAGTGGTTTCATCAACAATTGATGCTCCTTCTTGATTTCTACTTTCGCGGTGTCAAACATCGTGAATACCTTAAGGATCTATCCCTGATATGTTATAGTTCATCACGAAGCTCTAGCAGCTTGGTGGTAATGACTTTGGAGAAACATCACTATCTCATCTGGAAGATTAACTCCCACTCGATTCAAGTGATTGTTGCACTCAGACAATCTGAGCACAAGCTCAACGATTGAGCTTTTCTCCGTTAGTTTGCAGGCTAAGAAAATCGTCGGAGGTCTCATACCTCTTGACGTGGGCACGAGCCTGAAATCCCAATTTCAGCCCTCGAAACATCTCATATGTTCCGCGACGTTTCGAAACGTCTTTGGTGCCTCAACTCTAAACCGTTTAACTGAACTATCACGTAGTTATCAAAACGTGTATGTCCGATGTTCGCAACATCCACAGACGACGTTTGGGGCTCAGCACACTGAGCGGTGCATTAAGGACATAAGCTTTCTACTGTCCTCATAAACTGTCAACTTTCAACTATATTTTCTCTAGGAACATATCTAAACAGTGGAACTAAAGCGTGAGCTTACGACATAATTTGCAAAGATCTTTTGACTATGTTCAGGATAATTAAGTTCATCTTATGAACTCCCACTTAGATAGACATCCCTCTAGTCATCTAAGTGATTACATGATCCGAGTCAACTAGGCCGTGTCCGATCATCACGTGAGACGGACTAGCCAACGTCGGTGAACATCTTCATGTTGATCGTATCTACTATACGACTCATGCTCGACCTTTCGGTCTCCATGTTCCGAGGCCATGTCTGTACATGCTAGGATCGTCAAGTTAACCCTAAGTGTTTTCGCTGTGTAAAACTGTCTTACACCCGTTGTATGTGAACGTAAGGATCTATCACACCCGATCATCACGTGGTGCTTCGAAGCGACGAACTGTAGCAATGGTGCACAGTTAGGGGAGAACACTTCTTGAAATTGTTGTAAGGGATCATCTTATTTACTACCGTCGTTCTAAGTAAACAAGATGCATAAACATAATAAACATCACATGCAATTATATAGTAGTGATATGATGTGGCCAATATCATATAGCTCCATTGATCTCCATCTTGGGGCTCCATGATCATCTTGTCACGTCATCGACATGCAAGTCGCGATTCCTATTACAAGAACATGATCAATCTCATACATCACATATATCATTCATCACATCCTTTTGGCCATATCACATCACATAGCATACCCTGCAAAAACAAGTTAGACGTCCTCTAATTGTTGTTTGCATGTTTTACGTGGCTGCTATGGGTTTCTAGCAAGAACGTTTCTTACCTACGCAAAACCACAACGTGATATGCCAATTGCTATTTACCCTTCATAAGGACCCTTTTCATCGAATCTGTTCCGACTAAAGTGGGAGAGACTGGCACCCGCTAGCCACCTTATGCACCAAGTGCATGTCAATCGGTGGAACCTGTCTCACGTAAGAGTACGTGTAAGGTCGGTCCGGGCCGCTTCATCCCACAATACCGTTGAAACAAGATTGGACTAGTAACGGTAAGCATATTGAACAACATCAACGCCCACAACTACTTTGTGTTCTACTCGTGGAAAGAATCTACGCAATAGACCTAGCTCATGATGCCACTGTTGGGGAACGTAGCATAAATTCAAAATTTTCCTACATGTCACCAAGATCTATCTATGGAGTCATCTAGCAACGAGGGAGGAGTGGATCTACATACCCTTGTAGATCGCGCGCGAAAGCGATCAAGAGAACGGGGTTGATGGAGTCGTACTCGTCGTGATCCAAATCACCGATGATCCTAGCGCCGAACGGACGGCACCTCCGCGTTCAACACACGTACGGAGCAGCGACATCTCCTCCTTCTTGATCCAGCAAGGGGGGAGGAGAGGTTGATGGAGATCCAGCAGCACGACAGCGTGGCGGAAGTAGCGGGATTCCAACAGGGCTTCGCTAAGCGCTGCGGGAGGAAGGAGATGTGTCACGGGAGGGAGAGGGAGGCGCCAGGCCTTAGGTATGGTTGCTCCTCCTTTTCCCCACTATATATAGGGCCAAGGGAGAGGGGGGAGGCGCAGCCCTTGCCCCTTCCTCCAAGGAAGGGTGCGGCCAAGGGTGGGGAGGAGTCCATCCTCCCCAAGGCACCTCGGAGGTGCCTTCCCCTTTTAGGACTCTCCCCTTTTTCTCTTCTCTTGGCGCATGGGCCTCTTGGGGCTGGTTCCCTTGGCCCATGTAGGCCAAGGCGCACCCCCTACAGCCCATGTGGCCCCCCAGGGCAGGTGGCCCCACCCGGTGGACCCCCGGGACCCTTCCGGTGGTCCCGGTACAATACCGATGACCCCGAAACTTGTCCCGATGCCCGAAATAGCACTTCATATATATAATTCTTTACCTCCGGACCATTCCGGAACTCCTCGTGACGTCCGGGATCTCATCCGGGACTCCGAACAACTTTCGGGTTACCGCATACTAATATCTCTATAACCCTAGCGTCACCGAACCTTAAGTGTGTAGACCCTACGGGTTCGGGAGACATGCAGACATGACCGAGATGACTCTCCGGTCAATAACCAACAGAGGGATCTGGATACCCATGTTGGCTCCCACATGTTCCACGATGATCTCATCGGATGAACCACGATGTCAAGGACTTAATCAATCCCGTATACAATTCCCTTTGTCTAGCGGTACGATACTTGCCCGAGATTCAATCGTCGGTATCCCGATACCTTGTTCAATCTCGTTACCGGCAAGTCTCTTTACTCGTTCCGTAACACATCATCCTGATCACATTGTGCACATTACGATGATGTCCTACCGAGTGGGCCCAGAGATACCTCTCCGTTTACACGGAGTGACAAATCCTAGTCTCGATTCGTGCCAACCCAACAGACACTTTCGGAGATACCCGTAGTGCACCTTTATAGTCACCCAGTTACGTTGTGACGTTTGGTACACCCAAAGCATTCCTACGGTATCCGGGAGTTGCACAATCTCATGGTCTAAGGAAATGATACTTGACATTAGAAAAGCTTTAGCATACGAACTACACGATCTTGTGCTAGGCTTAGGATTGGGTCTTGTCCATCACATCATTCTCCTAATGATGTGATCCCGTTATCAATGACATCCAATGTCCATGGTCAGGAAATCGTAACCATCTATTGATCAACGAGCTAGTCAACTAGAGGCTTACTAGGGACATGGTGTTGTCTATGTATCCACACATGTATCTGAGTTTCCTATCAATACAATTATAGCATGGATAATAAACGATTATCATGAATAAGGAAATATAATAATAACTAATTTATTATTGCCTCTAGGGCATATTTCCAACAACGTGGTCTATCACAAATATTCTGTTGATCAACTCTAGCATTAACATTATCCTTTGTCTTATCAGGAATGTTGAGGATCGTGCGAAAAAGGGACTCTGCGACATTCTTTTCGGTGTGCATCACGTCTATGTTGTATGGAAGTTTGAGGTCCTTAAAATAGGGAAGCTGCGTGAAGGGGGTAATGTGAGTCCAGTTGTGCGTCTCACCATATCCTTCAAAAAAATTCCCTTTACCTTTTCCTTTTCCTTTGCCCTCGCCCTCGTCTTCGCCTGTGGCTTTGCCTTTGCCTTTGCCTTTGCCTTTCCCTTCACCGGCAGGCTTAAGAGCTTTCAGCTGAGCAAGCACATCCGCACCAGAAAATGTTGGAATCTCGTTTACTTCATGGATAACTTTGCCTTTTGTGAAGTTCTTCTTGTCTTCCCTATCAGGATGGTCTGGAGGGAGGAACTGTCGATGCAGGTCAAATGCAACATACTTGCCACCGTTCTTCAGCCAAATGAAAATCAAGGCCTGCATGCACACTGGGCAAGGCATCTTTCCACTTGTACACCATTCGCAGAACAAGGCATATCCGGGAAAGTCATGCATGCAATATTGTAGCCAAACTTTCATCAAGAAATTTTTCTGCAGATGTCGGTCGTATGTCAACCTCAGGAAGTACCAAGAATGGTGCAAATCATCCACCAATGGCTGCATAAACACACTCAAATTCTTCCCCGGATATTCAGGCCCCGGAATTATAAGCGACAGGAACATGGTCTTGCGTTGCATTATGGCGCCGGGAGGGAGATTCAGCGGAATAACAAATACGGGCCAACAGCTATATGGATTAGACGACATACCATATGGATTGAACCCATCACCTGTTATAGCAATTCTGACATTCCCAGCCTCGGCTGCTTCCTCCGGGTACTCTATATCGAATGACTTCCATGCTTCACCTCCTGATGGATGTACAATTTTTTTTGGATTGTACCTTTTCCCTTCCTTGTGCCACTTCATCATTTTGGCAGACTCCTCGGTGATGAAAAGGCGCTGCAGTCTTTTTATAAAATCAAGATACCGAAGAACCTTCACAGGGATTTTTAGCTGCTGCTTCTGACCATGCTTATCGACCACCTCAATATACCGAGAGGAACCGCACTTCCTACAGTACTTGTCATCCGCATACTCATGCCTAAACAAAAGGCAATTCTTTGGACAAACATGTATTTTCTCATAGTCCATCGAGAGCGCCTTCATGATTTTCTTCGTACCGTACATGGTTTTCGGCAGTTCATGGCCCTCAGGCAGGCTGTTAGCCCATACTCCCAGAAATGCTTCGAAGCAACCTCGGCTACAGCCGTACTCAGCCTTGACTGCCATCAGTTGCGAGATGGCATCCAACACAGACAACTTGGCACCCTCATAGAGAGGTTTCTTTGACGAGGCCAAGATTTCCAGGAAGGCCTTTGCGGTTTCCTCCGGCTCCTCCGGTTCATTCGCTGAATGTGACGGAGGTGTCGGCTGTGCAGCAAAGACATCATCTAGCATGTCTCTAACCCCATCGTCCTCATAACCAGCGACGCGTTGTCGTATCACATCCTCTCTACCACGGTCCCGCTGGGCAAAGTTTATCGGCATATTAAAGTTGGGCATAAATCCATGTGTGCGAAGGTGCTTAGTCATCTCACTCTTATCTCTGCGGATACGCCTCTTACATCTGGCACACGGGCATTCTGGCACCATCCTCATTGGACTACGGAATATCTCTTTCAAAAACACATCAGTTTTCTCGACCCACTTTGTTGTTACTTGATTCCGACGGAAAAACCCACTATACATCCACTGATTATCTGCCATCTCTGCTTTATTGGAAGCCACACAACAAAATTAAGGATTCATTTAAATTACTCACATCAATATTTTATTTTTTACAAGGTTGACGAGAAACGACATTTAATCCACCTACATCTCTAATAGGTAAAGATGGGTCCTAAACCCACCCGAGAATGTGTAGATTGAGTACGTTGTCCATGCTCTACCCCATTCCGAGACAAAATTTCGGCAGCACCTCCCCGCTGTTCTCCAAATACACATCTCGGCAAAATGCCGAGAGAATGTGCATCCGGAGAACAACAGGGAGGCGCCGCCGAAATCCTGTCTCGGAACGGGGTAGAGCATGAACAACGTACCCAATCTACACATCCTCGGGCTGTCCGTGGAAAGCGCTGGACAATCCGAAAGAGCTGCAGTGATAAATATGCAATTGAATGCATATTTATCGATGCAACCCTTTCGGACGGGAGACCTAGGTTACGCGACTTGATGTGAAAATTTAATCTAGTGACATGGAAAAAAAGTGGACGAGGTCATGGAATTGTTGCTCACCCTCCGATGTAGTCGATCAAAGAAGACGGACGATCGTGGACCAACACCTCCAACGTCGACAATCACTCCACGAAGATGGAACACCACAAATCCTGTTAATTACACCGAGTGAAAAAAATTTAGGTCATCACCTCACATTAAGCATTGATACTTTTAACTATGAAAAAAAATCATGTTTCGTCAAGTGTCAAATTTTGTCCTTCAATTTTTTTGCAACATCATCATGATTAAATAACCACTGATCATATCATAATTTTGCAGCACATCTCACATAGCTACTTAACATTAAGCACTGACACTTAAAACTATGAAAAAAATCTAATTTGTCAAGTGTCAAATTTTGTCCGGTTCAATTTTTTTGACAAGATCATCATGATAAAAATAATCACTCATCTTATACCAATTTTAGAGCACATCTCAAATGACAAGATCATCATGATAAAAATAATGCAAACTAACAATCTAACATCCGAACATCCAACATTCAACTATATATCAACCTTACAACCTAACATCTAACATCTAACCTAACAATCTAACATCCAACATCCATCCATGCATTAATTCATCCATCCAACAGTAGAAAAAAATGGAAAAAAATGAAAAAAAAACGTAGCTCACCGAGAGGGGCGTGGCAGGGGGCGAGGCGGTGGAGGGGATGATGAGGCAGGGACGATCGGGGACGGGAGGGACGGGGCCG
>NC_041389.1:546740495-546741499 GCF_002162155.2 Triticum dicoccoides
CGGCTGTGGAGGCGGGGAGGGCAGCGGGCGTGGTGGAGGCGGGGAGGGCGGCGGCGACAGGGGGAGGTGGGGGGTGCGGCGGCGGCGCAGGTCGGGGTCGGGGGGTGCGGCGGCGGCAGCTCGGGGTGTGGGGAGACAGTGAGTGGATGGGGGGTAACGCGAGTGGATAAGGTCAACTATGCCGACGACTAAGCCGTCGGCATAGCTCAGGGCGCCACGTGGCACCTATGCCGACGGCTTAGCCGTAGGCATACTTTTTTTTTCTTTTTTATTAACCACGTCACCGATCCGCGTATAAGCTTCCCTATGGCCGCAGCTATGCCGACGGCTTTGCCGTCGGCATATTTTTATTTTTACTTTTCTTATTTTGTATAAATTTTATAATGTTTTCTTATTTTTTATAAATATTTTAATGTTTTCTTATACATATTTTTTACATGCAGAACATTATTTAAAATGTACCATACATTTTCTTTATTGATTTGAAACATTATTTTTAATGACATGACCTTTTTTTATATTGTACAACAATTTTCTAAAATATCACGTATATTTTTTTCTATGGTCTCATGAAAGGTGATACATAGGAGAGCAACTGACTGAGGGGTACCGTTACCGAGTGCCTGATCCGGTAACTATGCGAGTGCCTGATCCGTCTACTACCGTGTCATCGCCGTCCGTTAAGGGGGGCCACGCCCCGGAGACGCGTGCCGCCTCTTCGGACATGCCACCACACCACCCCGCATGTATGAGGGCCCGGTGCGACGCTCCGGTGGCATTGCTACCCCCCCAGGGCCCCCGACCCGCCTAACCATGTAGCGTTTGACCACGGGATCTAGCCCTTTGACTTTGCACGGACGGGATTTGACCAGTGGACCTCTCCACCCGGTTGTGTTAGATCAGCCCATAGGAACACTTTGGAGCAACATCCGGGCCAGACCCACAGCAAGATCCCCTCCGTGTAGACCCGACGCGTCCGTTTCCCCCCTCCAGGTGCCGGTGGT
>NC_041389.1:546741792-546742776 GCF_002162155.2 Triticum dicoccoides
ACCCCGCATGTATGAGGGCCCGGTGCGACGCTCCGGTGGCATTGCTACCCCCAGGGCCCCCGTCCCGCCTAGCCCTGTAGCGTTTGACCACGGGATCTAGCCCTTTGACTTTGCACGGACGGGCTTTGACCAGCGGACCTCCCCACCCGGTTGTGTTAGGTCAGCCCATAGGAACACTTTGGAGCAACATCCGGGCCAGACCCACAATAAGATCCCCTCCGTGTAGACCCGACGTGTCCGTTTCCCCCCTCCAAGTGCCCGCGGCGGCGCCGTCCGTGAGGGGAGGCACACCCCAGACACGCGTGCCGGGCGTTTGCAACCACCACAACACTTCCAAACTCGTGAGAGGCCGCCTACGCAAGATTTGGCGGCGTGCTAGCCCCCAGAGGCCGCCGGCCACAGCCGTAGACGCGCGAAGGGCAATCCGCGTAGAGGGAATTTTTCGGATACTTCTCCATCACCAAAAATTATGAAAAAAATATTATCGTTCCTATAGCACATGTGCCCACGTCGTGCAAAAAAACTCATGATTTTATCGCGCTCCGAGTATTTAATAATATTCACGCCGCATCGTTACCGCAAAATGGCTACTACCGTGTCATCGCCGTCCGTGAGGGGGGCCACGCCCCGGAGACACGTGCCGCCTCTTCGGACATGCCACCACACCACCCCGCATGTATGAGGGCCCGGTGCGATGCTCCGGTGGCATTGCTACCCTCCCAGGGCCCCCGTCACGCCTAACCCTGTAGCGTTTGACCAAGGGATCTAGCCCTTTGACTTTGCACGGACGGGATTTGACCAGTGGACCTCTCCACCCGGTTGTGTTAGGTCGGCCCATAGGAACACTTTGGAGCAACATCCGGGCCAGACCCACAGCAAGATACCCTCCGTGTAGACCCGACGCGTCCGTTTCCCCCCTCCAAGTGCCGGCGGTGGCGCCGTCCGTGAGAGGGGCCAAACCCCGGAGACGCGTGCCGCCTCTTC
>NC_041389.1:546742889-546743828 GCF_002162155.2 Triticum dicoccoides
CTCTTCGAACATGCCACCACACCACCCCGCATGTATGAGAGCCCGGTGCGACGCCCCGGTCGCATTGCTACCCCCCAGGGCCCCTGTCCTCCCTAACCCTAGAGCGGTTGACCACGAGATCTTGCCCTTTGACTTTCCACGAACAGACTTTGAACAGTGGACCTCTCCACCCGGTTGTGTTAGGTCAGCTCAGAGGGACACCTGGGGGCAACATCCGGGCCAAACCGACAGCTACATCCCCTCCGTGTAGACCCGATGCGTCCGTTTCCCCCTCCAGGTGCCGGCGGCGGCGCCGTCCGTGAGGGGGGGCACACCCGGACACGCGTGCCGGGCGTTTGCAACCACCACAACACTTCCAAACACATGAGATGCTGCCTACACAAGATTTGGCGGCATGCTAGCCCCCGGAGGCCGCCGGCCACAGCCGTAGACGCGCGAAGGGCAATCCGCGTAGAGGGGATTTTTCGGATACTTCTCCATCACCAAAAATTATGAAAAAAATATTATCGTTCCTATAACACATGTGCACACGTCGTGCAAAAGAAACTCATGATTTTATCGCGCTCCGAGTATTTAATAATATTCACGCCGCATCGTTGCCATAGAATGGCTACTACCGTGTCATCGCCGTCCGTTAGGGGGGGCCACGCCCGGAGACGCGTGACGCCTCTTCGGACATGCCACCACACCACCCCGCATGTATGAGGGCCCGGTGCGACGCTCCGGTGGCATTGCTACCCCCCAGGGCCCCCGACCCGCCTAACCCTGTAGCGTTTGACCACGGGATCTAGCCCTTTGACTTTGCACGGACGGGATTTGACCAGTGGACCTCTCCACCCGGTTGTGTTAGGTCAGCCCATAGGAACACTTTGGAGCAACATCCGGGCCAGACCCACAGCAAGATCCCCTCCGTGTAGACCCGACGCGTCCGTTTCCCCC
>NC_041389.1:546744216-546746250 GCF_002162155.2 Triticum dicoccoides
CCGTGAGGGGGGCCAAACCCCGGAGACGCGTGTCGCCTCTTCGGACATGCCACCACACCACCCCGCATGTATGAGGGCCCGGTGCGACGCTCCGGTGGCATTGCTACCCCCAGGGCCCCCGTCCCGCCTAGCCCTGTAGCGTTTGACCACGGGATCTAGCCCTTTCACTTTGCACGGACGGGCTTTGACCAGCGTACCTCCCCACCCGGTTGTGTTAGGTCAGCCCATAGGAACACTTTGGAGCAACATCCGGGCCAGACCCACAACAAGATCCCCTCCGTGTAGACCCGACGCGTCCGTTTCCCCCCTCCAAGTGCCGGCGGCGGCGCCGTCCGTGAGGGGAGGCACACCCCAGACACGCGTGCCGGACGTTTGCAACCACCACAACACTTCCAAACTCGTGAGAGGCCGCCTACGCAAGATTTGGCGGCATGATAGCCCCCGGAGGCCGCCGGCCACAGCCGTAGACGCGCGAAGGGCAATCCGCGTAGAGGGAATTTTTCGGATACTTCTCCATCACCAAAAATTATGAAAAAAATATTATCGTTCCTATAGCACATGTGCCCACGTCGTGCAAAAAAACTCATGATTTTATTGCGCTCCGAGTATTTAATAATATTCACGCCGCATCGTTACCGCAAAATGGCTACTACCGTGTCATCGCCGTCCGTGAGGGGGGCCACGCCCCGGAGACACGTGCCGCCTCTTCGGACATGCCACCACACCACCCCACATATATGAGGGCCCGGTGCGATGCTCCGGTGGCATTGCTACCCTCCCAGGGCCCCCGTCACGCCTAACCCTGTAGCGTTTGACCAAGGGATCTAGCCCTTTGACTTTGCACGGACGGGATTTGACCAGTGGACCTCTCCACCCGGTTGTGTTAGGTCAGCCCATAGGAACACATTGGAGCAACATCCGGGCCAGACCCACAGCAAGATACCCTCTGTGTAGACCCGACGCGTCCGTTTCCCCCCTCCAAGTGCCGGCGGTGGCGCCGTCCGTGAGGGGGGCCAAACCCCGGAGACGCGTGCCGCCTCTTCGGACATGCCACCACACCACCCCGCATGTATGAGGGCCCGATGCGACGCTCCGGTGGCATTGCTACCCTCCCAGGGCCCCTATCCTCCCTAATCCTAGAGCGGTTGACCACGAGATCTTGCCCTTTGACTTTCCATGAACAGGCTTTGAACAGTGGACCTCTCCACCTGGTTGTGTTAGGTCAGCTCAGAGGGACACCTGGGAGCAACATCCGGGCCAAACTGACAGCTACATCCCCTCTGTGTAGACCCGATGCGTCCGTTTCCCCCCTCCAGGTGCCAGCGGGGGCGCCGTCCGTGAGGGGGGGCACACGCGGACACGCGTGTCGGGCGTTTGCAACCACCACAACACTTCCAAACACATGAGAGGCTGCCTACGCAAGATTTGGCGGCATGCTAGCCCCCGGAGGCCGCCGGCCACAGCCGTAGACGCGCGAAGGGCAATCCGCGTAGAGGGGATTTTTCGGATACTTCTCCATCACCAAAAATTATGAAAAAAATATTATCGTTCCTATAGCACATGTGCACACGTCGTGCAAAAAAAAACTCATGATTTTATCGCGCTCTGAGTATTTAATAATATTCACGCCGCATCGTTACTGCAGAATGGCTACTACTGTGTCATCGCCGTCCGTTAGGGGGGGCCACGCCCGGAGACGCGTGCCGCCTCTTTGGACATGCCACCACACCATCCTGCATGTATGAGGGCCCGGTGCGACGCTCCGGTGGCATTGCTACCCCCCAAGGGCTCCCAACCCGCCTAACCCTGTAGCGTTTGACCACGGGATCTAGCCCTTTGACTTTGCACGGACGGGATTTGACCAGTGGACCTCTCCACCCGGTTGTGTTAGGTCAGCCCATAGGAACACTTTGGAGCAACATCCGGGCCAGACCCACAGCAAGATCCCCTCCGTGTAGACCCGACGCGTCCGTTTCCCCCCTCCGGGTGCCGGCGGTGGCGCCGTCTGTGAGGGGGGCCAAACCCCGGAGACGC
>NC_041389.1:546746659-546810591 GCF_002162155.2 Triticum dicoccoides
CCCTGAGATGCGTGCCGCCTCTTTGAACATGCCACAACACCACCTCGCACATGTATGAGGGTCCGGTACGATGCTCCGGTGGCATTGCTACCCCCCCAGGGCCCCCGTCCCGCCTAACCGTGGAGTGGTTGACCACGAGATCTAGCCTTTTGACTTCCCACGGACGGGCTTTGACCAGTGGACCTCAGCACCCGGTTGTGTCAGGTCACCCGTAGGGACACCCGGGAGCAACATCCGGGCCAAACCCACAGCTACATCCACCGTGTAGACCCGACGCGTCCGTTTCCCCCCTCCAGGTGCCGGCGCCGTCCATGAGGGGGGCACACCGCGGACGTGAGGGGGGTCACACTCTGGAGACGGGTGTCGGGCATTTGCAACCGCCACAAAACTTTTGTTGGCATAGCTGTTTTTGATTTTAATAAAATATAATGATCTATATTCAAAAGAACATGACCGCACACTATTAACATGCTCGAAAAAATACAAACCATATATATATATATATTCATAATATATGAAAAAAATACAAACTACATATATATTCATATGTATGTTTATATTTAACATGCTACATGTTAGTTTATATAATAATACATAAAAAAGCTTAAAAAAATACATATGAAAAAAAAGTCTACCTATGCGCCGTCGGCATAGAGACGGCCAGGTTTTAGGCGGCAGGCGGCGTGCCACGGATCGCTGACGTGGCATGTATGCCGACGGCAGCCGTCGGCTTAGCTCATGGACAGTGCGCCGCGTATCTGTGACGTGGCATGACGATATATGCCGACGGCCGGCCGTCCAGGCCGTCGGCATAGATTTGACGACGTTAGCCGCTGGTCACGAGCGGGGTCGCCGGGCCCACGGGTATGCCGACGGCTGCTGTCGCCATGTTCGCAGCTGGGCCGACGACATATGTATGCCGACGGGTGCCGTCGGCTTAGCTCGTGGTAGCCCGACGGCCAAGGTACGCCGACAGCCAAGACGTGGTTGTCGGCATAGCGCAAAGTAGGCCGACGGCAGCCGTCGGCATTGATTTGGCCGTCGGGGTAGGGCCAGTTTCCGGTAGTGAGAGGTCCTTCGGTCGACGAACCCCGCGGCGGCCATTGAGCTTGTTTCAGAGGTATATATCCTTCTCCACCGACGTCTGACGGGGAAATTTTGGTTGCTTGGATTGTCCGAGATCTTATTCTTTCTTGGTTGTGTATGGGCTCTTCAACCAACTCAGCAGTTTTGTAGAGCGACTCCGCCACAATAATCCAGCGCCGTACCTAGGTTTTTTTTTTTACTTTTTTTGGTCGTAGTTTCTTCCTCCGTTCTGTTGTACTCCTATATTGATAGAACCAATCTATCCTTTTTTTTTTGGCAGCCATATCAATCCGTGTTTGTTGAATTTTGTTCCTTTTTTTTGCGATGAGTTGAATTTTGTTCCTTGTGTTCAGACTGGCTTGAAAAGACCGATGACGAAAAACAAGCGCCGGCTGGTGAGAGGGGATGAAGGGCAACAACGCCCTTACAAAAGAGCAACTATGTCACGTGAGTCCATGCATGCATGCCTGTTTCCCTTTTCCCTGCAAGTACAAATTCATGATAATAAAACTGACGCTTCTGTTAACTGTTCCTCACATGATTTTATTTTCAATCAACTAGCTTTGCATCGCGCGAGCCAATCCAGCCCAGGCGCCTTGGGTGAACTCAGTGAGCAAGTAGTTTCAAGATTGTGTGGGAGTCTTGTGTTGGTCGCCTCATTCCATGGTTGGTGATTATACTGCAGTTAAGGGTTCCTCATATTACCTGTTTTTTTTTAAATCATCAGCTATTCGATTTGCGTGTTTTATTTTCTCTCTGTAGGTGATACCAAGTTAGGGGAATACACAGGCATGTGCATCAAAACGTCACGTCCTGATGCTACAAGTTTCCTGACAGCAAGACGTTTGATTCCACTTACTTGGCCTACAGGGAAGATCACTGAAAATTTAACGGTAACTTTTCTCTACTCCTTTCCTTGATTATTATGCTAATATACAGGCCCTGTAACCATAAATCCGCCTTGCGCTCGCCTCAGATTCAAGTACGCCTTCCGAATGGCCGGACTGTCAGTGGCTGGATAGAGCATCCTGGGAGATATGTTGATTTTTTCATCGTCAACGTCAAGGACTTGTCTGGTTCTGATGCCGTGCCTATAAGCCTTGATCGTGACATGCAGTTTGAGCCTTATAGGAATGTAGCAGCTGTATGGCGCGATTTCAGTTCAGGATTTTTGAGGGCCACAAGCGGAGAAGATCTTGCCTCTCTCAGCGCTCTAACCAGCGAGACAATGTTAAGCACATGCCGGATCGGCAAGGTGAGCTCCTTTTGTACAGTTGAAACAAATAACTGTCTGCTGGTATATCCTTTGTTTCAGGCATTGTAAATAGCATTTTCCCTGTGTAACTTCATTTTCGTGCTAGGCTGGGATTGGAGGCCCCCTTGTTGATTTTGATGGTAACTTTGTTGGGATGAACTGCTCTCGTACCAGAAGGAAAAAGACCCGCTACGTGCGAAGGGAGCAAATTCTTCAATTCTTGGTGTATCACAGGATGGTCAGGTATGTACACCTTCAGTATTCATGAACTGCCCTTCTCTATTTGGCCTACTCATGCGTCTCTCTTTCTGCATCCTGTGTACTACATTTGTCTCCTATTTTTATTTGAGTTTTTGTGTAATGTGTATCATTCTGAAAGCCAAACAACTGCTTCTGAGGTTGATGAGTTTATATTCCCCAAAAACACTGGCCCACTAGTTTTTTTTTTACTTGTGTGTTTTTTCTTAATAATTTAAGTCTGCACTACACTAAATTAAGGTCGTTACTTCAATGCTTGCACTAATATATATTGCTGCTATACTCGAACTTACGTTTAAGAAGACCCATGGGCAAATTGTTTAAGATTATCGTAAATTTCTCTGCTGTGACTGTAACTATTTTGCTCCCTTGTTCTGTATTTCCCTTGTTTAATACTCATTTTGTGTATGGTCTTTGGTATCCTGTCTTTGTGGATTTATCACGGTGAGCTTTCTACATTGTGCTGCAGTGTTAGAGCTAAGGAAGGGATTGATGATGTTGAAGAAGCGGGAATCGAAAGTGAGATGAAACAACTACTTTGCAGCATTCCAGGAGGTGAGCAAAATTATTTCATAGGATATTGACTGTAAGTCCAGCATAAGGCAACCCCTGGACCCAAGAGGCGTGGCTGTGCCTTTTCGACGAGATGGGAAATCAGAATCATTTCCTCTTGCTTAGATAGTTCCTCATAGTGGGTCCTCCTTGTATTGAAGTCTAACAATCCAACAAATAACCAATGGAAGGTTCCAAGCTGAAAGATATCTCCCAGTTTTAATTGATAAAAACAACCTAACTGGGAGATTGTCAATTTGAATTTATAAACGATTTAACTGGGTGATTGTTGGGATACCTTCTGCTAACTTCCTGGACCTTGCAACTAGCATACACTGTACCTGTGTTGCTGAGTAGTTCCTTATGTTTCACATGCACAGTTTTAATACTTTATCAAGCACTTTTAACTTGTGTATCATGCTAGGCAAGCGTAAGATTCATTTTCTTGAAACAAATTTCGTCGACGATATCTGGAGTAAACTACCCAAAGGCGTTGCTTCAAAAATGTCTCGAAGTGTTGTTTCACTTGCTTCATTCAATGGTAATGGTTCTGCCGTAGTAATTACTTTTCCATGTTTTAATAAGTGGGTGATGATTAATAACTGACTGATTATCTGTGTAGGATTTGCAAAATTCTTTGCTTGCACTGGTGTATTTCTGAAGTGCAATGCATGCTCTGCAACTATTCTGACTTCAGCAAGTTTGGTTAGAGTTTCTGGTGATGCACACAGGATTGATGATAACCTGAGGGTTGTTACTGCTAATTGCTTTTTTGTTTTTTGCCTTCCCATTTAGGATACTGGTTAACATGACCTTATTATTGCAGATTGAAGTTTGCCTTCCAAACGAATTTCGAGTTGTAGGGATATTGAGCCGTTATAATTTACATTACAACATTGCTCTTGTTGACATCATGGGGTACTGGGGTCCTTGTGAAATAAAAATCAGCCGGCATCAAGTTACGTCATGTAACAAGGTAATAGCTGTGGGTCGTCTTTTTACTTATCACAATATAATGGCTGCAAAGGGGGAAGTTGTTGATTGGCAAAGGAAGCAAACTCGATTGCATAGAACTTTGCGTCTCCACCTGTAAAATCACTAAGGTATTTCATGTGGACTTATCCAGTATCTTCAACATGGAAAAAATTTATTATCAATGGAATTGTAACATAAGCCTTGTATGATGCTGCTTTTGTTTCGCTAGGCTGGGATTGGGGGCCCTCTTATTGACCCTTGTGGGAATTTTCTTGGTATGAACTTTTACCATGAGGAAGAAACTCCGTTCCTGCCGACGGATGTTATTCACCGCCTCTTTGTTGAACTTAAATAAAGGATGGTATGTCTTCTTGTTTACACTTGGTATTTTTCTGGCAAAATATCTACTCCTCTGTAAACAGATGTAAGAAGTTTTAGTAAAAAGAAATTGTGTGTACTTGTAGGACTAGGGCAGGTGATACTATTGTTGAGGGTGACGAAAAGAGGTATTCTTTCTTACTCATCATGATACCATACTGTACCATACCGTACATTCTTTCAGATAAATGTATGTTCAGTAACTTGTATGGTTTCTGAAATGTGGTTACTCAACAACAGATGGCTGTTGACTGGTACATGTTGGTCCCATGGAAATGCTGATATTATTACCGAGGGTGGTGTAAACAAGTATTCTTTCTTACATTTGTTTATGCTACTTAGTATACATCAGTTATTCTTCTTAATCTTTTCACTCATTTGTATACTTTTCTTTACTCATGACAGGTGGCCGTTGCCCGAGCCATGTGTGCTCCCTGCTGATATACCTGAACCTACTACATTGGATTTCTACAAGCTGATTAGGATGCACTGTGCTTTTTAGTCCTGCTAGTGCTAATGGTATTGATAATGTGTCCTTGTTGGTTGGCTGTCTGACCTCCACCCATATATTTTTGTTTCTTGAGTTGTCCGATCTTTATGTTGCACAATGAATGCAAATCAATCTTGTGTAAACAATGAAGTTGATCTTTTTTGAAAAACAGATGGAAATATCTCGCCAAAAAAAAAACAGATGGAAATACCTCGTCCCCTCAGTTCAAGTGACACGGAAGAAAAAGAAAAGTCCACATGAACCATATCAACCAATAATAGCAGATATTTAACTAATTTGGTACAAAAAAAATCTGTATCCATCTACAAGTAAAGCAGTTTATCACCACGTCCGTTATTTGAGAAATGCAATCCCAAATATACCACGTATAGTATTCTAGGTTTGCACTAAACATTAACAATTAAAATGTCATAACAACTAAGAAAAATCTCATACACCATCTTAAAATTACCCGAAATTCATTTTGAAAATTAAAGTGAAAAAGGAAATGGCTAGCGGCACAGGTGAGCGGCAGCGCGCTATTTGCCGCACAAGTGGCAGATAGCAAGCCCCCCTCCTTTCCTCAGAGCCTCTCCAGTCTCCGCTCCCGCAGGTGAACCGGAGCTACAGGCGCATCCGATTGTGAAGGAGTGTCGTGTTACGTGATTATACTTTCTCATATACCTCGCAAAAAAAAATACTTTCTCATAGGACAAGAGCTATTTAGTCTGCACGTGTGACTCTCTCTGTACGTACAAATGTATGTTCAGACAAATGTACATAGTGCTCTTTGAAGATGGGTCCGCTGTTTGCATCTAACGTTTCAGAACGTGTCGCACCTCAATAATTTATCATCTCTAGCTTGTGTGCAGTGTGCGGAGAATGCTCGATTAGTTTTGTCTCTGCCATGAACTTGAGATCCTATTAGGACACGTACAATGGTTCTATCTTTGGAATACCACGTAGGAATTTTGTAGCAAATGGACAAATTGGGTGATGCAATGCATCCAATGGTTGAGATATTCGGTCAGATGCAATGGTGAATTATTGGAACCGTTCATACCATCCTGAGGACTTCGACAAGGGGATCTTCTTAGTCCATATCTCTTTCTCTTTGTGGCTGAAGGTTTGGTAAAACTCATAAATAAGGAGATATTGGTAGATAGGCTGAATCCCATCAAGGTTGCCTGAAACAGCCCGGGAGTATCCAATCTTTTATTTGCGGATGACAGTTTGATTTTCTTCAAGGCTACTATTGAGCAAGCCCAGACAATAAAAAGGGTGTTGGATACCTTCCAGAAGTGCACGGGACAATTACTAAGTGCGAGCAAGTGCTCGCTCCTTTTCATTGAATAGTGCCCAACCGAAATAAGAGAGGGGATTAAGGCTATACTTGAGGTACAATCTGATGTATTTGAAAGTAAATATCTGAGATTACCTACACCAGAAGGAAGGATGAAGAATGACCATTTCCAACCTATAACGGATAGGTTTGGAAAGCGTTTGCAACGATTGGACGGAAAGATTCATGTCTTATGCGGCCAAGGAAGTCCATGTCAAATCCATAGTCCAAGCACTCCCTACTTTGGATGAAGGCCACAGAAAGGTCCATTGGATGTCCTGGGAGCGTATGGAGGTATTGCTTTCAGAGACATGCATCTTTTCAACCAAGCCCTTCTTGCTAAGCAGGGTTGGAGACTAATTCAAAACCCTGACAGCCTATGTGCGGGAGTCTTGAAATCAAAATATTATCCCAATGACGACCTTTTAGACACAGTCTTTGCCTCGGCTGCCTCTCCGGTGTGGAGGGCGATTGAGTTCGGCTTAGAATTGCTAAAAAGGGAGTAATATGGAGAGTGGGCGATGGTAAAAATATTCAGATTCAAAGAGATCAATGGATCCCTAGGAAGCAAGGCCTCAAGACAGCCTCGTTCATTAGGAGGTCCCGGCTGCGTTGGGTCAACCAACTCATGGAACCAAAGGGGAATGAGTGGAATGTGGGCCTGATCCGTCAAGTTTTTCACCAATTTGATGCAGACAAAATTTGCAAGATACCCATCCCGAGGTCGGATACAAAAGATTGCATTGCGTGGCACCCTGAAAAGAAGGGGATCTTCTCTGTTAGGAGTGCATATAAGCTAGCAGCCTCTTCCCTCCATCACGACCAATCAAACCCTTCAACACTACTAGGGAAAAGCCTATACATAGAATCTTATCAGCAGCGCGCTTTAAAATAAGGCGCTGCTGCTAATTAGCAGTAGCGAGCTCAAACATAACTCACTGCTGAAATAAGTATAACAGTAGCGCGCCCGCTCAAAGACGCGCTACTGCTATAATTCCCACGAGGCCGCCGCGAGGCTAGTTATAGCAGCAACACATTATAACAACGAGCGCTACTGCTATGTAGCATAGTAGCAGCGCATTTCGCCAATAAGCGCTACTGCTAAGTTTACTACAAAAATTTAGTCCCACCTCGCTCCGTGAAGAGAGTTTCTACCACCTTAAATATGTTACTTCTCAAACTTTGACAAGCACTTGGTCTTCATTGAACTCTATGTGTAGAATTTGTGGCTGCAATATGAGTCTTCACCGGTTCCTAAACCGGTGAGGACTCATATTGACAAATCAGATTGTACATAAAAAGATCGTTGATGATCAATGTATTTTTGATACATTGAACTAAGTCTATTTTTACATGCTGACACATAGCAGTAGCGCTTCTTTGTGAAAGGCGCTGCTGCTAGGTAGTTTAGCAGTAGCGTCTTTCTCTATAGCGCGCTACTGCTAAGCCATTCCATCTCTCACTCCCCATCTTCTCTATCCGATCCACTCACAGTCACACACTCACTGGATCCCCTCTCAATCCCCCGCGCCGGTCCTCCCCCGTCGCCCATCCTCCCTCTGTGCTACCGTCACCTCCTCCTCCTTGCTGGACTCGGTACCGGCCTCCTCCTCCGTCCTCCCTCCACTCGCCGCTGGCCGGCCCCTCCTCGCTCCGCCTTCCTCCTCCGTCCTCCCTCCACTGGCCGCCGGCCGGCCCCTCCTCGCTCCACCTTCCTCCTCCGTCCTACTCTCTTCTCCCTCCTCGAGTCGCCCCTCCTTCTCCCTCCTGCCTGCTACATTTTGATTTAGTAGGCTAGTTCATATGCAATATTTGATTTAGTTGATTTAGTAGGCTAGTTGATTTAGTTGATTTAGAACATTTTGATTTAGTTGATTTAGTAAGCTAGTTCATTTAGTTGATTTAGAACATTTTGACTTAGTTGATTTAGTAGGCTAGTTCATTTAGTTGATTTAGTATGCACCATTTTATTGTTATTTTTTTGTACATGGATAGGTACATAGTTGCTTTTGTTTTTTTAATAAGTTACTTTTTGGCAAAATGTAGGTGGTACCTTGGCATCTAATATGTTAACTAGATCTTAGGATTATAATTGTCCATCAAATTGCTTCTCATGGAAGAACCAAAAATATCACATGCTACTGTTTTTCTTTCCTGTGAAGTGGATCGTTAATCCTTTGCTCATATTGCTTTAGGAAAAATGGCGCCACCACCACCACCACTATGTCGACTGTGCAAGTCAAGGTGCGCCAGCAGCCTTGCAACTGGCAAGCTGTTCAGCATCTACTTCCAGCCAAGTTTTTGTCATGCGATGGTAAGAAATTAGATGAAATGTAATAACTATTTTATTTTTAGTGTTGGCATTATTGCATTGTGTCATTTTGCTTATTTTACATAGATCGTCCCATGCAATGTGAGGTTGAAATTCAACAAGGTGACTGGAGACACTGTGACATTTGAGGCTCCTGGGGGGCCGTACACTATGAAGGTCGAGAAAGGACGCAATATGTCGCAGATTGGAGGAGATGGATGGGCCCGTTTCATCACTCGCATGCGTCTTACTGGTGGTGAGTTGATCAGCTTCTCCTTCAAAGCAGAAAGACCCAAGCTGGCTGTCATTTATCTCAACCTGGTGGAAGATGATGAAGATGATGAAGATAATGAGGACCCACTCGATGAAGATGATGAGGACCCACTTCATGAAGCCATCTAGCTCAAAGAACAAGGCTGAGCGAGGAGGAGGTGCCCAACCTGTGGGACATAATTCCGCAACGTGCTGACTTTGTCGGAGTGCCATTCGTGACCCGCCTGACAAATACCATGGTTGATCGACATGATATGGTATGTTATACTTACAAATGCAAATTATCCGATGAAATACTTAATATACAGTCCAATGATATGGTATGTTGTGTGGAATCTAGTCGATGATATATTTTAGTGTAGAGTTCGATCACATGCTTATTAGTGTAGAATCTAAGGAAACTATTAAAAGTGTAGATAACACATATGTACTTATTTGCGAGACTATTTATTAATTGATATGTTTTTCTTATTTACAAATTGGCAAAGAGCATATCTGTGAGTTATGGTATCGAGCCTGATGAAGAAGGCTCAGCTGGACTACGCCTTACTGCAAGGGGCTCCGTCACAACATGTACTTACCGCGTGGACACGGACGGTCGCAGACACTTAAACTTGGTTGGGTGGAAGAAATTCCTCGAAGGCAAGAATCTTCGTGTTGGACAGACCATCCTAATTACTATCAGGAACACCAACCGCCCAGGCTTGAGGATGATGATTGTCTTCGATATCATCTAGAACTACATATGTGTGTGTGGCTATATCATCTAGAACTACATATGTGTGTGTGGCTATATCATCTAGAACTACATATGATGATCGTCGTCGATATCATCTAGAACTACATATGATGATCGCCGTTGATATGACCTTGTACTGCTTGAGGATGCATGTTGACTATGCATGAAATTGTTATCTAGTACTCCCTTCGTTCCAAATTACTTGTCGTGATTTGAACTAAAACCACGACGAGTAATTTGGAACGAAGGGAGTACTACCCAGTAATGGTTTATGAATTTGATATCTACTAGCAGTACCTAGTATCTAGTATCTGAAAGGGAAACTGAAAGGAAAGGGGTACGGGGGAAAATGATGAAAGATATAGCAGTAGCGAGGGACTTCGAAATCGCTACAGCTAAGTAATAGTAGCGCGTTCATAAAAAGCGCTGCTGATATCGTCAACAGTAGTAGCGCGGGTACGGACCGCGCTACTACCATAAGTTAGCTGTAGCGCCTTATTAGTAGTGCGGCCACCCGCGCTGCTGCTAGCCTCAAAACCCGCACTACTACTAGGGTTTTCCCTAGTAGTGCAAGCTCGTCTAGAGAGGCGGGAGACCGCGACATTTGGGATCTTATATGGAAAGCAAAAGTACCCGAGAAAGTTAGGATTTTTGGTTGGCGAATAGCCACTAATACTCTGGCCACAAAGAAAAATAAACTCAAGAGAATAATTGAGCCAGACTCGATATGCAGCATCTGCGGTAACGGCGAGGAAGATGAATACCATGCAGTGGTCACATGCTCAAAGAGCAGAGCACTTCAAGAGGCCATGAGGAAGGAGTGGGCTTTACCTTCAGAGAAATCTTTCAGAAACCTAGGAGGAGACTGACTGCAGGTGCTGTTGGATACTGTACCAAAGGACATACGTGGAAAAATTATGCTGCTGCTATGGAGATGTTGGCACCTGTGAGAAGAAAACATACAAAATGATGGTAAAGAATCTATTTCGAGATCGGTGCAACTCCTGAAGAAGTATGCAGAGGAGCTAAAAATGGCAGCGATGGCTGGGGATGTACTCAATGCAGGTGCAGTCGACTGACCATGCTGTCCCGCAAAGCAATAGATGCAGTGGTCGAGTCCTGTACGAGGTACAGTCAAGCTAAACACCGATGCTGCTTTTCAGACAGAGCCTAGAGAATCTACTGCTGGAGCAGTTGCCAGGGACAGCAGAGGCCTTGTGGTCATGTCGGTTTGCAGAAATCTGTCCCTCTGCCACAGCGCGGAGGAAGCCGAGGCAAAAGCTGCACTTGCCGGACTGCAGGCTCTAACGACATATTACTCTGGGCCTTTGATTCTAGAACTGGACTGCCAAATCATCGTCAAAGAAGTGACTGCAGGTTACCAATCCCGCTCCCCATGCTACGCTCTGACCAAGGATATTAGAGAAGCTCTCTCGGCCTTCACAACTTACGATGTGATCCATGTGGGAAGAAAATGCAGCGCCCTGGCTCACGGGCTTGCGGCGGCGACCAGAAGTATTGGCGATCAGTAGATCCTCGCTAATGTTTCAGACTTGCTCCGACCTATGTTGCTAGCTGAATCTGTGTCTCCTGTAGAGTAGTCCCTACTCTAGTTCTCAAAAAAAAAAAAATACCACGTAAGATAAATGATGAGGTTGAGGAGAGAGAAATCATAAGAAAAGGCTTGTCTTCTCTTAAATAAGAGAAGACAAGTGATGATCTCTTAGCACAATATGTCTCACCACATTTTTAGGAATAACTAGTTATTGAAGATAAGACTAAGAGATGACAAATTGTAGACATATTTTTTTGTCATCTTTAAATTACATGCAAGACTTAAGATAAGACTATCTTATCAACCATTGTACATGCCCTTAGTGTATGCGGAGAATGCGCGACTAGTTTCCCATGCTTGCTTGCATCTACTATGCGTTCAAGATTCTCTTTAAAAACCGTCTTGTCATTTGATCTAAGCAACTAGATTTATCTCCTCTATGAGTTCATACTTTAGACGCGGTTGCATTGCAGAAACCATCTAACTAACTCCCATGATATAAATCTTTCTACTAGAATAAACAGAAAAACAGAGGGCATCTCCTCTTCTTCAAATATATGTATAGGGCAAGCAAGGTTAGGCATTTTCTTGACGAGGTTAACCAAGTTTTTCGTAAGCTCAAACAAACTTCTTGGCCACAGATTTACATAATTCGACGCTGCATATGTACTAAGAGCATACCTAGCCCTCCCTGAAACCTTCAGCTCCTCAAACTTTTTGTTTTTCGAGGATTTAACCCCAGAGCTAGCTCTACCCTCAAATTTTTTAGTCCCTCAAAATTCGAAGAGTTACCCCTAAAACATGGCTCGGAATTTGAGAAGCCGCTCAAACGCCTCCACAAAACCGAGCGCCCGCGCAGGAAGCTTGTCCTCCTCATACTCTCACTGCTGCAGTTGCCTCCCGCCCTCTGCCCCGCCCTGAGAAAGGACATCCAACTCCCTTCCCCAACCCTCCACATGCCTCATACCCCACTAGAGATGACATTATAGGTGCAGACCATCCCGCAAAAACCAGCGACAGTGCATGAAGGTCGTGCGTCCTGCCCCCTCCCCCGCAACCTGCCACCCTTCGATGATGCCAAGCGACGAGAAGAGTCACCACCTCCATACTGCGATGTCAATGGTGGAAGTGGGGACCAGGGATGAAGGATGTGTACTCGTGACCTACTTGATGCCATCTCCTCCACCTCTGGTCACCCCAACGCCTCCTCCGCCGCCCCCATATATTCACCAATGTCGATAGAGATGATTATTCTAATGCTGAATAGGTAAAAGTATTTTCTTCTTCTTTTATGTTGATGAATTTTGGTGCATGATACGTCTCCGTCGTATCTACTTTTCCTAATGTTTTCCTATTGTTTTGGACTCTAATTTGCATGATTTGAATGAAACTATCCCGGACTAACGCTGTTTTGAGCAGAACTACCATGGTGTTGTTTTTTGTGAAGAAATAAAAGTTCTCGGATTTGAACGAAACTTTGCGAGGAATTTTTACACAATAAAAAGAATTTCTGGAGCCAAGAAGTACCGGAGGGGGGCACCTGGGTGGGCACAACCCACCAGGGCGCGCCCCCCTCCAGGCGCGCCCAGGTGGTTTGTCCCCACCTGGTGGCCCCGTAGACTCCAACCCCGATACTATAAAATCACATATTTGGAGGAAAAAATCAGGGAGAAAGAATTATGGCATTTCACGAGACGGAGCCTCCGCCACCTCCTGTTCTTCATCGGGAGGCCAGATCTGGAGTCCGTTTGGGGCTCCGGAGAGGGGGATCTTGGATCTTCGTCATCACCAACCCTTCTCCATCGCCAATTCCATGATGCACCCCACCGGGAGTGAGTAATTCCTTTGTAGGCTCGCTGGTCGGTGAGGAGTTGGATGAGATTCATCATGTAATCGAGTTAGTTTTGTTAGGGCTTGATCCCTAGTATCAATTATGTTCTAAGATTGATGTTGCTATGACTTTGCCATGCTTAATGCTTATCACACTACTAGGGAAAAGCCTAGCAGTAGCGCGGGTTTTTGGCCTATCAATAGCGTGGGGAGCGGCGCTACTAATACAGCGGTACAGCTAAAGGTTAGCAGTAGCGTTGGTCTACACACGCTATTGCTATATGTGCTTAGTAGTAGCGCCTTTTGCACAAAGCGCTACTGGTAAATACTAGTAGTGCGCCTCTATGCCCTCGCTACTACTATTTTTGCGTATTCTATTTCCTTTTCATTTTATGTCGTATTCATGTTGGGGAACGTAGCATGCAATTTCAAAAAAAAATCCTACGTTCACGCAAGATCTATCTAGGAGATGTGTAGCAATGATAGGGGGAGAGTGTGTCCACGTAGCCTCATAGATCGAAAGCAGAAGAATTTGCTTAACGCGGTTGATGTAGTCGAACTTTTTCTCATTCCGACCTATCGAGTACCGAACGTATGACACCTCTGAGTCCTGCACACGTTCAACATGATGACGTCCCTTGAGTTATTGATCCAGCAGAGTGTCGAGGAAGTAGATGAGTTCCGTCAGCACGACAGTGATGGTGATGTGATCTGCGCAGGGCTTCGCCTAAGCACCATGAGAATATGACCAGAGGCGTAAACTGTGAAGGGGGGGGGGGCGCACACATGGCTTGGAACAATTGATGTGTGTTGTAGGTGCCCCCCACCCACTTATATAAAGGAGGGAGGGGGAGGAGGCTGGCCCTAGGCTCCAAAGTAGGGGAATCCTAATTGGGCTCCTAGTAGGATTCACCCCCCTTCATATTACCCGAGGGGGAAAGGGGAAAAGAGAGAGATGGGGAGAAGGAAATGGGGGCGCCGCACCCTCCCCTAGTCCAATTCGGACTCCTTCCTTGTGGGGGTGCGCCACCCCTTTGTGGGTTGGTGTGCCTCCCTCCTATGGCCCATATGGCCCATATCTTCTCCCGGGGGATTCCGGTAACCCCCCCGGTACTCCGATATGTACCCGATACATTCCGGAACACTTCCGGTGTCCGAATACTACCTTGCAATATATCAATATTTACCTCTCGACCATTTCAAGACTCCTCGTCATGTCCGTGATCTCATCCAGGACTCCAAACAACATTCGGTCACCAAATCACATAACTCATATAATAAAAATCGCCATTGAACCTTAATCGTGCGGACCCTACGGGTTTGAGAACTATGTAGACATGACCGAGACACCTCTCTGGTCAATAACCAATAGAGGAACATGGATGCTCATATTGGCTCCCACATATTCTACGTAGATCTTTATCGGCCAAACCATTATGGCAACATACGCTATTCCCTTTGTCATTGGTATGTTACTTGCCCGAGATTTGATTGTCGGTATCTCCATACCTAGTTCAATCTCGTTACTGGAAAGTCTCTTTACTCGTTCCGTAATGCACAACTAACTCATTAGTCACATTGCTTGCAAGGCTTTTTATGATGTGCATTACCGAGAGGGCCCAGAGATACCTCTATGATACTCGGAGTGACAAATCCTAATATCGATCTATGCCAACCCAACAAACACCTTCGGAGATACTTGTAGAGCATCTTCATAATCACCCAGCTACGTTGTGACATTTGATAGCCCATAAGGTATTCCTCCGGTGTTCGGGAGTTGCATAATCTCATAGTCGGAGGAATATGTATTTGACATAAAGAAAGCAGTAGCAATAAAACTGAATGCTCATTTTGCTAAGCTAACAAATGGGTCTTGTCCATCACATCATTCTCCTAATGATGTGATCCCATTCATCTAATGACAATACATGTCCATGGCTAGGAAACTTAACCATCTTTGATTAATGAGCTAGTCAAGTAGAGGCATACTAGGGACACAATGTTTTGTCTAGGTATCCACACATGTATCAAGTTTCCGGTTAATACAATTCTAGCATGAATCATAAACATTTATCATGATATAAGGAAATATAAAACAACAACTTTATTATTGCCTCTAGGGCATATTCCCTTCTGTCTCCCACTTGCACTAGAGTCAATATTCTAGATTACAAAGTAATGATTCTAACACCCATGGAGTCTTGGTGCTGGTCATGTTTTGCTCGTGGAAGAGGCTTAGTCAACGGGTCTGCCACATTCAGACCTGTATGTATTTTTCAAATCTCTATGTCTCCTTCCTTGACTAGATTGCAGATGGAGTTGAAGCGTTTTTTGATGTGTTTGGTCTTCTTGTGAATTCTGGATTCCTTCGCTAAGGCAAAAGCTCCAGTATTGTCACAGAAGATTTTCATTGGACCTGATTGATACATCTCCAACGTATCTATAATTTTTGATTGTTCCATGCTATTATATTATCTATTTTGAATGTTTATGGGCTTTATTATACACTTTTATACTATTTCTGGCACTAACCTATTAACCGGAGGCCCAGTCCAAATTGCTGTTTTTTTTGCCTATTTCAGTGTTTCGTAGAAGAAGGAATATCAAACGGAGTCCAAACGGAATGAAACCTTTGGGAGAGTCGTTTTTGGAACAAACGCAATCTAGGAGACTTGGATTAGACGTCAAGGAAGCAACAAGGCGGCCACAAGGTAGGGAGGCGCGCCCAGGGGGTAGGTGCGCCCCCATCCTCATGGGCCCCTCGTGGCTCCCCTGACCGACTTCTTTCGCCTATACATACTCATATACCCTGAAAACATCCGGGAGCATCACGAAACCCTATTTCCACTGCCGCAGCCTTCTGTACCCATGAGATCCCATCTTGGGGCCTTTTTCGGTGCTCCGCCGGAGGGGGAATCGATCACGGAGGGCTTCTACATCAACAACATAGCCTCTCCGATGATGTGTGAGTAGTTTACCTCATACCTTCGGGTCCATAGTTATTAGCTATATGGCTTCTTCTCTCTCTTTGGATCTCAATACAAAGTTCTCCTCGATCTTCTTGGAGATCTATTCGATGTAATTCTTTTTGCGGTGTGTTTGTCGAGATCCGGTGAATTGTGTGATTATGATCAAGATTATCTATGAACAATATTTGAATCTCCTCTGAATTCTTTTATGTATGATTTGTTACCTTTCCAAGTCTCTTCGAATTATCAGTTTGGTTTGGCCTACTAGATTGATCTTTCTTGCAATGGGAGAAGTGCTTAGCTTGGGGTTCAATCTTGCGGCGTCCTTTCCAAGTGACAGCAGGGGCAGCAAGGAACGTATTGTATTGTTGCCATTGAGGATAAAAAGATGGGTTTTATATCATATTGCTTGAGTTTATCCCTCTACATCATGTCATCTTGCCTAATGCGTTACTCTGTTCTTATGAACTTAATACTCTAGATGCATGCTGGATAGCGGTTGATGTGTGGAGTAATAGTAGTAGATGCAGAATTGTTTCGATCTACTTGTCGCGGACGTGATGCCTATATACATGATCATGCCTAGATATTCTCATAACTATGCACTTTTCTATCAATTGCTCGACAGTAATTTGTTCTCCCGCTGTAATACTTATGCTATCTTGAGAGAAGCCACCAGTGAAACCTATGGCCCTCGGGTCTATTTTCCATCATATAAGTTTCCGATCTATTTTATTTTGCAATCTTTACTTTCCAATCTATATCATAAAAATACCAAAAATATTTATCTTATTATCTCTATCAGATCTCACTTTTGCAAGTGGCTGTGAAGGGATTGACAACCCCTTTATCGCGTTGGTTGCAAGGTTCTTATTTGTTTGTTTAGGTACGAGGGATTTGAGTGCAGCCTCCTACTGGATTGATACCTTGGTTCTCAAAAACCGAGGGAAATACTTATGCTACTTTGCTGCATCACCCTTTCCTCTTCAAGGGAAAACCAACGCATGCTCAAGAGGTAGCAAGAAGGATTTCTGGCGCCGTTGCCGGGTAGTCTACGCACAAGTCAAGCATATCAAGTACCCATCACAAACTCTTATCCCTCGCATTACATTATTTGCAGTTTGCCTCTCGTTTTCCTATCCCCCACTTCTAAAACGACTTTCGAAAACCTTTGCCTTTTCTTCGCCCTTCTTCTGTTTGATCTTTTGCTTGCTTGTGTTACCATGTGCCTTCTATTTGCTCGCATCCTTGCTTGCTAAAAATCTATTGATATGGATCCACTTAAAGTGTTCTACTTGGATCATCTTCGATCCTTATGCGCTCGTGCTAAAACCCCAACTAGCCTAGTTGATGGGAAATCTTTAGATGAGCATTCTCATTTTGTGCGTCATCGTTTGTCTGAAAAAGGGAGACTCTGATGGGATCGAATAAATAGATTGCTGTGTTATGCTTCGAATCTTTATGAAATTTATGATTTCACTTGTTGCTCGAAGAACCCTAAAAACACCTTCCCTACCTATGTGAGTTTAATGAAAATGAAATCTTATCTTCTTATGCACAGGGTGTTTATAGTTACTATTATATCAAACAAATTGAAGAATTTGTTGCTTTTAAGGGTGCTTATGAAGTTGCTTCTTTGATTGAAAAGTATGATATTACTCTCTACGAATCTAAAATTTTTGACATACTTAAATATTGCTATGAAAACTATACTTATAATGTCTATGTCAAAGAATTTATTGAGAGAACGACCGTTGCTTTGGAAGAAAATAATGATATGCATGAATCCATAGATAATGATGATTCTGATGATTTGATTGAAATATCCCTTGATGAACATGATGCTTGCTATTCTTGTGGCCATGATGCCAATATTTACGAAGATGAATTTGCCATAGTTCCTTATGTTAAACATGAGATCGTTGCTATTGCACCCATACTTGGTAGTTCCTTCGATAAAAAGCATGATTGCAATGATTTTACTATAAATTCTATTGATGTCAATTGTGCTAATAATATGCAAAACCCTAAGCTTGGGGATGCTAGTTTTTCTATGTCTACTACTTGTTGCAATGATCATGATTGGGGTGATTCTTCTTATGATCTTGAAAATTTATTTAAGCCCCATGATGAATATGAGATTGATTATAATTTTTGCATTGAAAGTGGGTTTGTAAGAGTGTCAAATTTAGATCCCACATATTTTGAGTATGTTCAATCTTATGGAATTTTTGATAAAAGTGGGTTTGGAGAGGTCATTACTTTACTTAATTTTAAACCCACTATTTTGGAAGAGTGTCAACTTTGCATGCATGTGGATCATGTTGAGAATATGTTATATGACAGATATATTGTTGAATTTTCTTATGATCCTACACGTGATTATTATGATAGAGGAAAATATGGTTATAGAAATTTTATGTTACTAAATTACCTCTCTTCATGTTGAGATTGCTATCGTCTCTTTCTTCTTCCTTGCATATGCTAGTCTTTGCTTGCCTTGATAATTTGTTTGCTTATAAGATGCCTATGCATAGGAAATATGTTATTCTTAGATGTGTTTATCACGTGTTTCATGATGCTCTCTTTGCGCTTCAATTCTTGTCTTTCATGTGAGCATCATTGAAATTATTAATGTCTAGCTAGGGGTGTTAAACGATAGCGCTTGTTGTGAGGCAACCCAATTTTATTTTTGTTCTTTACTTTTTGTTCCTGTTTAGTAATAAATAATTCATCTAGCCTCTGGTTAGATGTGCTTTTATGTTTTAATTAGTGTTTGTTCCAAGTAAAACCTATAGGATCTTCTTGGGTGATAGTTAATTTGATCTTGCCGAAAAACAGAAACTTTTGCGCGCACGAGAATAATTTTCATAAATCACAGAAACGTGATTTTTAGTTGATTATTTTTGCAGAATATTAAAAAAAATTTATCTAGGACTTCCTATTTTGGTAGTAGTTTTGGGGTTCCATAAGTATTCTAAAGTTACAGATTACTACAGACTGTTCTGTTTTTGACAGATTCTGTTTTCCGTGTGTTGTTTGCTTATTTTGATGAATCTATGGCTAATATCGGGGGGTATGAACCATAGAGAAGTTGGAATACAGTAAGTTTAACACCAATATAAATAAATAATGAGTTCATTACAGTACCTTAAAGTGGTGGTTTGTTTTATTTCGCTAACGGAGCCCATGAGATTTTCTGTTGAGTTTTTTGTTGTGAAGTTTTCATGTTTTTGGGTAAAGATTTGATGGATTATGGAATAAGGAGTGGAAAGAGCCTAATCTTGGGGATGCCCACGGCACCCGAAGTTAAAATTCAAGGACAACCAAAAGCCTAAGCTTGGGGATGCCCCGGAAGGCATCCCCTCTTTCGTCTTCGTCCATCGGTAACTTTACTTGATGCTATATTTTTATTCACCACATGATATGTGTTTTGGTTGGAGCGTCTTGTATGATTTGAGTCTTTGCTTTTTAGTTTACCGCAATCATCCTTGATGTACACACATTTTGTGAGAGACACACATGAATCAGAATTTATTAGAATACTCTATGTGCTTCACTTATATATTTTGAGCTAGATAATTTTGCTCTAGTACTTCACTTATATCTTTTTAGAGCACGGCGGTGGTTTTATTTTGTAGAAATTATTGATCTCTCATGCTTCACTTATTTTATTTTGAGATTCCTTTAGAATAGCATGGTAATTTGCTTTGGTTAAAATTTTAGTCCTAATATGATGAGCATCAAATATAGGTATAATAAATACTATCATATAAAGTGCATTGAATACCATGAGAAGTTTGATACTTGATGATTTTTTTTGAGATATGAGGATGGTAATATTAGGGTCATGATAGTTGAGTAGTTGTAAATTTAAGGAATACTTGTGTTAACAGTTTGTGATTCCCGTAGCATGCACGTATGGTGAACCGTTATGTGATGAAGTTGGAGCATGATTTATTTATTGATTGTCTTCCTTCTGTGTGGAGGTCGGGATCGCGCGATGGTTAACTCCTACCAACCCTTCCCCTAGGAGCATGCGTGTAGTACTTTGTTTTGATAACTTGTAGATTTTTGCAATAAGTATGTGAGTTCTTCATGACTAATGTTGAGTCCATGGATTATACGCACTCTCACCCTTCCACCATTGCTAGCCTCTCTTGTGCCGTGCAACTTTTGCCAGTATCATACACCCACCATATACCTTCCTCAAAACAGACACCATACCTACCTATTATGGCATTTCCATAGCCATTCCGAGATATATTGCCATGCAACTTTCCACCATTACGTTTATTATGACACGCTCCACCATTGTCATATTGCTTTGCAAGATCATGTAGTTGACATCGTATTTGTGGCAAAGCCACCATTCATAATTATTTCATACATGTCACTCTTGATTCATTATCCCGGTACACCGTTGGAGGCATCCACATAGAGTCATATTTTGTTCTAAGATTCTTGATTTGTAAGTAGATAAAAGTGTGATGATATTCATTATTAGAGCATTGTCCCATGTGAGGAAAGGATGATGGAAGCAATGTTTCCCTCACAAGTTGGGATGAGTCTCCGGACTTTATGAAAATTAAAAGAGGCCAAATAAGCCCAAATAAAAAAGAGGCCAAAGAAGCCCACCAAAGAAAGAGAAAAAATGAGAGAAAAAGAGAGAAGGGACAATGTTACTATCCTTTTGCCACACTTGTGCTTCAAAGTAGCACCATGATCTTCATGATAGAGAGTCTCCTATGTTGTCACTTTCATATACTAGTGGGAATTTTTTCATTATAGAACTTGGCTTGTATATTCCAATGATGGGCTTCCTCAAATTGCCCTAGGTCTTCGTGAGCAAGCAAGTTGGATGCACACCCACTTAGTTTCTTTTGATGAGCTTTCATAAACTTATAGCTCTAGTGAGTCCGTTGCATGGCAATCCCTACTCACTCACATTGATATCTATTAATGGGCATCTCCATAGCCCGTTGATACGCCTAGTTGATGCGAGACTATCTTCTCCTTTTTTGTCTTCTCCACAACCACCATCCTATTCCATCTATAGTGCTATGTCCATGGCTCACGCTCATGTATTGCATGAAGATTGAAAAGGTTTGAGAATACTAAAGTATGAAGCAATTGCTTGGCTGAAACCGGGGTTGTGCATGATTTAAATATTTTGTGTGATGAAGATAGAGCATAGTCAGACTATATGATTTTGTAGGGATAACTTTCTTTGGCCATGTTCTTTTAAGAAGACATGATTACTTTGTTAGTATGCTTGAAGTATTATCACTCTTATGTCAATATTAAACTTTTGTTTGGAATCTTTCGGATCTGAACATTCACGCCACAATAAAGAAAATTACATTGAGAATTATGCTAGGTAGCATTCCACATCAAAAATTCTGTTTTTACCATTTACCTACTCGAGGACGAGCAGGAATTAAGCTTGGGGATGCTTGATACGTCTCCAACGTATCTATAATTTTTGATTGTTCCATGCTATTATATTATCTATTTTGGATGTTTAATGGGCTTTATTATACACTTTTATACTATTTTTGGGACAAACCTATTAACTGGAGGCCGAGTCCAAATTGCTATTTTTTTGCCTATTTCAGTGTTTCGCAGAAAAGAAATATCAAACGGAGTCCAAATGGAATGAAACCTTTGGGAGAGTCGTTTTTGGAACAAATGCAGTCCAGGAGACTTGGAGTGGACGCCAAGGAAGCAACGAGGTGGCCACAAGGCAGGGAGGTGCGCCCAGGGGGATAGGCGCACCCCCACCCTCGTGGGCCCCTTGTGGCTCCCCAGACCGTCTTCTTTCGCCTATATGTACTCATATAACCTGAAAACATCCGGGAGCACCACGGAACCCTGTTTCCACCGCCGTAACCTTCTGTACTCATGAGATCCCATCTTGGGGCCTTTTCCGGCGCTCCGCCGGAGGGGGAATCGATCATGGAGGGCTTCTACATCAACACCATAGCCTCTCCGATGATGTGTGAGTAGTTTACCTCAGACCTTCGGGTCCATAGTTATTAGCTAGATGTCTTCTTCCTCTCTTTGGATCTCAATACAAAGTTCTTCTCGATCTTCTTGGAGATCTATTCGATGTAATTGTTTTTGCGGTGTGTTTGTCGAGATCCGATGAATTGTGTGTTTATGATCAAGATTATCTATGAACAATATTTGAATCTCCTCTAAATTCTTTTATGTATGATTTGTTATCTTTGCAAGTCTCTTCAAATTATCAGTTTGGTTTTGCCTACTAGATTGATCTTTCTTGCAATGGGAGAAGTGCTTAGCTTTGGGTTGAATCTTGCGGTGTCCTTTCCCAGTGACAGAAGGGGCAGCAAGGCACGTATTGTATTGTTGCCATCGAGGATAAAAAGATGGGGTTTATATCATATTGCTTGAGTTTATCCCTCTACATCATGTCATCTTGCCTAATGCGTTACTCTGTTCTTATGAACTTAATACTCTAGATGCATGCTGGATAGCGGTCGATGTGTGGAGTAATAGTAGTAGATGCAGAATCATTCGATCTACTTGTCGCGGACGTGATGCCTATATACATGATCATGCCTATATATTCTCATAACTATGCACTTTTCTATCAATTGCTCGAGAGTAATTTGTTCACCCACCGTAATACTTATGCTATCTTGAGAGAAGCCATTAGTGAAACCTATGGCCCCTGGGTCTATTTTCCATCATACAAGTTTCCGATCTATTTTATTTTGCAATCTTTACTTTCCAATCAATATCATAAAAATACCAAAAATATTTATCTTATTATCTCTATCAGATCTCAGTTTTGCAAGTGGCCGTGAAGGAATTGACAACCCTTTTATCGCGTTGGTTGCAAGGTTCATATTTGTTTGTGCAGGTACGAGGGATTTGAGTGTAGCCTCCTATTGGATTGATACCTTGGTTCTCAAAAACTGAGGGAAAGACTTACGCCACTTTGCTGCATCACCCTTTCCTCTTAAAGGGAAAACCAACGCATGCTCAAGAGGTAGCACTGATGGACTAGGGATTACACCTAGATTGGATATGAACTCCTTCAGCTAGACTCCTTCATTTGCTGCTTCTGAAGAAGCTATGTATTCCGATTCACATGTAGATCCCGCCACGATGCTCTGGTTGGAATTGCACCAACGGGCAGCTCCTGTTGGAAATATGCCCTAGAGGCAATAATAAAATGGTTATTATTATATTTCCTTGTTCATGATAATTGTCTATTGTTCATGCTATAATTGTATTAACCAGAAATCGTAATACAGGTGTGAATATATAGACTACAACATGTCCCTGGTGAGCCTCTAGTTGACTAGCTCGTTGATCAATAGATTGTTATGGTTTCCTGACCATGGACATTGGATGTCATTGATAACGGGATCACATCATTAGGAGAATGATGTGATGGACAAGACCCAATCCTAAGCATAGCACAAGATCGTGTAGTTCGTTTGCTAAAGCTTTTCTAATGTCAAGTATCATTTCCTTAGACCATGAGATTGTGCAACTCCCGGATACCGTAGGAATGCTTTGGGTGTACCAAACGTCACAACGTAACTGGGTGGCTATAAAGGTGCACTACAGGTATCTCCGAAAGTGTCTGTTGGGTTGGCATGAATCGAGACTGGGATTTGTCACTCTGTATAACGGAGAGGTATCTCTGGGCCCACTCGGTAATGCATCATCACAATGAGCTCAATGTGACTAAGTAGTTAGTCACGGGATCATGCATTACGGAACGAGTAAAGTGAATTGCCGGTAACAAGATTGAACGAGGTATTGGGATACCGACGATCGAATCTCGGGCAAGTAACATACCAATTAACAAAGGGAATTGTATACGGGATTGCTTGAATCCTTGACATCGTGGTTCATCCGATGAGATCATCGTGGAACATGTGGGAGCCAACATGGGTATCCAGATCACGCTGTTGGTTATTGGCCAGAGAGTTGTCTCGGTCATGTCTGCATGATTCCCGAACCTGTAGGGTCTACACACTTAAGGTTCGGTGATGCTAGAGTTGTTATGGGAATTAGTGTGCAGTTACCGAATGTTGTTCGGAGTCCCGTATGAGATCCCGGATGTCACGAGGAGTTCCGGAATGGTTCGGAGGTAAAGATTTATATATGGGATGTCCTATTTTGGCCACCGGAAAATGTTCAAGATTTTTCGGTATTGTACCGGGAAGGTTCTAGAAGGTTCCGGAGTGAGGCCCACCTGCATGGAGGGACCCACATGAACGTGGGTAGTGGGGGCAAGGCCCCACACCCCTGGTCAAGGCGCACCAAGATCCCCCCTTAGAAGGAATACGATAATATCCCGAAGGGATAAGATCAAGATCCCTAAAAAGGGGGGATAACACTCGGTGGGGAAGGAAATGATGGGATTTCTTTCCTCCCACCTTTGCCAACGCCCAATGGACTTGGAGGGCAAGAAACCAGCCCCCTCCAGCCCTATATATAGTGTGGAGGTGCATGGGAGCTTCACCCTTGCCCCTGGCGCAGTCCTCCCCCTCTCTAACTCCACCTCCTCCTCGGTAGTGCTTGGCGAAGCCCTGCCGGAGAACTGCAAGCTCCACCACCACACCGTCATGCTGCCGGAGCTCTCCCTCAACTTCTCCTCTCCCCTTGCTGGATCAAGAAGGAGGAGACGTCCCCGGGCTGTACGTGTGTTGAACACGGAGGCGCCGTCCGTTCGGCGTTAGATCGGATCTTCCGCGATTTGAATCGTCGCCTGCACGACTCCCTCATCCGCGTTCTTGTAACGCTTCTGCATCACGATCTTCAAGGGTATGAAGATGCACTCATTCTCTCCCTCTCTTGTTGCTAGAATCTCCATAGATTGATCTTGGTGATGCATAGAAAATTTTGAATTTCTGCTACATTCCCCAACAGTGGCATCATGAGCTAGGTCTATTGCGTAGATTCTATGCATGAGTAGAACACAAGTAGTTGTGGGTGTTGGTTTTGTTCAATATGCTTACCGTTACTAGTCCTATCTTGTTTCGACAGTATTGTGGGATGAAGCGGCCCGGACCGACCTTATACGTACACTTACGTGAGACAGGTTCCACCGACTGACATGCACTTGTTGCATAAAGGTGGCTAGCGGGTGCCAGTCTCTCCCACTTTAGTCGGATCGGATTCAATGAAAAGGGTCCTTATGAAGGGTAAATAGCAATTGGCATATCACGTTGTGGCTTTTGCGTAGGTAAGAAATGTTCTTGCTAGAAACCCATATTAGCCACGTAAAGCATGCAAACAATAATTAGAGGACGTCTAACTTGTTTTTGCAGGGTATGCTATGTGATGTGATATGGCCAAAAGAATGTGATGAATGATACATGATGTATGAGATTGATCATGTTCTTGTAATAGGAATCACGACTTGCATGTCGATGAGTATGACAACCGGCAGGAGCCATAGGAGTTGTCTTAATTTATTGTATGACCTGCGTGTCATTGAACAACGCCATGCAATTACTTTACTTTATTGCTAAACCGTTAGCCATAGTAGTAGAAGTAATAGTTGGCGAGACAACTTCATGGAGACACGATGATGGAGATCATGATGATGGAGATCATGGTGTCATGCCAGTGACGATGATGATCATGGAGCCCCGAAGATGGAGATCAAAAGGAGCAAAATGATATTGGCCATATCATGTCACTTTTTGATTGCATGTGATGTTTATCATGTTTATGCATCTTATTTGCTTAGAACGACGGTAGTAAATAAGATGATCCCTCATAATAATTTCAATAAAGTGTTCCCCCTAACTGTGCACCGTTGCGAAAGTTCGTTGTTTCGAAGCACCACGTGATGATTGGGTGTGATAGACTCTAACGTTCACATACAACAGGTGTAAGCCAGATTTACACACGCGAAACACTTAGGTTGACTTGACGAGCCTAGCATGTACAGACATGGCCTCGAAACACAAGAGACTGAAAGGTCGAACATGAGTCATATAGTGGATACGATCAACATGAAGATGTTCATCGATGATGACTAGTCCGTCTCACGTGATGATCGGACACGACCTAGTTGACTCGGATCATGTATCACTTAGATGACTAGAGGGATGTCTATCTGAGTGGGAGTTCATAAGATGAACTTAATTATCCTGAACATAGTCAAAAGGTTTTTTGCAAATTATGTTGTAGCTCGCGCTTTAGTTCTACTGTTTTAGATATGTTCCTAGAGAAAATTTAGTTGAAAGTTGATAGTAGCAATTATGCGGACTGGGTCCGTAAATTGAGGATTGTCCTCATTTGCTGTGTAGAAGGCTTATGTCCTTAATGCACCGCTCGGTGTGCTGAGCCTCGAACGTCATCTGTGGATGTTGCGAACATTTGACATACATGTTTTGATAACTACGTGATAGTTCATAATGTTAAACGGTTAAGAACTGAGGCACCGAAGACGATTTCAAAACATCGCGGAACATATGAGATGTTTCGAGGGCTGAAATTGGGATTTCAGGCTCGTGCCCATGTCAAGAGGTATAAGACCTCCGACGAGTTTCTTAGCCTGCAAACTAAGGGAGAAAAGCTCAATCGTTGAGCTTGTGCTCAGATTGTCTGAGTAAAACAATCACTTGAATCAAGTGGGAGTTAATCTTCCAGATGAGATAGTGATGTTTCTCCAAAGTCATTGCCACCAAGCTGCTAGAGCTTCGTGATGAACTATAACATATCAGGGATAGATATGATGATCCTTGAAATATTCGCGATGTTTGACGCCGCGAAAGTAGAAATCAAGAAGGCGCATCAATTGTTGATGGTTAGTGAAACCACTAATTTCAAGAAGGGCAAGGGCAAGAAGGGATACTTCATGAAATGGCAAATCAGTGAAGAAACCCAAGGTTGAACCCAAACCCGAGACTAAGTGTTTCTATAATGAGGGAATGGTCACTGAAGCATAACTACCCTAGATACTTGGTAGATGAGAAGGCTGGCAAGGTTGACAGAAGTATATTGGATATACATTATATTAAATGTGTACTTTACTTGTACTCCTAGTAGCACCGGGGTACTAGATACCGGTTCGGTTGCTAAGTGTTGGTAACTTGAAATAAAAGCTGCGGAATAAACGGGGACTAGCTAAAGGTGAGATGACGATATGTGTTGGAAGTGTTTCCAAGCTTGATGTGATCAAGCATCGCATACTCCCTCTACCATAGAGATTGGTGTTAAACCTAAATAATTGTTATTTGGTGTTTGCGTTGAGCATAGACATGATTGGATTATGTCTATCGCAATACGGTCATTCATTTAAGGAGAATAATAGTTACTCTGTTTATTTGAATAATACCTTCAATGGTCTTGCACCTAAAATGAATGGTTTATTGAATCTCGATTGTAGTGATACACATGTTCATGCCAAAAGATATAAGATAGTGATGATAGTACCACATACTTATGGCACTGCCATTTGAGTCATATTGGTATAAAACGCATGAAGAAGCTCCATGTTGATGGACCTTTGGACTCACTCATTTTTTGAAAAGTTTGAGACATGCGAACCAGGTCTATTGGTATGTACGCGTGAAGAAACTCCATGCAGATGGATCGTTTGGACTCACTTGATTTTGAATCACTTGAGACATGCAAATCATACCACATGGGCAAGATGACTGAAAAGCGTCGTTTTCAGTAAGATGGAACAATAAAGCAACTTGTTGGAAGTAACACATTTTGATGTGTGCAGTCCAATGAGTGCTAAGGCATGTAGTGGATATCGTTATGTTCTTACTTCACAGATGATTTGAGTAGATGTTGAGTATATTTACTTGATGAAACACAAGTCTGAATTATTGAAAGGTTCAAGTAATTTCAGAGTGAAGTTGAAGATCTTCGTGACAAGAGGATAAAATGTCTATGATATGATCATAGAGATGAATATCTGAGTTGCGAGTTTGGTACACAATTGAGACATTGTGGAAATTGTTTCACAACTAACACCGCCTGGAGCACCATAGTGTGATGATGTGTCCGAACATCATAGATGCACCCTATTGGATATGGGGCATACCATGATGTCTCTTATCAAATTACCACTATCATTCATGGGTTAGGCATTAGAGACAACCGCATTCACTTTAAATAGGGCACCACGTAATTCCGTTCAGATGACACTATATGAACTATGGTTTAGAGAAACCGAAGCTGTCGTTTCTTAAAAGTTTGGGGCCGCGACGCTTATGTGGAAAAGTTTCAGGCTGATAAGATCAAACCCAAAGAGGATAAATGCATCTTCATAGGATACCCAAAAACAGTTGGGTATACCTCCTGTCTCAGATCTGGAAGCAAAAGCGATTGTTTCTAGAATCGGTTCCTTTCTCGAGGAAAAGTTTCTCTCGAAAGAATTGAGTGGGAGGATGGTGGAGACTTGATGAGGTTATTGAACCATCACTTCAACTAGTGTGTAGCAGGGCATAGGAAGTTGTTCCTATGGCGCCTACACCAATTGAAGTGGAAGCTGATGATAGTGATCATGAAACTTCAGATCAAGTCACTACCAAACCTCGTAGGCCGACAAGGACATGTACTGCTTCAGAGTGGTACGGTAATCCTGTCTTGGAGGTAATGTTGCTAGACAACAATGAACCTACGAGCTATGGAGAAGCGATGGTGGGCCCGGATTCCGACAAATGGCTCGAGGCCATAAAATCTGAGAGAGGATCCATGTATAAAACAAAGTGTAGATTTTGGAAGAACTACTTGATGGTCATAAGGCTGTTGGGTACACATGGATTTTAAAAGGGAAGACGGACAATGATGGTAGGTGTCACCATTAAGAAAGCTCGACTTGTCGCTAAGATGTTTTCCGACAAGTTCAAGGAGTTGACTACGATGAGACTTTCTCACTTGTAGCGATGCTAAGAGTCTGTTGGAATTATATTAGCAATTACTGCATTATTTATGAAATCTTGCAGATAGGATGTAAAAAAAACATTGTTTCCTCGATAATTTTCTTGAGGAAAGGTTGTATCTGATACAACCAGAAGGTTTTGACAATCCTGAAAGATGCTAACAAGTATGCAAAGCTCCAGCAATCCTTCTAAAGACTGGAGTAAGCATCTAGGAGTTGGAATATACGCTTTGATGAGATGATCAAAGATTTTGGATTTATACAAAGTTTATGAGAAACTTGGATTTCCAAAGAAGTGAGTGGGAACACTATAGAATTTCTGATGAGTATATGTTATTGACATATTGTTGATCAGAAATGATGTAGAATTTCTAGACAGCATATAGGGTTATTTGAAAAATGTTTTTCAATGGAAACCCTAGATTAAGCTACTTGAACATTGAGCATCAAGATCTGTAAAGATAGATAAAAAACGCTTAATAGTACTTTCAAATAAATACATACCGTGACAAGATTTTGAAGGAGTTCTTGGCTGTGTTATAAGGTATAAGTATTGAGAAAGACTCAAGACCTGACCACGGTAGAAAAGAGAGAAAGGACGAAGGTCGTCCCCTATGCTTTAGATGTAGGCTCTACAGTATGCTATGCTGTGTACCACACCTGAAGTATGCATTGCCATGAGTCAGTCAAGGGGTACAAGTGTGATCCAGGAATGGATCACAGGACAGCGGTCAAGGTTATCCTTAGTAACTAGTGGACTAAGAAATTTTCTCGATTATGGAGGTGATAAAAGAGATCATCGTAAAGGGTTACGCCGATGCAAACTTTGACACTAATCCGGATTATTCTGAGTAGTAAACCGGATTCTATAGTAGAACAATTATTTGGAATAGCTCCAAATAGAGCGTGGTAGCTGCATCTAGGAGATGACATAGAGATTTGCAAAGCACACACGGATCTGAAAGGTTCAGATCCGTTGACTAATAACCTCTCTCACAAGCGAGATATGATCAAACCCCATGGGTGTTGATTCATTACAATCACATAGTGATGTGAACTAGATTATTGACTCTAGTGCAAGTGGGAGACTATTGGAAATATGCCCTAGAGGCAATAATAAAATGGTTATTATTATATTTCCTTGTTCATGATAATTGTCTATTGTTCATGCTATAATTGTATTAACCGGAAACCGTAATACATGTATGAATACATAGACTACAACATGTCCCTAGTGAGCCTCTAGTTGACTAGCTCGTTGATCAATAGATGGTTATGGTTTCCTGACCATGGACATTGGATGTCATTGATAACCGGACCACATCATTAGGAGAATGATGTGATGGACAAGACCCAATCCTAAGCATAGCACAAGATCGTGTAGTTCGTTTGCTAAAGCTTTTCTAATGTCAAGTATCATTTCCTTAGACCATGAGACTGTGCAACTCCCGGATACCGTAGGAATGCTTTGGGTGTACCAAACGTCACAACGTAACTGGGTGGCTATAAAGGTGCACTACAGGTATCTCCAAAAGTGTCTGTTGGGTTGGCACGAATCGAGACTGGGATTTGTCACTCCGTATGACGGAGAGGTATCTCTGGGCCCACTTAGTAATGCATCATCATAATGAGCTCAATGTGACTAAGTAGTTAGTCACGGGATCATGCATTACGGAACGAGTAACGTGACTTGCCGGTAACAAGATTGAACGAGGTATTGGGATACCGACGATCGAATCTCGGGCAAGTAACATACCGATTGACAAAGGGAATTGTATACGGGATTGCTTGAATCCTTGACATCGTGGTTCATCCAATAAGATCATCATGGAACATGTGGGAGCCAACATGGGTATCCAGATCCCGCTATTGGTTATTGGCCAGAGAGCTGTCTTGGTCATGTCTGCATGATTCCCGAACCCGTAGGGTCTACACACTTAAGGTTCGGTGACGCTAGAGTTGTTATGGGAATTAGTGTGTAGTTACCGAATGTTGTTCGGAGTCCCGTATGAGATCTCGGACATCATGAGGAGTTCCGGAATGGTCCGGAGGTAAAGATTTATATATGGGAAGTCCTATTTTGGCCACCGGAAAATGTTTGAGATTTTTCGGTATTGTACCGGGAAGGTTCTAGAAGGTTTCGGAGTGGGGCCCACCTGCATGGGGGACCCACGTGAATGTGGGTAGTGGGGGCAAGGCCCCACACCCCTGTTCAAGGCGCACCAAGATCCCCCCTTAGAAGGAATAAGATAATATCTCAAAGGGATAAGATCAAGATCCCTAAAAAGGGGGGATAACAATCGGTGGGGAAGGAAATGATGGGATTTCTTTCCTCCCACCTTTGCCAACGCCCAATGGACTTGGAGGGCAAGAAACCAGCCCCCTCCACCCCTATATATAGTGGGGAGGCGCATGGGAGCTTCACCCTTGCCCCTGGCGCAGCCCTCCCCCTCTCTAACTCCACCTCCTCCTCGGTAGTGCTTGGCGAAGCCCTGCCGGAGAACTGCAAGCTCCACCACCACACCGTCGTGCTGCCGGAGCTCTCCCTCAACTTCTCCTCTCCCCTTGCTAGATCAAGAATGAGGAGACGTCCCCGGGCTGTACGTGTGTTGAACGCGGAGGCGCCGTTCGTTCGGCGTTAGATCGGATCTTCCGCGATTTGAATCGCCGCGAGTACGACTCCCTCATCCGCGTTCTTGTAACGCTTCCGCATCGTGATCTTCAAGGGTATGAATATGCACTCATTCTCTCCTTCTCTTGTTGCTATAATCTCCATAGATTGATCTTGGTGATGCGTAGAAAATTTTGAATTTCTGCTACGTTCTCCAACAGCTCCACCATTCAATATAAATATATCTGGTTTGTGACTTAGAGTTATCCAGATCAGTTTCAAAGCTTGCGCCATTGTAACCATTTACGATGAGCTCTTTATCACCTCCATAAACGAGAAACATATCCTTAGTCCTTTTTAGGTACTTTAGGATGTTCTTGACCGCTGTCCAGTGATCCACTCCTGGATTACTTTGGTACCTCCCTGCTATACTTATAGCAAGGCACACATCAGGTCTGGTACACAACATAACATACATGATAGAACCTATGGCTGAGGCATAGGGAATACTTTCATTTTCTCTCTATCTTCTGTAGTGGTCGGGCATTAAGTCTGACTCAACTTTACACCTTGTAACACAGGCAAGAACACTTTCTTTGACTAATCCATTTTGAACTTCTTCAAAAATTTATCAAGGTATGTGCTTTGTGAAAGTCCGATCAAGCGTCTTGATCTATCACTATAGATCTTGATGCCAATATATATAAGCAGCTTCACCGAGCTCTTTCATTGACAAACTTTTATTTAAGTATACTTTTATGATATCCGGAAATTCTATATCATTTCCAATCAACAATATGTCATCCACATATGATATTAGAAATGCTATAGAGCTCCCACTCACTTTATTGTAAATACATGCTTCTCCAAACGTCTGTATAAAACCATATTCTTTGATCACCTCATCAAAGCGTATATTCCAACTCTGAGATGCTTGCACTAGTCTGTAGATGGATCGCTGGAGCTTTCACACCTTGTTAGCACCTTTTGGATCGACAAAACCTTCTGGTTGCAGAATATACAACTCTTCTTTAAGAAATCCATTAAGGAATGCATTTTTGACATCCATTTGCCAGATTTCATAATCATAGAATGCATCAATTGCTAACATGATTCGGACAAACTTAAGCATCACTACTGGTGAGGTCTCATCATAGTCAACTCCTTGAACTTGTCGAAAACCTTTTGCAACAAGTCGAGCTTTACAGACAGTAACATTACCATCAGCGTCAGTCTTCTTCTTGAAGATCCATTTATTCTCTATGGGTCGCCGATCATCTGGCAAATCCACCAAAGTCCACACTTTGTTCTCATACATGGATCCTATCTCAGATTTCATGGCCTCAAGCCATTTATTGTAATCTGGGCTCATCATAGCTTCTTCATAGTTTGTAGGTTCATCATGGTCAAGTAACATGACTTCCAGAACAGGATTACCATACCACTCTGGTGCGGATCGTGCTCTGGTTGACCTACGAGGTTCTATAGTAACTTGATCTGAAGTTTCATGATCATCATCATTAGCTTCATCTCTTGTTGGTGTAGGCACCACGGGAACGGATTTCTCGGATGATCCACTCTCCAAATTGAGAGAAGGTACAATTACCTCATCAAGTTGTAGTTTCCTCCCACTCACTTCTTTCGATAGAAACTCCTTCTCTAGAAAGGTTCCGTTCTTGGCAACAAAGATCTTGCCTTCGGATTTGTGGTAGAATGTGTACCTAATTATTTCCTTAGGGTATCCTATGAAGATGCACTTCTACGATTTGGGTTCGAGCTTATCAGGTTGAAGCCTTTTGACATAAGCATCGCATCCCCAAACTTTAAGAAACGACAGCTTAGGTTTATTGCCAAACCAAAGTTCATACGGTGTTGTCTCAACGGATTTTGATAGTGCCTTGTTTAATGTGTATGCAGCTGTCTCTAATGCATAACCCCAAAACAATAGTGGTAAATTGGTAAGAGACATCATAGATCGCACCATATCTAATAAAGTACAGTGACGACGTTCGGACACACCATTATGCTGTGGTGTTCCAGGTGGCGTGAGTTGTGAAACTATTCCACATTATTTTAAATGAAGGCCAAACTCATAACTCAAATATTCTCCTCTACGATCAGATCGTAGAAACTTTATTTTCTTGTTACGATGATTCTCTGCTTCACTCTGAATTTTTTTGAACTTTTCAAATATTTCAAACTTGAGTTTCATTAAGTAGATATACCCACATCTGCCTAAATCATCTGTGAAGGTCAGAAAATAACGACACCCACCACGAGCCGCAACACACATCGGATTGCATACATCCGTATGTATTATTTCCAATAAGTCATTGGCTCGTTCCATTGTTCCGGAGAACAGAGTTTTAGTCATCTTGCCTCATGAGGCATGGTTCACAAGTATCAAATGATTCATAATCAAGTGATTCCAAAAGTCCATCTGCATGTAGTTTCTTCATGCGCTTTACACCGACATGACCTAAACGGCAGTGCCACAAATATGTTGCACTATCATTATCAACTTTGCATCTTTTGGCATCAATATTATGAATATGTGTATCACCACGATCGTGATTCAACAGAAATAGACCACTCTTGAAGGGTGCATGACCATAAAAGATATTACTCATATAAATAGAACAACCATTATTCTCGGATTTAAATGAGTAACCGCCTCGCATCAAACAAGATCCAGATATAATGTTCATGCTAAACGCTGGCACCAAATAAGAATTAATCAGGTCTAAAACTAATCTCGAAGGTAGATGTAGAGGTAGCGTGCTGACGGTGATCACATCGACCTTGGAACCATTGCCGACGTGCATCTTCACCTCGTCCTTAGCCAATCTTCGTTTAATCCATAGTCCCTGTTTCGAGTTACAAATATGAGCAACCGAACCGGTATCAAATACCCAGGCACTACTATGAGAATTAGTATGGTACACATAAATAACATGTATATCAAATATACCTTTGTTCACTTTGCCATCCTTCTTATCTGCCAAATACTTGGGGCGGTTCTGCTTCTAGTGACCAGTCCCTTTGCAGTACAAGCACTCAGTTTCAAGCTTGGGTCCAGCTTTGAGTTTCTTCTCGGGAGTGGAAACTTGCTTGCCATTCTTCTTGAAGTTCCCCTTCTTTACTTTGCCCTTTTTCTTGAAACTAGTGGTCTTGTTAACCATCAACACTTGATGCTCCTTCTTAATTTCTATCTCTGCAGCTTTGAGCATTGCAAAGAGCTCAAGAATAGTATTATCCATCCCTTGCATATTATAGTTCATCATGAAGCCTTTATAGCTTGGTGGCAGTGATTGAAGAACTCTATCAATGACACAATCAACTGGAAGATCAACTCCCAGCTGAGTTAAGTGATTATGATATCAATACATTCTGAGTATGTGCTGACTGACAGAACTGTTCTCCTCCATCTTGCATCTATAGAACTTGTTGGAGACTTCATATCTCTCAACTCGAGCATTTGCTTGAAATATTAACTTCAACTCCTGGAACATCTTATATGGTCAATGACGTTCAAAATGTCTTTGAAGTCTCGATTCTAAGCCGTAAAGCATGTCACACTGAACTATCGAGTAGTCATCAACACGCGACAGCCAGGCATTCACAATGTCTGCAGTTGCTGGGGGTGGTACATATAGTAGTGCATCAAGGACATAATTCTTCTATGCAGCAATGAGGATAATCCTCAAGTTATGGACCTAGTCTGTGTAGTTGCTACCATCATCTTTCAACTTAGATTTCTCTAGGAATGCATTAAAATTCAAGGGAACGGTAGCACGGGCCATTGGTCTACAACATAGATATGCAAAAACTATCAGGACTAAGTTCATGATAAATTAAGTTCAATTAATCATATTACTTAAGAACTCCCACTTAGATAGACACCCCTCAAGTCATCTAAATGATACGTGATCCAAATCAACTAAACCATGTCCGACCATCACGTGAGATGGAGTAGTCATCAATGGTGAACATCTTTATGTCGATCATATCCACTATATGATTTACGTTCGACCTTTCAGTCTCTAATGTTCCGAGGCCATGTATGTACATGCTAGGCTCGTCAAGTTTAACCCGAGTATTCCGCATGTGCAAAACTGGCTTGCACCCATTCTATGTGAACGTCGAGCCTATGACACCCGATCATAATGTGGTGTCTCAGCACGAAGAACTTTTGCAATAGTGCATACTCGGGGAGAACACTTATACCTTGAAATTTAGTTAAGGGATCATCTTATAATGCTACCGCCGTAGTAAGCAAAATAAGATGCAGAAAGATGAACATCACATGCAATCAAAACATGTGACATGATACGGCCATCATCATCTTGTGCTTTTGATCTCCATCTCCAAAGTAACATCATGATCTCCATCGTCACCGGCTTGACACCTTGATCTCCATCGTCACCGGCTTGACACCTTGATCTCCATCGTAGCGTCGTGGTCGTCTCACCAACTATCGCTTCTACGACTATTGATACGTCTCCAACATATCTATAATTTTTGATTGTTCCATGCTATTATATTACCCCTTTTGGATGTTTATGGGCTTTATTTTATACATTTATATCATTTTTGGGACTAACCTACTAACCGGAGGCCCAGCCCGTATTGCTGTTTTTTTGCCTATTTCAGTATTTCGAAGAAAAGGGATATCAAACGGAGTCCAAACGGAATGAAACCTTCGCAGGCGTGATTTTTGGAACGAACGTGATCCAGAGGACTTGGAGTGCAAGTCAAGAAGCAGCCGAGGCGGTCACGAGATAGGAGGGCTCCCCCCTATAGGGCGCGCCCCCTGTCTCGTGGGCCCCTCGGGTGGCCACCGACGTACTTCTTCCTCCTATATAAGCCTACATACCCCGAAAACATCTAGGGAGCACCCAAAACACAATTTCCACCGCCGTAACCTTCTGTATCTGCGAGATCCCATCTTGGAGCCTTCGCCGGCGCTCCGCCGGAGGGGGAATCGACCACGGAGGACTTCTACATCAACACCATATCCCTTCCGATGAGTTGTGAGTAGTTTACCATAGACCTTCGGGTCCATAGTTATTAGCTAGATGGCTTCTTCTCTCTTTTTGGATCTCAATACAATGTTCTCCCCCTCTCTTGTGGAGATCTATTCGATGTAATCTCTTTTTGCGGTGTGTTTGTCGAGATCCGATGAATTGTGGGTTTATGATCAAGTTTATCTATGAATAATATTTGATTCTTCTCTGAATTATTTTATGCATGATTGAGTTATCTTTGCAAGTCTCTTCGAATTATCAGTTTGGTTTGGCCTACTAGATTGATATTTCTTGCCATGGGAGAAGTGCTTAGTTTTGGGTTCAATCTTGCGGTGTCCTTACCCAGTGACAGAAAGGGTTGCAAGGCACGTATTGTATTGTTGCCATCGAGGATAAAAATATGGGGTTTATATCATATTGCTTGAGTTTATCCCTCTACATCATGTCATCTTGCTTAAGGCGTTACTCTGTTCTTATGAACTTAATACTCTAGATGCTGGCAGGAGTCGGTCGATGTGTGGAGTAATAGTAGTAGATGCAGGCAGGAGTCGGTCTACTTGTTGCGGACGTGATGCCTATATACATGATCATGCCTACATAATCTCATAATTATTCGCTTTTCTATCAATTGCTTGACAGTAATTTGTTTACCCACCGTAATACTTATGCTATCTCGAGAGAAGCTTCTAGTGAAACCTATGGCCCCCGGGTCTATCTCTTATTATATTTGCTTCCAATCTACTTTTATTTGCATCTTTACTTTCTGCATCTATATTATAAAATACCAAAAATATATTTATGTTATCATACTATCTCTATTAGATCTCACTTTCGCAAGTGGCCGTGAAGCGATTGACAACCCCTTTATCGCGTTGGTTGCGAGTTCTTGGTTTGTTTGTGTAGGTGCATGGGACTTTTGAGGAGCCTCCTACTAGATTGATACCTTGGTTCTCAAAAACTGAGGGAAACACTTACGCTACTCTGCTGCATCACCCTTTTCTCTTCAAGGAAAACCAATGCAAGCTCAAGACGTAGGAAGAAGGATTTCTGGCGCCATTGCCGGGGAGGTATTCGCTCAAGTCAAGACATACCAAGTACCCATCACAAACCTATCTCCCTCACATTTACATTATTTTCCATTTGCCTCTCGTTTTCCTCTCCCCCACTTCACCCTTGCCGTTTTATTCGCCCTCTCTTTCCCAATCTCCTCCTCTCTCTTTCGCTTGCCTTTTTTTGTTTGCTTGTGTGCCCATTTGTCCTTATGGCTTTGCTTAAGAATACCGACCTCCTTCTTAGAAGGATGGATGAGATTGAATCAAGCATTAGAAGCTTTATGAATTTGCAATTTGAGCATAATAATTTCTTCAGAAAATAGCTTAAAGAACAAAAAGGGTTTTTGAGTTTTATGATTAAGGAGCTTGATGATATGAATAAAGAATTTTATGGTGTGAACTCTCAGATTACCCGGCTTGAAAATGCTATAGACAAAATTTCTGATAAGCAAGCCACCTTATTCAATAAGATGGCCACCAAACCAGAAAAGTTAGACGAAAATAATGACGAGGACCTTAAAGTTATTGATGCGTCTCCTATTAGATCTATGTTTTGCAATATGAATCTTGATAATTATGGGACTGATGATGAGTCAACTTTACCTAGAAGGCGTCCCAAGAATTCAGAGTTTTTAGATCTTGATGCTAAATTTGGTAAAATTAGGATTGGAGAGGTCATGACTTTAAATAGCATTGAACCCACTATCTCGGATTTCAAGGAATTTGATTATGATAATTGTTCTTTAGAAGGTTGTATTTCCTTGTTGCAATCCGTTGTTAATTCTCCACATGCTTATAGTCAAAATAAAGCTTTTACCAAACATATCGTTGATGCCTTGTTGCAATCTTATGATGAAAAACTTAATTTGGAAGTTTCTATACCTAGAAAACTTAATGATGAGTGGGAACCTACTATAAAGATTAGAATTAAAGATCATGATTGTTTTTCTTTGTGTGATTTGGGTGCTAGTGTTTCCACGATTCCGAAAACTTTATGTGATATTCTAGGTTTCCATGATCTTGATGATTGCTCTTTAAATTTGCACCTTGCGGATTCCACCATTAAAAAGCCTATGGGAAGGATCAATGATGTTCTCATTGTTGCAAGTAGAAATTTGGTGCCCGTAGATTTTATCGCTCTTGATATAGATTGCAATATTTCTTGCCCTATTATTCTTGGTAGACCTTTCCTTAGAACGATTGGTGCGATTAATGATATGAAGGAAGGGAATATTAGATTCCAATTTCCATTAAAGAAAGACATGGAGACCTTTCCAAGAAAGAAAGTCAAATTACCCTATGAATCTATCATGCGAGCTACTTATGAATCAAGTGCCAAAGATGGCACTACTTAGATCTATGTTCGCTTTTATGCCTAGCTAGGGGCGTTAAACGATAGCGCCAGTTTTGAGACAACCCAATTTTCTTTGTGTTTTTTGTTTTTGTTCCTGTTTAGTAATAAATTTTGCTTCTACTTTCTGTTTAGATGTGTTTTTATCTTTTAATTAGTGTTTGTGCCAAGTAGAACCTATAGGATGACCTATGATGATAGTTGATTTGATTCTGCTGAAAAACAGAAACTTTGCGCTCACGAGAAAAAATTCAATAAATCACAGAAACGTGATTTTGCATTTATTCTTTTTGCTGCAGATAGATAAACAAATTTTCCAGTACGTCCTATTTTGGTAGGATTTTTAGAGTTACAGAAGTTTGCGTTAGTTACAAATTGCTACAGACTGTTCCATTTTTGACCGATTCTGTTTTTCGTGTGTTGTTTGCTTATTTTGATGCATCTATGGCTAGTGAAATAATTTATAAACCATAGAGAAGTTGGAATACAGTAGGTTTAACACCAAAATAAATAAAGAATGAGTTCATTACAGTACCTTATGTGGTGGTTTTGTTTTATTTCACTAACGGAGCTTATAAGATTTCCTGTTGAGTTTTGTGTTGTGAAGTTTTCAAGTTTTGGGTAAAGCTTTTATGGACAATGGAATAAGGAGTGGCAAGAGCCTAAGCTTGGGGATGCCCATGGAACCCCAAGATATTCAAGGATAGCCAAAATCCTAAGCTTGTGGATGCCTCGGGAAGGCATCCCCTCTTTCGTCTTCGTTCATTGGTAACTTTACTTGGAGCTATATTTTTATTCGCCACATGATATGCGTTTTGCTTGGAGCGTCGTGTATTATATTAGTCTTTGCTTTTTAGTTTACAATAATCATCCTTGCTGTACACACCTTTTGGGAGAGGCCTATTTGATTAGAATTTATTAGAATTTGCTATGTGCTTCACTTATATCTTTTGAGCTTGATAGTTTTTGGTCTAGTGCTTCACTTATATCTTTTAGACCACGGCGGTGGCTTGATTTTATAGAAATTGCTAGTCTCTCATGCTTCACTTATATCATTTTGAGAGTCTTTTAGAACAGCATGGTATTTGCTTTGGTTACAAATTTAGTCCTAGAATGATGAGCATCCAAGTTGGGTATAATAAAAACTATCATAGGAATTGAATTGGATGCTATGATCACTTTTGTTGCTTGATAATTGTTTTGAGATATAAAGGTAGTAATGTTAGGGTCATGCTAGTGGATAATTATGAAATTGAGAAATACATTTGTTGAAGTTGGCAAGTCCCGTAGCAAGCACGTATGGTAAAAGTTGTGTGACAAATTTGTTGCATGAGGTGCTCTTTTGATTGTCTTCCTTATGAGTGGCAGTCTGGGACGAGCGATGGTCTTTTCCTACCAATCTATCCCTCTTGGGGCATGAGTAGTAGTACTTTGCTTAGAGGGATAAGTAGACTTTTGCAATAAGTATATGAGTTCTTTATGACTAATGTGAGTCCATGGATATACGCACACTCATCCTTCCACTTTGCTAGCTTTTCTTATTACCGTGCAACTCTCACCGGTATTGAACCCATTATTTACCTTCCTCAAAACAGCCACCATACCTACCTATTATGGCATTTCCATAGCCATTCCAAGATATATTGCCATGCAACTTTCCACCATTCCGTTTATTATGACACGTTTCATCATTGTCATATTGCTTTTTGCATGATCATGTAGTTGACATCGTATTTGTGGCAAGGCCACCTTCATAATTTTCATACATGTCGCTCTTGATTCATTGCATATCCCGGTACACCGCTGGAGGCATTCATATAGAGTCATATCTTGTTCTAGCTTTGAGTTGTAATTCTTGAGTTGTAAATCCATAAAAGTATGATGATCTTCATTTTTAGAGCATTGTCTCAGTGAGGAAAGGATGATGAAGACTATGATTCCCCCACAAGTCGGGATGAGACTTCGGACTTTACAAAAAGAAGAAAAAAAGGAGAAATGCCAAAAAGAAAAAAAAGAGGCCAAAGAAAAAAAGGAAAGAAAAAGAAAAAAAGAAGAAAAAAAGGAAGAAAAAAAGAGAAAAAAAATAAAATGAGAGAAAAAGAGAGAAGGGACAATGCTACTATCTCCTTTTTCACACTTGTGCTTCAAAGTAGCACCATGATCTTCATGATAGAGAGTCTCATATATTGTCACTTTCATGTACTATTGGGAATTTTTCATTATAGAACTTGGCTTGTATATTCCAATGATGGGCTTCCTCAAAATGCCGTAGGTCTTCGTGAGCAAGCAACTTGGATGCACACCCACTTAGTTTTTTTGTTGAGCTTTCATATATTTATAGCTCTAGTGCATCCGTTGCATGGCAATCCCTACTCACTCACATTGATATCTATTGATGGGCATCTCCATAGCCAGTTGATACGCCTAGTTGATGTGAGATTATCTTCTCCCCCTTTTTTTGTCCTTACAACCACCACCATTTACCACCATAGTGCTATGTCCATGGCTTGCGCTCATGTATTGCGTACGAGTTGAAAAAGCTGAAGCGCGTTAATAAGTATGAACCAATTGCTCGGCTCGTCATCGGGGTTGTACATGATGGGAGTATTTTGTGTAATGGAGATGAAGCATGGCCTAACTATATGATTTTGTAGGGATAAGCTTTCTTTGGCTATGCTATTTTGATAGGACATGATTATTTGTTAGTATGCTTCGAAATATTATTATTTTTATGTTTTATAAGCTTTTATATTGAATCATTTGGATCTGAACATTCATGCTATATTAAAGAAAATTACATTGAGAACTATGCTAGGTAGCATTCCACATCAAAATTCTCTTTTTATCATTTACCTACTCGAGGACAAGCAGGAATTAAGCTTGGGGATGCTTGATACGTCTCCAACGTATATATAATTTTTGATTGTTCCATGCTATTATATTACCCCTTTTGGATGTTTATGGGCTTTATTTTATACATTTATATCATTTTTGGGACTAACCTACTAACCGGAGGCCCAGCCCGTATTGCTGTTTTTTTTGCCTATTTCAGTATTTCGAAGAAAAGGAATATCAAACGGAGTCCAAACGGAATGAAACCTTCAGAGGCGTGATTTTTGGAACGAACGTGATCCATAGGACTTGGAGTGCAAGTGAAGAAGCAGCCGAGGCGGTCACGAGATAGGAGGGCCCCCCCCCTATAGGGCGCGCCCCCCTATCTCGTGGGCCCCTCGGGTGGCCACCAATGTACTTCTTCCTCCTATATAAGCCTACGTACCCCGAAAACATCCAGGGAGCACCCGAAACACAATTTCCACCGCCGTAGCCTTCTGTATCCGCGAGATCCCATCTTGGAGCCTTCGTCGGTGCTCCACCGGAGGGGGAACCGACCACAGAGGGCTTTTACATCAACACCATAGCCCTTCCGATGAGTTGTGAGTAGTTTACCATAGACCTTCGGGTCCATAGTTATTAGCTATATGGCTTCTTCTCTCTTTTTGGATCTCAATACAATGTTCTCCCCCTCTCTTGTGGAGATCTATTCGATGTAATCTCTTTTTGCAGTGTGTTTGTCGAGATCCGATGAATTGTGGGTTTATGATCAAGTTTATCTATGAATAATATTTGATTCTTCTCTAAATTCTTTTATGTATGATTAAGTTATCTTTGTAAGTCTCTTCGAATTATCAGTTTGGTTTGGCCTACTAGATTGATCTTTCTTGCCATGGGAGAAGTGCTTAGCTTTGGGTTCAATCTTGCGGTGTCCTTACCCAGTGACAGAAAGGGTTGCAAGGCACGTATTGTATTGTTGCCATCGAGGATAAAAATATGGGGTTTATATCATATTGCTTGAGTTTATCCCTCTACATCATGTCATCTTGCTTAAGGCGTTACTCTGTTCTTATGAACTTAATACTCTAGATGCAGGCAGGAGTCGGTCGATGTGTGGAGTAATAGTAGTAGATGCAGGCAGGAGTCGGTCTACCTGTTGCAGACGTGATGCCTATATACATTATCATGCCTACATAATCTCATAATTATTCGCTTTTCTATCAATTGCTCGACAATAATTTGTTTACCCACCGTAATACTTATGCTATCTCGAGAGAAGCCTCTAGTGAAACCTATGTCCCCCGGGTCTATCTCTTATCATATTTGCTTCCAATCTACTTTTATTTGCATCTTTACTTTCTGCACCTATATTATAAAATACCAAAAATATATTTATGTTATCATACTATCTCTATTAGATCTCACTTTCGCAAGTGGCCGTGAAGGGATTGACAACCCCTTTATCGTGTTGGTTGCGAGTTCTTGGTTTGTTTGTGTAGGTGCGTGGGACTTTTGAGGAGCCTCCTACTGGATTGATACCTTGGTTCTCAAAAACTAAGGGAAATACTTATGCTACTCTGCTGCATCACCCTTTCCTCTTTAAGGAAAACCAACGCAAGCTCAAGACGTAGCAACTATCGCTACCGCTCAGTGATAAAGTAAAGTAATTACATGGCGTTTGCATTTCATACAATAACGCGACAACCATAAGGCTCCTACCAGTTGCCGATAACTTATACAAAACATGATCATCTCATACAACAACGTATATCACATCATGTCTTAACCATATCACATGACAACATGCCCTGCAAAAACAAGTTAGACGTCCTCTACTTTGTTGTTACAAGTTTTACGTGGCTGCTATGGGCTTCTAGCATGAACAGTTCTTACCTACGGCACAAAACCACAATGGTGATTTATCAAGTTTGTTGTTTGAACCTTCAACAAGGACCAGCCGCAGTCAAATTCGATTCAACTAAAGTTGGAGAAACAGACACCCGCCAGCCACCTTTATGCAAAACTAGTTGCATGTCTGTCGGTGGAACCGGTCTCATGAACGTGGTCATGTATGGTTGTTCCGGGCCACTTCATCCAACAATACCACCAAATCAAAATAAGACATTGGTGGTAAGCAGTATGACGATCACCACCCACAACTCTTTGTGTTCTACTCGTCCATATCTTCTATGCATAGACCTGGCTTGGATGCCACTGTTGGCATGCAATTTCAAAAAACAATTCCAACATTCACGCAGGATCTATCTAGGAGATGCATAGCAACGAGAGGGGGGGAGTGTGTCCACGTACCCTCGTAGACCGAAAGAGGAAGCGTTTGCTTAAAGCGGTTGATGTAGTCGAACGTCTTCTTGTTCCGACCGATCGAGTACTGAACGTACGGCACCTCCGAGTTCTGCACACGTTCAGTGCGATGACGTCCCTCGAGCTCTGGAGCCAACAGAGTGTCGAGGAAGTAGATGAGTTCCGTCAGCATGACGGTGTGGTGATGGTGATGGTGATGTTTGAAGGAAATATGCCCTAGAGGCAACAATAAAGTTATCATTTATTTCCTTATATCATGATAAATGTTTATTATTCATGCTAGAATTGTATTAACCAGACAAAAACATAGACAAAACATAGTGTCCCTAGCTCTGGATCCAACTTTGTACACGTGTGAATACATAGACAAAACATAGTGTCCCTAGTATGCCTCTACTTGACTAGCTCGTGAATCAAAGATGGTTATGTTTCCTAACCATGGACATGTGTTGTCATTTGATGAACGGGATCACATCATTAGGAGAATGATGTGATGGACAAGACACATCCATTAGCTTAGCATTATGATCGTTACAGTTTCATTGCTACTGCTTTCTTCATGACTTATACATGTTCCTCAGACTATGAGATTATGCAACTCCCGAATATCAGAGGAACACCTTCTGTTCTATCAAACGTCACAACGTAAATGGGTGATTATAAAGATGCTATATTGGTGTCTCCGAAGGTGTTTGTTGGGTTGGCATAGATCGAGATTAGGATTTGTCACTTCGTGTTTCAGAGAGGTATTTCTGCTGGGCCCTCTCGGCATTGCTCAGCACTATAAACCTTGCAAGCAATGTGACTAATGAGTTAGTTGCGGTATGAAGCATTACGGAAGGAGTAAAGATACTTGCTGGTAACGAGATTGAACTAGGTATGATGATACCGATGATCGAATCTCGAGCAAGTAACATACAGATGACAAAAGGAGCAACGTATGTTGTTATGCAGTTTGACCGATAAAGATCCTCATAGAATATGTAGGAGCCAATATGAGCATCCAGGTTCCTCTATTGGTTATTCATTAGAGATGTCTCTCATTCATGTCTACATAGTTCTCGAACCCGTAGGGGCCGCACGCTTAACGTTCGATGACAATTTGTATTATGAGTTATGTGATTTGATGACCGAAGTTTGTTCGGAGTCCCGGATGAGATCACGGACGTGACGAGGAGTCTCGAAATGGTCGAGACATAAAGATTGATATATTGGATGACTATATTCGGACACCGGAAGTGTTCCAGATAGTTTCGGGTAAAACCGGAGTGCCGGAGGGGTTACCGGAACCCCTCAGGGAACTAATGGGCCACCTTGGGCCTTAGTGGAGAGAGAGTGTCGGTGCGACGACGACACCTATAGGATCACGAAAATCCCTACTACGGTTGGGAGGCGCGGGGTTGTGAGAAGGGTGGATCAAACAGGTAGCACACGGATTCTTTATCCAGGTTCGGGCCGCGAGGATGCGTAAAACCCTACTCCTGCTTTGGTGATTTGTTTATCTGTGTTCCTGAGCTAACAATGGGGTGTGAAGAGCTCCAAAAAGCCGAATCCCCCTCCTGGTCGCCCTGGGCCTCCTTTTATAGGGAAAGGGGCCGCCACAGTGGCACACAGGAGGTGGAAAGGGCACAGTGATATGAGTTTATCCCTCGCATTACGTGACAAGGTGCATTTAATGCATCTTGCTTAGGTGTCCTTGCTTTATCGGGGACGGGGGAGAGCCCAGTCTCGTCCGTCGCCGCTCCCTTTTGTGTCGACACGCGCCCTGGCCAGTAGTGCCCGTGGTGCCATGTAGGCAGGCAGGCAGCTGAGGTGGCGCAGCGGTGGGTCTCCACGAAGATCTGCTTGCCGCCACGTAGGTGCCTGCCCAACTGGTTAGGTCGGCAGCTGCATGCGAATGGTGGTGGAGGTTTGGATTGGCGTGGGCCCGATGGTGGCCCTACGGGTGTCCTTGGCAAGGGCCTCGCCGTAGCCCCGGCAAGAGTCTTGCCGGGGCCCCGACAAGGGTCTTGCCGTGGCGCCTGCTATCATCCCCGGCAAGGCTCCTGCCGGGGGTCTTGTGGTCCTCCTTGGCTGGGATCCCGCCAGGGGTCGTCATCTTCTATAGCGTGAATTTGATCTTAAATGTCTTCACAAAGATCTGCATGCCACCACGGGGATGTCTCCCGAATCCTTGCCCCATGGGGCAGTGGACTCAAGGGTGATTCGCTCCATAGGTGTGGGGCGAGCTGCCACGGCAAGGGCCTTGCCGGGTTCGCTAAAACCGCCCCCGGCAAGGATCTTCCTGGGGGAGTCCGCTTCGTCCCCTTTGCTCTTTGTGGTCTTGGTCTTGGCGTTGTTCTGCTCTTTCCGAGCTTCGGTCTTACCTTGGCTTACCTCCCTTGCCTTGCTTGGCGTGGTGGCGTCAGTGGCTCGAACTGCCCGTGCACAGTTATAGGGGTACGAAAAGTGTACCCCTCTTTTTGTACACCAACAGGAGCGCCCGTGCCTGGTCCACACGTGAGCGCAATCGCGTCATTGGGCTAGGCCCAAGAACGGTGCGCGGGCAGGCGGGGTAGTTTTTACCGTGGTAAGTTCCTTCGCACGCCGCGCTTCCCACACCTGCCGCGCGTGGCTCGTCGTGGGGAGGCGTGTGTGACGTGGGCGGCATGCGTGGGGCTGAGCTCTGCGCGCTTGTGTCACGTCACAATAAAAGGGGGCGGTTGGCGCCTTCCCCATAAACGGAGGGAGGCGGGGAGGCTCGGCCCATTTACTGAACGGGGCCAGGGCATGGTCTTCAAGGCGCTCACCCCCCACGATCACGGGGTGGGGAGAGGTCACCTCACCCGTCGCCTCGGTTCTGCATGCCCGCCATGTGGTTCTCACGTGCTCAGGGTGGCGAACGGTGGAGGCGGGGAACCGGGCCGTTGCAGGCCGGGGTAGTGAGTTGGTCCCAGTTCCCTGCGCCTTCCGTGTCTCGATTGGCTGAGTGGGGTGGCTGAGCCCCCATCCTGGCTCTTTATAAAGAGCCAGGAGTGGGGGGGGAGGAAATGGGGTCCCGCACTCTTCCGTCTTCTTTTTTCTTCAGCTTCTGCCCTTCCGCTTCCCCCCGTCCGCCATGGAGAGAGGGGATCCTGGCTCTTCAACGTTGGCGGCAAGGGTCGCTGCTCGACAACGCGCCCTCCCTTCCCCTTTACCCGCGGTGGCGGAGCCAGTCGCGAGGGGAAGGGGGAGTGGGCGAGGCCGCGGACGAGGCCGCGGACGAGGTCGAGGCGCTCAGGGAAGAGGAGAACGGGGCGGCACGCTGGTCCCGCCTCCGCCAGTAGTTCCTCCCTCTGTGGAGGGCCATGTTGGAGATGACCCTCGCGAGTTCTTCATCAGGCCGCGCCGGTCGCCTCGCCGTTGTCTTCGTCTCCCGACCCCATTCGCGAGCGAGATGGAGCTGGATCCGCCAGAGTCCTTGCAGTTGCACATGAGGGGCTGTTGGATCAGCGGTACACGAGCTCGCGTCGACTTCCCACCCCCTCACGTGATGTATCTTGGCCGAGGGTGGAAGACGTTCGCTCATATCCATCGCTTGACGGCGGGGCTTACCCTCCATTTCAAGCTGATGGAGGGCGGCCTCCTCTCCGTCAAGGTCTTTGGGTGCTTCGGGACTCGGGCGAGGTGCTGCGTGGAGAGCTCTTCTGATAGTGAAGATTCTTCCTCGGGCGGGAGTGATGAGGAGGACAGCGGCAGCGATGACGAGGGTAGCGGGCGGCAGGATGACGGGTCCGACTAGGTGTCGGGCGTCGCTCCGCGCGGCACCGGCGATCCCATCATCCATGTCGCCGGCTTCCTGAACTTCTCGGGGTCGTCTCCTTGGGCGGCTGGCGTTGGGAGGCTGCAGAAGAGGAAGAGGGCGGGCGACAAGGCCGTCAAATCGGAGTATGCGGGCACTGATGCCTTCGACGCGTGCTGACGTCCTGCCGCCTCGTCTTCGAGCTCTGCTTCCGGTGCCGCCATCACCATCCAGCCTTCAGACGGCCACCGAGATGTTCTCTTGGTGCCTCCTGCCACCCGTAGTTCTCCTAGGCGCTCCCTCTTGCCCTTTTCGCCTCTTTGACCTGCCTCCTGAGGAGAGGGACAAGAAAGGGATTACGGACACCTTATCTCTTTTTAGTTTGTAAGCCTTTAGGCTCTAGCTGAATTTAAAACTTGTAATCCCCACTATTCATGTTTTTCATTCCCTATGGGCCGTACCTGAGTGGAATGTTTTTAATGAAAAAGGGGATGCTTGCCGGGTCATTTGTTTGTGGGTAGAACCCACGATGAGGAATAAATCCTTGATATCCTTAAGATAAACATTTCCTTGCCCGGCAACAGGCCCTGCCGTCTTCCCACTTCGCTCGTCCTTTCTCACGCTTTCGACGGAGGCAGGGATGAGGTGGGTTCAGGCTCCTTGTTTCATTCTTTTGCTGCCGCGACTATGACCAAACCTGGCCCCAGGAACGAGCCCTAGGGCGTACAGTTTTTAGGGGAGCATGGTAGCTTTGGAAAAAACGAGGTTTCACATTCCTCAGTCCATGGGGGAACGCATGATAAGGGATGAAGAACTTATCTGAAGCTGTAGCCCCGGCAACTCTGGTTTGTCGTGGGTAAATCTTTGTACTCGCAGCCACCGACAACACTGGCTTGCCGGGGTTTAGATGCCAGTCTGTTCCTCTTTTCTTTCTCGTCCCCAAGTGATCCGACAAGGATATCCGTGAGTCCTGCGAACCAAAGAAGACAAAAGATCGGAAAAGACACACACACCCGACCTCTAAGCTAGGGGTTAGTCACCGCTAAGCACTATCAACCCTAACCAAGGACGAGACTTGACCTAGCATGCATGCTATAACTTAGGGCGCCAGCGCTTCATTTATTTATGCTCAGGGTCTGCGCCTGGCTTTGTACAAAGGGTTACATGCACCATCGGCAATGCTTGTACAAAAGGTGGCTTGCCGGGGGGCCCGACAAGCTGCGCCTCACGGGTAAAACTTGCGAAGATGCTTAATGTTCCAGGAGATACTCACTGGAACAACATCTTCGGTCTCCAGGTGGACTACGCCAGGCCTGGTGACTCGTATTACCCGATAAGGGCCTTCCCACTTTGGCGTCAACTTGTTGGAATTCTTGGCCGATTGAACGCGGCGAAGGACAAGGTCGCCTTCCTCAAGGCTCCGGGCATGAACCTTGCGGCTATGGTAGCGGCGCAAGGCGTGCTGGTAGCGTGCTGCTCTTATAGCTGCCCGAAGACGATCTTCCTCAAGGAGCACCGCGTCATCTTTCCGCAGTTGCTCTTGCTCAAGCTCGTTATAAGCGAGCACTCGAGGTGACCCGTATATGAGTTTAGTGGGGAGAACTGCTTCCGCCCCGTATCCCAGGGCAAAAGGTGTCTGGCCGGTGGCTCGATTTGGCGTCGTCCTGATCGACCAAAGAACCATTGGCAACTCATCAATCCAGTGCCTTCCACTCTTATGCAGCCTGTCAAAGGTCTTGGTCTTCAAGCCTCGCAGTACTTCAGCATTTGCCCTCTCAGCTTGACCATTGCTTCGTGGGTGAGCGACGGAAGCAAAATAGATTCTGCTGCCGAGGTCTTGGATATATTGCATGAAGGTGCGGCTTGTGAACTGGGTGCCGTTGTCGGTGATAACCCTGTTAGGTACACCAAAACGGCACACCAGTCCCTTGAAGAACTTGACGGCTGACTGGGCTGTGACCTTCCTTACTGCCTCCACCTCTGGCCACTTTGTGAACTTGTCGATTGCAACGTACAAGTACTCAAAGCCCTCGACAGCGCGGGGGAAAGGGCCCAGTATGTCGAGCCCCCAGACCGAGAAGGGCCAGGAGAGAGGAATGGTTTGAAGGGCTTGGGCTGGCTAATGGAGCTTCTTTGAATGGAACTGACATGCTTCACACCTGGTGACGAGTGTCGTTGCATCCTGGAGGGCGGTGGGCCAGAAGAAACCTTGCCGGAATGCCTTGCCGACAAGGGCCCTTGACCCAATGTGGGATCCACAGATGCCTCCGTGTATCTCCGCCAATAGCTCCAGTCCTTCCTCTCGAGGGATACACTTCAATTTCACACCATTCGGCCTCTTTCTGTATAGGACATCATCGACGAACTGGTACATGGTAGAGCGACGGGCTACTTTCTCCGCTTCTTCCTGCTCCTCAGGAAGTTCCCCTGTTTGGAGGAATCGGATGGTATGCTGTGCCCATGCTGGAGCCTGGGGCTCGACGGCGGGGGCTAAAGGCATTTCCTCCGCTATAGGAATGGCTGTCTCGACGGCGAGAGCTTGACGCTCCACCGGAGCCAGTCGTCCCGTGGCAGGCTCAGTACCCTCGGCAACATCCTTGCCGGCTACTCTGGGGAGCTCTGCGGGGAAGTACTTGCCGGGCCCTGATTTCCTCCTCTTATTCTGCTCTGTTGATGGATCAACGGATGGCTGAGTTAGCTGAAGCACAAAGGTACCTGGTTCCACAGGTAGCTTGAGGGCAGCGCGTTTGGACAGGTAATCGGCGATATCGTTCTCCGCTCGGGGAACGTGTTCAGCCCGTATACCGTCGAAATGCTCTTCCAGCTTTCTCACTTCATCGACGTAGGCCTTCATCAACGGGCTCTGGTAATCCTTGTTGACTTGCTTGACGACGAGCTGCGAGTCCCCCCTGACGATGAGTTTCTTGATTCTGAGGTTCACCGCGATTCTAAGACCGACAAGCAGCCCTTCGTACTCTGCTGTCGGTGTCAATGTGGGAGTCTTGGAAGCCCTCGCGTCGCCTTCGGGCGGGGTGGCGGCGATCCTGGAAGGCCCCGCGCCACCCGCGGAGGGCCTGGCTCCGTATTTGGATTTGGCGGCGTGCTGCCCGTTACCAGGCGCACAAACATCGCCGCCTCCCAAACTTCGGCTGCTGGGACGGTGTTGGTGTTCGCGAACGGCGCCCCGGGTCCTTTCTGCGACCGGTCCGCTGCTCGCCCCCGTCGGGGCGGAATGCCCGGCTCCCGATGGTCCAACCGCCGCCGTCGTCTTCTTCTTGGGTGCCATGCCGATGAAGAAGCGTCGAACTAACTGCTAGAGCCGATTCTCACAACTGCGCCCCCTACCTGGCGCGCCAAAGATGTCGGTGCGAGGACGACACCTATGGGATCACGAGAATCCCTACTACGGTTGCGAGGCGCGGGGTTGTGAGAAGGGCGGATCAAACAGGTAGCACACGGATTCTTTATCCAGGTTCGGGCCGCGAGGATGCGTAAAACCCTACTCCTGCTTTGGTGATTTGTTTATCTGTGTTCCTGAGCTAGCAATGGGGGCGTGAAGAGCTCCAAAAAGCCGAATCCCCTCCTGGTCGCCCTGGGCCTCCTTTTATAGGGAAAGGGGCCACCACAGTGGCACAAAGGAGGTGGAAAGGGCACAGTGATACGAGTTTATCCCTCGCATTACATGACAAGGCGCATTTAATGCGTCTTGCTTAGGTGTCCTTGCTTTATCGGGGACGGGGGAGAGCCCAGTCTCGTCCGTCGCTGCTCCCTTTCGTGTCGACACGCGCCCTGGCCAGCGGTGCCCGTGGTGCCATGTAGGCAGGCAGGCAGCTGAGGTGGCACAGCGGTGGGTCTCCACGAAGATCTGCTTGCCGCCACGCAGGTGCCTGCCCAACTGGTTAGGTCGGCAGCTGCATGCGAACGGTGGTGGAGGTTTGAATTGGCGTGGGCCCGATGGTGTCCCTATGGGTGTCCTTGGCAAGGGCCTCGCCGTAGCCCCGGCAAGGGTCTTGCCGTGGCGCCTGCTATCATCCCCGGCAAGGCTCCTGCCGGGGGTCTTGTGGTCCTCCTTGGCTGGGATCCCGCCAGGGGTCGTCATCTTCTATAGCGTGAATTTGATCTTGAATGTCTTCACAAAGATCTGCATGCCACCACGGGGATGTCTCCCGAATCCTTGCCCCATGGGGCAGTGGACTCAAGGGTGATTCACTCCGTAGGTGTGGGGCGAGCTGCCATGGCAAGGGCCTTGCCGGGTTCGCTAAAACCGCCCCCGGCAAGGATCTTGCCGGGGGAGTCCGCTTCGTCCCCTTTGCTCTTTGTGGTCTTGGTCTTGGCGTCGTTCTGCTCTTTCCGAGCTTCGGTCTTACCTTGGCTTACCTCCCTTGCCCTGCTTGGCATGGTGGCGTCCGTGGCTCGAACTGCCCGTGCACAGTTATAGGGGTACGAAAAGTGTACGCCTCTTTTTGTACACCGATAGAGAGAGGGGCGGCCAGGGCAGTCCACACGCCCCCTCCCCCTTGGGTCCAAATTGGACTAGGGAAGGGGGGCGGCACCCCCTTTCCTACTCCCTCTCCCTCTTCTTCCTTTCCCCCTCTTCCTTGGAGGGGAATCCTACTAGGACTAGGATGTCCTAGTCGGACTCCTCCTCTTGGGGCGCGCCCCTAGGGCCGGGCGGCCTCCCCCTCTCTCGTTTATATACGATGGCAGGGGGCATCCTTGAACACACACGTTTCTCTCCCAACCGTGTGCGGTGCCCCCCTCCACGGTTACACACCTTGATCATACCATCGTAGTGCTTAGGCAAAGCCCTGCGCCGGTAACATTATCATCATCATCGACACTCTGTCATGCTGACAGAACTCACCCTCTTCCTCAACTGGATCAAGAGCATGAGGGACATCACAGAGTTGAACGTGTGCTGAACGCGGAGGTGCCGTACGTTTGGTACTTGGATCGTTTGGATCCGAAGACGTTCAACTGCATCAACCGCGTTAACTAAACGCTTCCGCTTTCGGTCTATGAGGGTACATGGACACACTCTCCCCTATTTTTGCTATGCATCTCCTAGATAGATCTTGCGTGATTGTAGGATTTTTTTTGAAATTACCGCGTTCCCCAACAATGTAATCTGCGCAGGGCTTCGCCTAAGCATTGCGAGAATATGACCGAAGGCGTAAACTGTGGAGAGGGGGCGCCGCACACGGCTTGGAACAATTGATGTGTGTTGTAGCCCCCCACGTATATAAAGGAGGGAGGGGGAGGAGGCCGGTCCTAGGCGCATCCATGTAGGGGGAATCCTACTTGGGCTCCTAGTAGGATTCGCCTCCCTTTCCTTTTACCGGAGGGGGAAAGGGGAAAAGAGAGAGGGGGGAGAAGGAAAGGGAGGTGCCACCCCCTCGCCTACTCCAATTCGGACTCCTTCCCTATAGGGGGCACGCCACCCCTTTGTGGGCTGGTGTGTCTCCCTCCAATGGTCCATATGGTCCATATCTTCCCCATGGGGTTCTGGTAACCCTCCCAGTACTCCAATATGTACCCGATACATTCCGGAGCACTTCCGGTGTCCGATTACTACCTTCCAATATATCAATCTTTACCTCTCGACCATTTTGAGACTGCTCGTCATGTCCATGATCTCATCCGAGACTCTGAACAAGATTTGGTAACCAAATCACATAACACATATAATACAAATCGTCATCGAACATTAAGCGTGCGGACCCTACGGGTTCGAGAACTATGTAGACATGACCGAGACACCTCTCCGGTCAATAACCAATAGCGGAACCTGGATGCCCGAGATTCAATCGTCGGTATCTTCATACCTAGTTCAATCTCGTTACCATCAAGTCTCTTTACTCATTCCATAATGCATCATCCCGAAACTAACTCATTAGTCACATTGCTTGCAAGGCTTCTTATGATGTGCATTACCGAAGGGGCCCAGAGATACCTCTCCGATACTCGGAGTGACAAATCCTAATCTCGATCTATGCCAACCCAACAAACACCTTTGAAGATAACTGTAGAGCATCTTTATAATCACCTAGTTACGTTGTGATGTTTGATAGCACACAAGGTATTCCTCCGGTGTCCGGGAGTTGCATAATCTCATAGTCGGAGGAATATGTATTTGACATGAAGAAAGCAATAGCAATAAAACTGAACGATCATTATGCTAAGCTAACAGATGGGTCTTGTCCATCACATCATTCTCCTAATGATGTGATCCCATTCATCAAATGACAACACATTTCCATGGCTAGGAAACTTAACCATCTTTGATTAACGAGCTAGTCAAGTAGAGGCATACTAGGGACACGGTGTTTTGTCTATGTATCCACACATGTATGAAGTTTCTGGTTAATACAATTCTAGCATGAATCATAAACATTTATCATGATATAAGGAAATATAAGATGACAACTTTATTAGTCCCTCTAGGGCATATTTCCTTCAATTCATACACGGTTTTCATACACTAGCAATTTAGAGATTGTTTTTACATCATAATTAGTTAGTACATCACGGGGTGAAAGAAACGTGGATTAGTTTCAAGTGGATGGATCCATCCACTTGAAACTAATCCACGTTTCTTTCACCCAATGATATAATAAATCATCATCATCATCATCATCATATCACTAACAACTTATCATACATCATTGTCATATAACAACTCATGATCATCATTGTCATATAACAACTCCTCATTATCATGTAGCAACTCCTCATTATCATATAGCAACTCCTTATGATCATCATCATCAACTCTAACACATTGTAGCACATAATAACACATTGTACCTAGGACCTACTCTTATCTCATAGGACCTACTACCTTCTCTTTGGTAAAATATCATAAAACAAGATAGGCCCTGACTCTCCATTATGGATAATGGAGATTATCTTGTCTCCAATTCTTGTGCTTCGCACAATGTTGCTTCCAAGTAGCTCCATACTTGTGACCATACATTTTTTTCAATCTTTCATTGTCATGTCTTCGTCGGTTTTAGAAATCTGGTATGAACAAAAGTGATGCATAGGATGACCTGGCCATAAGCTCATAACATCAAGAAGGCCTTTCGGAAACATCAGATGAGGCACACAATCCTTTGGGATTTTCTATTGAAAAACATAGTAATAACTTTGAAGTTAGCAATGTAGTTTAGTCTTAGAAGAATTTATGCAAAAGATGCACGGATGTCATAATAGTAAAAAATCTTACCATGACATCTCCATGGATGTTAGCATAGATCAACAAGTGCACTAGTGGCACGTATTGACCATAATGTGAAAGAGTTTGATAATAGATATTGTAATTCTCAAGATCATTAATAAATGATATAAGATGATTTTTCTCTTGATAAGTTAATTCTGCGCCATCGATGTAGTAGGTTCTGTCTACCATCTTCCGCACATTATTTGAAGAATGAAAATAAGCAATCAATGGAAATAAGGTGTCAACTATTTTGTAATAAACAATATATATTACTTAATAACTATGTTTGAGAAACTCACATAGCGATAGAATTGGAAGCGTATCAACAAGGACCCAAATGTCCATATTGTCTTCGTCCATGTCAGGATCACCAAGATCCGTGGTGACAAGCATACCCTCATGGAAATCATATGCCTTGCAAAGTGCTTCTCAATTCGGGCAACCAAAATGGGGTACGCTCTCAGAATTGTATAGATTTATACGAAAATCAAAACCATGATGGGTCCTTGATAACCCAGAAGTATAGGGGATCCATTGTAGCCTCTTTCGATAAGTAAGAGTGTCAAACACAACAAGGAGCTAAAGGTAGAACAAATATTCCCTCAAGTTCTATTGACCGCCGATACAACTCTACGCACGCTTAACGTTCGCTTTACCTAAAACAAGTATGAAACTAGAAGGACTTTGTAGGTGTTTTTGGATAGAATTGCAAGATAATAAAAGGCACGTAAATAAAAAGTAGGGGCTGTTTAGATAAAGAAGCAATAAAGTAAATATAGCGAGTGCGGAAAAGTGGTGGTAGGAGTTGTGAAATTGTCCCTAAGCAATTGACTACTTTACTAGACCGATAGCAAGTTTTATGTCGGAGAGGCATAAGCTAACATACTTTCTCTTCTTGGATCATATGCACTTATGATTGGAACTCTAGCAAGCATCCGCAACTACTAAAAATCATTAAGGTAAAACCCAACCATAGCATTAAAGTATCAAGTCCTCTTCATTCCCATACGCCATGACCCACTTATCCGTGTTTGTGTTTCAGTCACTCACGCAACACATACAATAATCAAACCATAAACATATTGCAACACCCTACAGCGGGAATCCCTCACGCTTGCGCGACACGGAGGGCACAATAGGACAACAACATAACCACAAGCAAATTAAACCAATCATAGAAATTCACCAATTACCAATAGGACAACAAAAATCTACTCAGACATCATAGGATGGCAACACATCATAGGATAATAATATGAAGCATAAAGCACCATGTTCAAGTAGAGGGTATAGCGGGTTGCGGGAGAGTGGACCGCTGAATATAGATGGGGGAAGGTGATGGAGATATTGGTGAACATGACGGCGGTGTTGGTGTAGATCGCGGTGATGATGATGGCCCCCGGGAGCGTTCCAGCGCCACCGAAAGCAAGGGGAGAGAGCCCCCTTCTTCTTATTCTTCTTCCTTGACCTTCTCCCTAGATGGGAGAGGGGTTTCCCCTCTGGTCCATGGTCTCCATGGTCTAGGAGGGGCGAGAGCCCCTCTGACATTGGATCTATCTCTCTGTCTCTCTCTGTTTCTGCGCTCCTGATTTGCCCTTTCATCGTTTCTTATTTCTGGGAGATCAGTAACTCTAATTGGATTGAAACCTTTGCCACAATTTTTTCCGGAAACTAGCTTCCTTGTGGCAAAATAATAGCATCAACCGCCTAACGGGGTGCCCACGAGGGTCAGGGGCGCGCCCCCTACCTCGTGGCCCCATCGGGCACCGTCTCGTGTTGATTCTTCTTCCCAAATATCACAAATATTCCAAAAATATTCTCTGTCCGTTTTTATCCCGTTTGGACTCTGTTTGATATGGAGTTTCTGAGAAACATAAAACATGCAACAAACAGGAACTGGCACTGGGCACTGGATCAATATGTTAGTCCCAAAAATAGTATAAAAAGTTGCCAAAAGTATGTGAAAGTTGAATAATATTGGCATGGAACAATCAAAAATTATAGATACGATGGAGACGTATCAGCATCCCCAAGCTTAATTCCTGCTCTTCCTCGATGAGTTAAATGATAAAAAAAGATAATTTTTGATGTGGAATGCTACCTAGCATAATGTTGATCATGTAATCTAATCATGGCATCTATATTAAGACACGAGTGATTCAAAGCAATAGTCTATCATTTGACATTAAGACAATAATACTTCAAGCATGCCAACCGAGCAATTATGTCTTATCAAATATAATAGACAAAGAAAGCTTATCCCTACAAAATCATATTGTTTGGCCATGCTTCATTTTCGTCACACAAAATGCTCCCATCATGCACAACTCCGATGACAAGCCGAGCAATTGGTTCATACTTTTTAACGCGCTTCAGCTTTTTCAACCCTCAAGCAATACATGAGTGCAAGCCATGGATATAGCACTATAGGTGGAATAGAATATGATGGTGGAGGTTTATGTGGAGAAGACAAAAAGGGAGAAAGTCTCACATTGACGCGGCTAATCAACACGCTAGGGAGATGTCCATCAATTGATGTCAATGCGAGGAGTAGGGATTACCATGCAACGGATGCACTAGAGCTATAAGTGTATGAAATCTCAAACTAAAACTAAGTGGGTGCGCATCCAACTTGCTTGCTCATGAAGACCTCGGGCATTTGAGGAAGCCCATCATCGAAATATACAAGCCAAGTTCTATAATGAAAATTCCCACTAGTATATGAAAGTGATAACTCAAGAGACTCTCTATATGAAGAATATGGTGCTACTCTGAAGCACAAGTGTGGTAAAAGGATAGTAACATTGCCCCTTCTCTCTTTTCTCCCATTTTATTTATGTTCTTTTTATTTTATTTATCATAAAGTCCGGAGTCTCATCCCGACTTGTGGGGGAATCATAGTCTCCATCATCATTTCCTCACTGGGGAAATGCTCTAATAATTATGATGATCACATTTTTATTTACTTACAACTCGATACTGGAACAAAGATATGACTCTATATGAATGCCTCCGGCAGTGTACCGGGCTGTGCAATGATCTAGCGTAGCAATGACATCAAAAAAAACGGACAAGCCATGAAAACATCATGCTAGCTATCTTATGATCATGCAAAGCAATATGACAATAAATGCTCAAGTCATGTGTATGATGATGATGGAAGTTGCATGGCAATATATCTCGGAATGGCTATGGAAATGCCACAATAGGTAGGTATGGTGGCTGTTTTAAGGAAGATGTAAGGAGGCTTATGTGTGATAGAGTGTATCGTATCACGGGGTTTGGATGCACCGGCGAAGTTTGCAATAACTCTCGAGGTGAGAAAGGGCAATGCATGGTACCGAAGAGGCTAGCAATGATGGAAGGGTGAGAGTGCGTATAATCCATGGACTCACATTAGTCATAAAGAACTCATATACTTATTGAAAAAGTTTATTAGCCCTCGAAGCAAAGTACTACTACGCATGCCCCTAGGGGGATAGATTGGTAGGAAAAGACCATCGCTCGTCCCCGACCGCCACTCATATGGAAGACAATCAAAGAAACACCCCATGCTTCAAATTTGTCACACAATGGTTACCATACGTGCATGCTACAGACTTGCAAACCTCAACACAAGTAATTCTCAATTTCACAATTACTCAACTAGCACGACCCTAATATCACCACCTTTATATCACAAAACTATTGCAAGGAATCAAACATATCCTATTCAGTGATCTACAAGTTTTATGTGGGATTTTATGACTAACCATGTGAATGACCAATTCCTGTCATCTCTCTAAATAGATATAAGTGAAGCAAGAGAGTTTAATTATTTCTACAAAATATATGACCATGCTCTAACAAATATAAGTGAAGCAAAAGAGCATTCTACAAATGGCAGTTTTCTATGTGAAGAGAAAGAGGCAATCCAAACTTCAAATGATATAAGTGAAGCACATGAAGCATTCTATAAAGCCATACTCAAAAGATTTAAGTGAAGTGCAATGAGCATTCTATAAATCAACCAAGGACTATCTCATAACAGCATGGTGCATAAAAGAAAAGTGAAAACTAAATGCAAAAGACGCTCCAAGATTTGCACAGATCACATGAATGAAACGAATCCGAAAACATACCGATACTTGTTGAAGAAAGAGGGATGCCTTCCGGGGAATCCCCAAGCTTAGACGATTGAGTCTCATTGAATATTTACTTGGGGTGCCTTAGGAATCCCCAAGATTGAGCTCTTGCCTCTCCTCCTTTTCCTCATATCGAGACCTCCTCGATCTTCGAACACTTCATCCACACAAAACTTCAACAACAAACTCGGTAAGATCTGTTAGTATAATAAAGCAAATCACTACTCTAAGTACTGTTGCAAACCAATTCATATTTTATTTTTGCATTGTGTCTAGTGTAATATAACTTTTCCATGGCTTAATCCACTGATAGAAATTGATAGTTTCATCAAAACAAGTAAACTATGCATAAAAATAGAATCTGTCAAAAACAGAACAGTCTGTAGCAATCTGAACGTTCACCATACTTCTGGTACCCCAAAAATTCTGCCAACATCAGGAAAAACAAACATTGTTTATAGAAATACAGTGCAAAAAGAATCAGAACCGTTTGACGCTCCAGTAAAAAATTTAAAATCACGCACTACAAACAAAGTTTCTGTCCTGCACCGCACAAACCAACAAGCATTGTAAACATCCTAAAGGCAAACCTTGGCACATTATTTTTACAATACAATGAAATTTTACAAGGGGATAATTATTTTTGTTGAAAAGTTTCTGTAATCAAGATTCACAAAGTTTCCGTGAGCATGAACAAAGTTCAAGGCTAGCTCCCACTTTAACAATGCTCGTCTTTCTCACTTTCGCTTTTCTTTTTAGAAAAGTTTTGGGTTCCCCTCTTTATTTTATTTTTTAACTTTATGAAAGCACACAACAGAAATAAATGACTCTCTAAAACTTCCGGGTTGTCTCCCTGGCAGCGCTTTCTTTAAAGCCATTAAGCTAGACATATAGTGCTCAAGTAATGAATCCACCCGGATCCCAAGGTATACAAAAGCCAATTTTAATTAACAATGATTTGTAATTTAGTAGTGAGCACAAAGTAACATATATCAAGCAACAACGAAGTCTAACTCTCTTCCTATGCATCGGCATGTCATAAAAGAACAATTCATGCACACCAAGTAAAGGCCAATGCAGTTTCTTGCAATTCTATCGTGTTGGAAACATAAAGAGGCGGAGATGTAGTTCCCCTCTCATAATAATTGCAAGTTGGAGCAGCAAGCACATGCATATTATATCTATCAAAATCATCATGTGCAACAGTAAAATGCAACCCATCAACATAATCCTTAATAAGCACAAAATTCTCCGATATATTGTAGCTTGGAGAATTCAAAAAGATAATAGGACTATCATCCGTGGGTGCAATAGCAACAATTTCATGTTTAACATAAGGAACTATAACCAGTTCATCTCCATAAGCATAATTCATATTGGCATCTTGGCCACAAGCATAGCAAGCATCAGCAAAAAGGGGTATTTCAAGAGAATCAACAGGATCATAACAATCATCATAGCAATCATCCTTCGGTAAGCACGAAGGGAAATTAAACAATGTATGAGTTGAAGAGTTACTCTCATTAGAAGGTGGGCACGGGTGATCAATCCGCTCTTCCTCCTTTTGTTCTTCGCTCTCCTCCTCATCTTTTTCATCCAATGAGCTCACAGTTTCGTCAATTTCTTCTTCCATAGACTCCTGCAAAATATTAGTCTCTTCTTGGACAGCGGAGGAGTCCTCAATATATGGTTTAACATAGGCATTAGAAGCATAATTATCACTAGCAAAAATGTCCGTGCATTGCAACGGGAGAAAAAAATATGTCTGCACCCTCCTGCGAGTATTGAGAATGAGGCTCTCCTTTCTCAATGGAATACTGATCCATGGTCAATGGAATGCACGATGTTCAGATCATAGCATGTTTAATAACATAAAAGCAAGGCCAATGCTAGTGATTATAAACATAAAAACTAACTTATTCTGGATTTATTTTGTGTTATACAAAACATAACGATGCACTTGTAAATGTCTCAATACATATAAATATATTACATTCGAGATTAGAAAAAAGACCATCGTTGAGAAAAATATTTGGACATTTAAAAAACAAATGATACACATGCGTGCTTGCATATTTGGCGTAGATGGTTCAATCTACGACACACAAATTCATTTATCAATTATCACTTACTTAAGATGTTTATAGGCTGTAAACATTTTTGCATATACCAAACTCAAAATCTATTTCAACATTACAAATGTTACATTTGACTCTGAACCAATATTATAACACGTATCTATAGCAAACATGCTAGCAACCAGAGGAAAACGTTCATCTATCAATCTCCTACTTCACCCTGTGATATCTCATATGTATATCTTGTGCTCTCTTTTCTCTACAACATTTTTTTTCTTCTTGCAACATTCGCACATAGTTCAACCATAAGTGTCGGAAATTATGTTGAGTTTTCTAACTGGATAGATGCACCGGTTGTATTGAACATTATTTAATTGTAATTAACATTAAAATACATATTGGCGACGACATGAATGCTTAATTAGGATCTTGTACGAAAATATTAAGCTACTCAATTATGATGTGATTTTAAGAACTTTTGTTTATTCTCAACATAAATGTCTATGCTTTTCTGTATTTATTTCAGGATTTCCGGTGACGGGCATTCAGTGGGAGGAGACGTTCCCGTCGAGGACGAGGCGCCTATGGTGACTTTGTAAATCTCAAGATAATATATCGGCTCAGTCTTTTGGAGGTGCTCATAGGGGTAGGGTATGCGTGTGTGTGTTCATAGGGAAGAGTGTATGCCCGTGTATATGAGCCCTTGTGTCTGTACTGATGTTCAAAAAAAAAACAATGGCATGCCAGATTTTTCAAAAATTTGGATACAGTTTTTCTTACGAAGCGAATTCTTAAATTTTAAGTACTAAATTATGCAGAAAGATGTGTGAACCATTCGTATGGATTTTAGCGATCTCTTATTGATGCCCTCCGTATGTTTAATATACCTTGACTCTCCCACAATCTAGCTCACCTCACAATATGTTTGTTTATTGACGAAGGGGCTTGTTGACCGTCTATTTGCTGAGGTATATAAACTGATGAGATTTGATGTAGAATACAAGGTGGGACCATTATTAATTGAAAAGCAAATCAAACTATTATTGCAGCCTTTGGAACGAACGTGAGGTTGCAAACAATAAACTACACAGGAGCAATAATTTCTGGCAGGCCCATCAGCACGTAAGTCGGCCCAGTGCGTTGGTATAGAACAGGTTGCAAATAATAAACTACAAATAAAAGAATCTGTTGCACAAGAACAAAATATGTGCTTCATCCTGGTGGCCAGACTTGGGTGCACTCACGAGGATGTCCTGGGTTCGACTCCAAGTCGGGACTTTTTTCCCCCAAGAAAAATAAAGTGATAGACACAAACACACAAAGCGTATTACGACGGGCAAAAGGCGTATTGTGACGGTGAACCTGAAGACCCAATCCGTGCTTTATTATTAGGGAGAGATAAAAATATTGAAGTATGGCAAAATTTTCAGATTTGTAAAGAGTATCATCAATAGCGCAGGGAACATCGCTACTAGTAAGGCACTACAGCTAAATGTTAGCAGTAGCCTGGGTTGGACCGCGCTACTGCTACATCCACTTCGTAGTAGCGCTTTCTACAATGGACGCTACTGATAATTAGTAGTATCGCTTCTCCTAGCACACGCTACTACTATTATTCTGTATTTCTTTTTTATTTCTTGTTGTATTCATACACCTTTATACAAGTTTTCATACCGCAACAATTTAGAGAATGATTTTACATCATAATGAGTTATTACATCAGTGGGAGAGAGAACCGTGGATTAGTTTCAAGTGGATGGACATCCACTTGAAACTAATCCACGGTTCTTTCACCCAATGATATAATAAATATCATCATCATCATATCATTAACAACTTATCATCATAATACATCATTGTCATATAACACCTCCTCATGATCATCGTTTTTATCAATGAGACATCACATACAAGTTGGTCACTAGACATAATCACAACTACTTATCATCATCAACGCTCATAAACATATTGCACCTCATAGGACCTACTACATTCTCTTAGGACCTACTATATTATCTTAGGTAAAATAGCATAAAACAAGATAGCTCCTGACTCTCCATTATGGAGAATGGAGATTATCCTGTCTCCACCTCTTGCCTTTTGCACAATCACTACTGGAATCAGGCATTTTGCCGTCTGCCTCCTCTTTGCCGTCCACCAGCTGACGGCAAAGAGTCTCTTTGCCGTCCGCTTCCAAAAAGCGTACGACAAAGAACGGGCTGATGGCAAAAAGGATATTTGCCGTCAGCTGCTTCTTTGCCGTCAGCCAGCTGACGGCAAAGTGCTAGAAGGCAAACGACAAAGAGCCAGGTGGGCCCCATAGGGCAGGGCGTGGCTAGGTTAGCCTATTTGCCGTCAGCCTAATCTTTGCCGTCCGCCTGCCGGAAGGCAAAGAAAGGGCCCAGCTAACGACCGTCTCCCCTTCTGCTATGCGCGCTCTTTGTCATCCGCTAGCGGACGGCAAAGAACGTGCCCCCACTAATTAGTAACGGCCGCCCCACCCCAACTGCTCTCTCCCCTCTCTCTCACCCCCTCTCGACCCCGCGCTCCCACTCACCCGCGCCTGCAGTGCCGCCGTCGAGCACCGCCGCCGCCCGGACGCTGCCGCCGCCCCAACCCACCGCAGCACCCACCCGCCGCAT
>NC_041389.1:546810826-546811536 GCF_002162155.2 Triticum dicoccoides
GGCGCCCCTCCACCCGGCAAGCGCCACCCTGCCGCCCCGGAGCTGCGGCCCCGTCGCCACCACTTCCCGACCAGCGCCCCTCCGTTGGCGAGCAACCCCACCGCCCGGCGGCCCTGGGCCCTGCCGGTCTGCCGCAGGCCTCCCACCCCTGCCGCAGGTGAGCCCCGGTCGCACCCCTCTTCTCCTCTTTTTTTTTTCTTCTATTTTTTCTATTTTTTACTTTAGATTACTTTTAGTTTAGTTTTAGATTTAGATTAGTTTAGATTACTTTTAGTTTGTTTTTATATTTAGTTTAGTTTAGATTACTTTTAGTTTGGTCTTAAGTTTAGTTTAGTTTTTGGTTTATGTTTAGTCATGAAAAAACTAAGAATAATTAGAAGAAGAGGAGGAGAAGAAGAATAGCTAGGTTTAGGTGTAGTTTTTTCCTGTTTTGTTTTAGGTTAATTAGTGCTAGGTTTAAGAAGAGGAAAAAGGAGAAGAAGAAGAAGAAGAAGACGAGGAGGAGGAGGAGGAGAAGAAAGAAGAAGAAGAAGAAGAAGAAGAAGAAGAAGAAGAAAGAGGAGAGGAGGAGGAGGAGGAGGAGAAGAAAGCTAGAGGAGAGGAGGAAAAGAAGAAGACCACTGACACCCTTACCCCGACCACCAACACCCCGACACCTGACACCCCGACCACCGACACCCCGACCCTGACCCCGACAACCGACACCCCGA
>NC_041389.1:546812311-546819009 GCF_002162155.2 Triticum dicoccoides
CACCCCGACCACGACCTCGACACCCGACACCCTGACACCCCGACCGACCCCGGACATGATGATGATACAAAAACATCATATATATTTGTGTTGATCGGGTGTATTTTTACTATGTTCATGATGATGATACACTTAAATTATATACATATTATTATGTTCATGTTAGGTATCCATTTTTTATGTTGTACTAATTTCATTTACTTTTTGTCATTGCAGGTATGGTGGGCAAGGGTCCAGAGCGCCCTGAGCCTCCTGCGAGCGCTACTGGGAGGGTTGGTTCCATTATTCCACCCCAGCCCCCCCGGAGAGCGATCCTAGATAGTATGCAGACAACTGTGCCAGGCGCTTCTACTTCGGTTGGGAGAGGTCGGCGGAGGACGAAGAAGGCTGGTAAAGGTGGACGTGGCACCAGGAGAGGTAGGAAGGCTGCTACGCCTTCCTCACCGCCACCCTCAGCTGATTCACCCGACCACAGGACTGCTCCGTCTAACGTGGACCCGCCTCGGACTCCGGTCCATGAGCCTTTGCCCCACCAGACTCGGGTCGCCGATCCTTCGGCCCACGTGAGTCCGGTCCTAGAGTCTTTGTCCCAGAAGACTCCGGTCACGGGGTCTTCGTCCCAGAATCACGGGGTCTTCGTCCCAGAAGACTCTGGTCCCGCTGTCTTCTTCCCGCGAGACTCCGGTCCCGCCGTCTTCTTCCCATGAGACTCTGGTCCCGCCGTTTTCTTCCCATGAGACTCCGGTCCCGCCGTCTTCTTCCCACAAGACTCCGGAGGCTAGTGGCCCCGATGATGGTAGCGAGGACATCTTTTCAGCTGATAGCTACAGCGAGGACGAGATTGTTGAGAAGGGCAAGAAGGTCTACAAGCATGGCGGTACAAAGCTCCTGCCCGTGCCGATGACACCTGACCAGAGGTAGTTGATTGCACCTAAAGGGTTTAAGTAAGTGCATTTACTATTTTTTAACCTTTTGCCTTCATGTTCCTTCAAATTAATATCTAATGCGTTTGCCTTGTCATACTGTAGGGGCTAGGATTACCGCCGTGACCGTAGTGTCCGCAGGCCCAACCAGCTCCTTGGCACGCTTTGCCGGCAGCACTTCCCTGGGTGGGTCACACTGCCCGGTGAGGGTCATGTTCCATAGCTAGCACTGAGCTAGGAGTTGTACTCTATTACCCTGGCCCCTCCAGGGGAGATGGTCGCCGGTGTCGCGTGCGAGATGATGGCCGACATTATGTTCCGTCGGTTTTCGGTAATTTGTCCTTTAGAGAATTAAAAATGAACAATACCTACCTAGTTATTTTACTAATAATTGTTGTCTTCTTTGATTGCAGACCTTCTACAGGGTTTCAAAGGGAGAATAGGAGGGCGCGGCTATGGTTGTCGAAGCCGAGTGCAAGCGCCTACTTCAGAACTTACGACACGAGGCTCGGGTGCAGGCCGTTCGAGACTACTATGCCTCGCATGGTATTAGGAGGGCCAAGAAGAAGTGTCGCAACAAGTTTCTGAGTAGGGAGAAGTAGTTGTCAGTAATTATACCTATTCTTAAGGCCTTGAACTTAGTTTTCTTGATTTGATTCATAGTGCTGAAATTTCTCTTGACTCACTTAGGTGCCCCCGAGATGGTGTGTCGATAAGATGGACTGTTGGGAGGCGTTGGTGGATGCGTGGTGCTCTCCTGAATGGCGGCTCGAACACCAAAGGGCCAAGGATAAGCGCGACCAAATGGAAGGTGTGCCACACCATCAAGGGAGCTCCAACCTGTTTGAGTACAGGGATAACTGGGTATGTGTTTGCCACATGATTCATGCAATTTCATTCTTCATAGTAGCATTTATCCTTTCCAAAATGACTTAATATGCTTAGTTGGTTAAAATGACATAATAACTACCTTGGATACTTCAATAATGATATAATTAGCTCTATAAAATGACTTAATATGCTTTAGTTAGTTAAAAAATGGCATATCTACCTTAGATAGCTCAATAATGACATAATTAGCATACTATGGTCAAAAATGGCATAATAATCTTTCTTAGCTCCAAAATGACCTAAACTTAGCTTATTTTCCTTGAAAATGACATAATGACCTTTCTTAGCTCCAAAATGACCTAAACTTAGCTTATATTCCTCGAAAATGACATAATAACCTTTCTTAGCTCCAAAATGACCTATTTACATAGTAATATCATTCTTAATGCTAGTTTGAGCCCTAATTAACTAATATTTTGTTCCTCTCTCTCAGGCACACTACCACAAGAAGCCTGTGCCTTCTGTGTTCGACCTCTATGGGATGGCCCATATGGCCCCGTACAAGAAGGCCAAGGCATTCACGGAGTCTGACCTAGATCATCCAGAGAACTTCACCAACATCTCCTCCCACCACAAGCTTGTGAAGTACAGAGACGAGGGGAAGACGAGGAAAGGGGATGACTTTAATCCGAGCCAGGATCCTTTTGATACAGAGCTGGTGATGATATCTGGCGGGAGGAGTACCATGGCTCTCATGCCATTGTTGATGGACTGTTACGTTGTCCTAAGACTCTCCCGCAGATCAAGAAGCGCCAGAGTAGCTCTGATCCTAAGATAACGCCTCGTGCACGGCCCGCGGAGCTCGCCGTGGCAGTTAGTTATACGGACTCTCTGACATTTCCTCCATTACAATGCTAACGAGGAGTGTTGTGTTGCAGGCAGCGGTTGAGAAAGGGAGATTGAAGACCCAGGCCCTTTTGGAGGAGGCAAAAAGGGAGGCGGCAGAGAGGGAGATGGAGAGGGAGAGGGAGGAGAGGACGGCCAAGCTGTTGGAGGAGGAGAGGAACCGGAACGATGCGTCTCACCGGGCCCTATACGAGCTCACTATGGTACGTTTTTGGTGCATATTAGCCCAGTCATGCACGTAATGTTCGCATTACTAACTAATATGACTGACTCGTGAGAACCAAATGTGCAGACCATGTGCAAGAAAAGCGGTTAAGCCGCTCTGCCGATGCCCCAGATTGCTGCGGTGGGCACGGTGAGTTTGATTTGAATGGTCCTTAGTTACTACTATTCACATTTTAGTTTGCATCATGCTAATGAGACATTGTTGGAAATGATCTTTGGTTCAGCATGGCTCCCGACAAGCATCGACCAATCCTTTCGCGTCTGCCAATGCTGGAACCCCGACAGGTCCTTCACCTCCGCCTGCCAAAGGCGCAACCTCGACCATTCCTACACCTCCGTGATAACGGTATTTTTCTTCTTATTTAGCCTGTTTAGTCCATTTATGACATAATTTAGCCCATTTAGTCCACAAATGACATAATAAGATGAAGAAAATCAAGGAAGAGGAAGGAAAGAAGGAATATGAAGAAAAGAAGAAGAAGAAGAAAAAGTTCTTCTTCTTCTTGTTCTTATTTTCTTCTTGTTGTTCTTATTTTCTTCTTCTTCTTCTTCTTCTTCTTTTCCTCCTCTTACTTGTTTTTATTCGTAAATGGCATCATAACCTTGCTAACCTCATAAATGTCATATACTTAGCTTGTTGTCCTCTAAAATGACACAATAAGCTTAGTTAGGTAAAAAATGGCATCTTTTGCTATGTTAGCTCAAAAATGGCACTTTTCTTCTTATTTAGCCTATTTAGTCCATTTATGACATAATTTAGCCTATTTATTCCACAAATGACATAATAAGATGAAGAAAATCAATGAAGAGGAAGAAAAGAAGGAATAGGAAGAAAAGAAGGAATAGGAAGAAAAGAAGAAGAAGAAGAAGAAGAAGAAGAAGACTTCTTCTTCTTCTTCTTCTTCTTCTTCTAGTCTTCTTCTCCTTCTTCTAGTCTTCTTCTCCTTCTTCTAGTCTTCTTCTCCTTCTTCTTCTTCTTCTACTACTACTACTACTTCTTCTTCTAGTTTTCTTCCTCTTCTTCTTCTAACTTTCTTGTTTCCCATTTTGCAGATTTAATTCACTATATGGAAGCTTGCATGGATGGAGTGCTTGTTTTGTCTGTTCTTGTTTTTGTTTTTGTCGAAGAATAATGTGGAACTTGTTATATGGATGCATGGAACAATGCATTGGATGAATATTATGATAGTAGTGTAAGATGCATGGATGATACTATGTTTCTTATGTATGTATATATGTTTTCATGGATGGAGCTATATATGTGTTGCAAAGATCATATGTCTGTTGTGCCTTTAAAAAAATATATGTATATCTGTGTGTGAATTCCAGTGAAATTAAATAGATATAAATGCAAACACTGGATGTATAGACTCTTTGCCGTCTGCTAGCAGACGACAAAGAGGACACGTGGCAGTCACCTGTGCAAATTGGGAACACTGGCTGCCTATTTGGTCAGCTTTGCCGTCCGCTAGTGGACGGCATAGCTGGCCATGTGGCAGCTTCCCAGTGCTGGCCTAACTGAGCTCTTTGCCGTCCGCTGGCGGATGGCAAAGACATTTGAGTCATTGTCATCTGCTGGCGGATGGCAAAGAGAGCCGTTAACGCCATAAAGGCTCTGACGCCACCCCACTGCCGTCCGTAGTCTTTGCCGTCTGCTGGCCTCAGGCAGCTGACGGCACAATCGTTTGCCTTCAGTTTCTCAAAAGTGGACGACAAAGAAGGACTTTGCTGGCACCTGTTCAGACGGACAGTTTGCCGTCTACTGGTGGACGACAAAGATGTTTGCCGTCCGGGATCTATGCCTTTGCCGTCTACCATGGCGGACGATAAAGAAACTGTTTCCAGTAGCGAATGTAGCTTCCAAGAACCTCCTTACGAATGTCCATACGTTTCTTCCATTCTTTGATTATCATGTGTTCACCGTTTTTAGAAATCCGGTATGCACAGGTGAGATTCGTAGGAGGACCTGGCTGTATGTTCAAAGAATCAAGGCGACCGTTCTGATACATCAAATGAGGCACACAATCCATCGGAATTTTCTGTTGAAAAAGATAGTAATAACTTTGTAGTTAGCAATGTAGTTCAATTTTAGAAGTATGCAAAAGATGCATGGATGTCGTAATAGTAAAAAATCTTACCAGGAAATCTCCATGGAAGTTATCGTTGTTCAACACGTGCACTAGTGGCACATATTCACCATAATTTGGAGGAGTTCAATAAAAGGCATTGTAATTCACAATGTAAGTACAATATGCGACCAGATGATTTTTCTCTTGATAAGTTAACTCAGAGCCATCGGTGTAGTTTATTCTGTCTACCATCTTTTGCACACTCTTTGAGGAATGATAATAAGCTAACAATGGAAATAAGCTATCAATTATTTTGAAATAAACAATATAAATTACTTAATAACTATGTTTGAGGAACTCACATAGCGGTAGAATTGGAAGCGTATCAACAAGAACCCAAATGTCCAAATTTTCTTGGTCGATGTCAGGATCCCCAAGATCCATGGTGACAAACATAACCTCTTGAAAATCATACATCTTTCAAAGTTCTTCCCAACCCGGGCAACCAAAATGGGATACGCTCTCAGAGTTGTATAGGTTTACCTCAAAATCCATACCATGATGGGTTCTGAGGTTAATTTTCTTTGTTTCATTCCTCTCATGATCTTCAGAATCCATTCTCTCCAAGACATAGCGTCTTGCATGGCATGGGATAAGCTAGTCGAATTGTAAAAGGTGAAAATTACACATGGAAGTAGTAGAAGTCGAGCTTAATTACGAAAAAAACACTTAGCATCATAGCTTACCGTATCACAATTGAAGGCCTCCTCGAGCATAATGCTGAAGCGTCGACCTTCGTCCAGGTGAGGCCTGTCGCAGAAACCCTGTTTGTCGCCCCACCAGGAGCACTCCCTGGGACCTTCTTCGTCCGACGACATTTCCTATGTTCATAATTCAAAGACTAAACTTCTACAATTAAATATATGTACTACAAAAACTAAATTAGATCATTATTATTCATCACGGGTTGATTATGGGTCTGACTAAATCCAGACCACTCGATATTTCCTACATATTCTAGCACAAGTCATGCCAAAGTTCACAGAAAATTCTGGCATGACCTTTGCTAAAACATGACATATCAAGCGCTTGAAATTTGCTGGAACGAAAATTAATCAACACTCCGGCAAAACATAGGCCACTCTGAGGTGTAACCTGCAAACATGACCGACCACTTTGGGCAACCACATATCCTATTTGAGCAACACAAGATATACATGTTTTTATCTACATGCAAATTTGGTTGGTCTCACCTCGAGGTCGGAGGGGGTCGGTGACGGGGACGACAACGGGGATGATGGAGGGGCTCCTTGATTTCTGCAAAACCAAAAACCCTATAAGTTATCACTAATATGTCCCGAATAGTATCATACATATAACATCACTAATACAACTAAAACCCTAGCGAACGACGGGTATCGACGACGAGGATGCGGGATAGGCATCGTTGACGTCGATGCGGGAATAATTCCTTAAACTAAAAAAATAACAAAAATGTGACATGTTCAACTAGTTCTATTAATTCAACTAGTACTTACTAAATATAAACTTACTATAAATAGAAATAAACTAGTTCTTTCTAAAAATAAACTAGTTCAACTAGTTATATTAATATTCTTACTAAAAATACATTAGTTCATTAATTCAACTAGTTCTTACTAAAACCAAACTAGTTAAACTACTTTATTAATTCACTTACTAATTATTTTAAACACTTACTAAAAAAAGATGGAGGGGGGGAAGG
>NC_041389.1:546819342-546844817 GCF_002162155.2 Triticum dicoccoides
AGGAGGGAGGGGGCGGTCGGAGGAGGAGGAGGAAGGGGCGGTGGGAGGAGGGTGGTCAGAGGAGGAGGAGGAAGGGACGATGGAAGGAGGGCGGCCGGTGGAGGAGGGGGGAGGAGGGAGTACCTTTGCGAGGAGCAGCGCGGCGGCGGCGGACGACGGGTTCGGCGCGGGCGAGAGCGAGTGAGAGGGATCATGAGTGAGAGGGTCGGGGCAGTGAACCGCTCTAGGATAAGCTAAGTAAGTAGTAGCGTGTTTAAGAGATACGCACTACTGCTAAGGGACGTAGCGGTAGCGCCGGTCATGCATACGCGCTACTGCTAAGTGGGGCTAGCGATCTACGCCTAGTACGAGTATGGTAGTAGCGTGGTTTAGCAGAACGCGCTACTGCCAAAGTAGTAGCAGTAGCGCGGTCTAATTAAACTCGCTACTAATAAGTAGCAGTAGCGCCCTGTTTTGTCCAGCGCTACTGCTAAGATGCTGTGTATAAGGTTTTCCCTAGTAGTGATACTTTTCAATCAAACACGCAATTTCATAAGCACCCTTAAAAGCAACAAATTCTTCAATTTTTTGAACATCATAGTAATTATAAACACCCTTAGCATACGAAGATACGATTCCATTATCACTAAACTCACATTGATAGGGAAGGTGTTTCTTAGGGCTTTCAAAACAAGAAGTAAAATCATATATTTCTCATAAATTCCAAGAATAGCATTGCAAACGATGAATTTGATCCAGTAAAAGTTTCCCTTTTTTATATAAGCGGTGTCGCACATAAGAAGCATGCTCAACTAAAGATTTTCCCTCAACTAAGCTAGTTCGGGTTTCTGCATGCGCACATAGGGATCGAAGATGATCCAAGTAAAAAGCTTCAAGAGTGTGATAGATTTTGAGTCGTTCTTCAACCATTGGTGTAGTAGGTACAACTAATTTTTTTGGTATTTTGCGTTTCCTACCCATAACTAAAGATAGAAAACAACTAAGAACAACAAATAAAAATTACCTAGTGATAAAGCAAACAAGCACACACGAGAATATTCACCCCATGCTATGACTCCACGGCAATGGCACCAGAACAAGGTCTTGAGAACCCACAAGTATAGGGGATCAATTGTAGCCTCTTTCGATAAGTAAGAGTGTCGAACCCAACGAGGAGCTAAAGGTAAAACAAATATTCCCTCAAGTTCTATCGACCGCTGATACAACTCTATGCACGCTTAACGTTCGCTTTACCTAAAACAAGTACGAAACTAGAATGACTTTGTAGGTGTTGTTGGATAGAATTGCAAGATAATAGAAGGCACGTAAATAAAAAGTAGGGACTGTTTAGATAAAGAAGCAATAAAGTAAATATAGCGAGTGTGGAAAAGTGGTGGTAGGAGTTGTGAAATTGTCCCTAAGAAATTGGCTACTTTACTAGACCGATAGCAAGTTTTATGTGGGAGAGGCATAAGCTAACATAGTTTCTCTTATTGGATCATATGCATTTATGATTGGAACTCTAGCAAGAATCCGCAACTACTAGAGATCATTAAGGTAAAACACAACCATACCATTAAAGTATCAAGTCCTCTTTATTCCCATACGCCATGGCCCACTTATCCGTGTTTGTGTTTCAGTCACTCACGCAACATAGACAATAAGCAAACCATAATTATATTACAACACACTACAGCGGGAATCCCTCAAGCTTACGCAACATGGAGGGCACAATAGGACAGCAACATAACCACAAGCAAATTAAACCAATCATAGCAATTCACCAATTACCGATAGGACAACGAAAATATACTCATACATCATAGGATGGCAACACATCATTGGATAATAATATGAAGCATAAAGCACCATGTTCAAGTACAGGGTACAACGGGTTGCGGGAGGGTGGACCACTGAATATAGATGGGGGAAGGTGATGGAGATGTTAGTGAAGATGACGGTGGTGTTGGTGTAGATCGCCGTGATGATGATGGCCCCCGACGGCGTTCCGGCGCCACCGGAAGCGAGGGGGAGAGAGCCCCCCTTCTTCTTCTTCTTCCTTGACCTTCTCCCTAGATGGGAGAAGGGTTTCCCCTCTGGTCCATGGTCTCCATGGCGTGGGAGGGGCGAGAGCCCCTCCGAGATTGGATATGTCTCTCTGTCTCTCTCTATTTCTGCGCTCCTGATTCTGCCCTTTCATCGTTTCTTATATTCCCGGAGATCCGTAACTCCGATTGGATTGAAACCTTCGCCACGATTTTTTCCGGAAATTAGCTTTCTTGCGGCAAAATAAGAGCATCAACCGCCTTACAGGGTGCCCACGAGGGTCAGGGGCGCGCCCCCCTTTCTCGTGGCCCCCTCGGGCTCCGTCTCGCATTGATTCTTCTTCCCAAATATCACAAATATTCCAAAAAATATTCTCCATCCATTTTTATCCCGTTTAGACTCCGATTGATATGAGGTTTTTGAGAAACATAAAACATGCAACAAACAGGAACTGGCACTGGGCACTGGATCAATATGTTAGTCCCAAAAATAGTATAAAAAGTTGCCAAAAGTATGTGAAAGTTGAATAATATTGGCATGGAACAATCAAAAATTATAGATACGACGGAGACGTATCAGTCCTTAGGTGAACTATCTTTGTTTCCATGTTTTCATGATCTTCAAAATCCATCCTCTCCAAGACATAGCGTCTTGCAGGGCATCAGATAAGCTAGTCGAATTGTAAAAGAAGAAAATTACATGTTGAAGAAGCAGAAGTCGAGCATAATTATGAAACAACACTTTGTGTCATTCCGTATCCTTTCAACATCGAAGGTCTCATGGAGCTTAATGCTGAAGTGCCGACCTTCTACCAGGTGAGGCCTGTCGCAGAAATTCTAGCCGTCGCTGCACCAATGGCACTCCGCGGGACTTTCATCGTCCGACGACATTTCTTATGTTCATAATTCAAAGATTAAACTTCTAAAATTTAATATATGTACTACAAAAATTAAATTAGATCATTATTATTCATCACGGGTTGACTATCGGTCCATTGAGGCTTTTTTTAACTCTCAGCTCACATGGTGTATACATTCAAACGTTGGTGATGGTCGCTCCTCCCTTCGTCCCCGAGTGCATTAAACCAAAATGTCTAGCACACGGGAACGAAGGAGAAGTGACCCCCACGACAACAGTCGGCATTCTTATTCTCTCATATATGGTGGACACACTCCCTCACTCATTTTTTGACCGTCGGTGATGATCGTTACTCGTCCTTCCCTAGTGCATAACAAAGGTCTAGCACAAGGAGAAGAAGGAGAAATGAGCCCCACGACAACAGTCGGGATTCTTCCTCTCTCATATATGGTGCAGACTTTCTCCCTCACGCATTTTTTGGTTGTCATGTATGGAGCCTTGACAGACTTAACGTCAACCCGAAATGTTGTTTAATTATCTTTCTGGAAAATCCATGCCACTCGATATTTCCTACATATTCTAGCACAAGTCATGCCAAAATTCACGAAAAAATCCGGGATGACCTTTGCTAAAAAAGGACATATTGAGCGCCTGAAATTTGCTGGAACGGAAATTAATCAACACTCCGACAAAACATAGGCCACTCGGAGGTGTTACCTGCAAACATGGTCGAGCACTTGGGCAAGCACATATACTATTTTAGCAACACAAGATATACATGTTTATATCTACATAATATGATCATTCAAATTTGATGGTCTCCCCAAGGTCGGAGGGTGTTGGTGACGGGGACGACGGTGGGGATGATGCAGGGGCTCCATACATCGTCGAATATTATCACTAATAAGCAAAACTAAAACATTTCAAAATTTGTATTCAAATTAGCATGCATTCAATAAGAAAAACTAAATCGTCTCATGCGTCTATACATCATCGAATATTATCACTAATACATCTCGAATAGTATCATACATATAACATCAATAATATAGCTAGAACCCTAGCGAACGACGGGTATCAGTGCGGGTGGTGGATACCCAAAGAGAAGGAACCATCTCAGGATCATAGCTCAAGTGAGATCCCTAAAGAACATGCTAGGTATTGTCAAACATGCCCTCCAACGCAACCATGTAGCGACAGACGTGCTCGTCCTCCTCGCTGACACAGTGACGTACCACCTTCACGGGTGACGAAAGCCTCTGCACCATTAGTGGCCCATGCGACCGCCACCAAAGAAGGTCCGGGTCAATGACGGGCTGGCTCCTCACCAAGTTGCGCACCCCGGAAGGTAGCACCTCCTAGTACCAGCCCGGCGGAGCCCAGTCCCAGACATGGCTCATCTGATCAAGCAGGCCTCCTCTACCGAGTAGACGACGAGGATGCGGGATAGGCATCGCGAGGTCGATGCGGGAATAAATGCTTTAACTAAAAAAATAACAACAAATGTGACATGTTCAAAATATGACATTGTTGGGGAACGTTGCAGAAAACAAAAATTTTCCTACTCGTTTCACCAAGATCATCTAGGAGTTCATCTAGCAACGAGTGATTAGATGCATCTACATACCTTTGTAGATCGCGAGCGGAAGCGTTCAAAAGAACGGTGATGATGTAGTCGTACTCGACGTGATCCAAATCACCGATGACCAGCGCCGAACGGACAGCACCTCCGCGTTCAACACACGTACGGGACGGGAGATGTCTCCTCCTTCTTGATCCAGCAAGGGGGGAGGAGAGGTTGATGAAGGTCCAGCAGCACGACGGCGTGGTGGTGGATGCAGGGCGTCACAGCAGCAGGGCTTCGCCGAGACTACGAGGGAGAGACGTAACGGGGGGAGGTGGAGGCGCCAGAGGCTGGTGTATGAAGTCCCTCCTCTCCCCCACTATATATAGGGGTGCCAAGGGGGGGTGGTGCGCAGCCTAGGATATCCAATCTCCTATGGTCGGCGGCCAAGGGGAGGTTTCCCTCCCCCCCAAGGCACCTAGGGGTGCCTTCCACCACTAGGACTCCTCCTAAGGGGAAACCCTAGGCGCATGGGCCTATAGGGGCTGGTGCCCTTGGCCCATGAAGGCCAAGGCGCACCCCCTACAGCCCATGTGGCCCCCCGGGACAGGTGGCCCCACCCGGTGGACCCCCGGGACCCTTCCGGTGGTCCCGGTACAATACCGATAACCCCGAAACTTGTCCCGATGCCCGAAATAGCACTTCCTATATATAATTCTTTACCTCCGGACCATTCCGGAACTCCTCGTGACGTCCGGGATCTCATCCGGGACTCCGAACAACATTCGGGTTTCTGCATATACATATCTTCATAACCCTAGCGTCACCGAACCTTAAGTGTGTAGACCCTACGGGTTCGGGAGACAAGCAGACATGACCGAGACGACTCTCAGGTCAATAACCAACAGCGGGATCTGGATACCCATGTTGGCTCCCACATGCTCCACGATGATCTCATCGGATGAACCACGATGTCGAGGATTTAATCAATCCCGTACGCTATTCCCTTTGTCTATCGATATGTTACTTGCCCGAGATTCGATCGTCGGTATCCCAATACATCGTTCAATCTCGTTACCGGCAAGTCACTTTACTCGTACCGTAATGCATGATCCCGTGACCAGACACTTGGTCACTCTGAGCTCATTATGATGATGCATTACCGAGTGGGCCCAGTGATACCTCTCCGTCATACGGAGTGACAAATCCCAGTCTTGATCCATGTCACCCAACAGACACTTTCGGAGATACCCGTAGTCTGCCTTTATAGTCACCCAATTACGTTGTGACGTTTGGCATACCCAAAGCACTCCTACGGTATCCGGGAGTTACACAATCTCATGGTCTAAGGAAAAGATACTTGACATTGGAAAACTCTAGCAAACGAACTATACGATCTTGTGCTATGTTTAGGATTGGGTCTTGTCCATCACATCATTCTCCTAATGATGTGATCTCGTTATCAATGACATCCAGTGTCCATAGTCAGGAAACCATGACTATCTGTTGATCAACGAGCTAGTCAACTAGAGGCTCACTAGGGACATGTTGATGTCTGTTATTCACACATGTATTACCATTTCCGGATAACACAATTATAGCATGAATAAAGACAATTATCATGAACAAGGAAATATAATAATAATGCTTTTATTATTGCCTCTAGGGCATATTTCCAACAGTCTCCCACTTGCACTAGAGTCAATAATCTAGTTACATTGTGATGAATCGAACACCCATGGAATTCTGGTGTTGATCATGTTTTGCTCTAGGGAGAGGTTTAGTCAACGGATCTGCTACATTCAGGTCCGTATGTACTTTACAAATCTCTATGTCTCCATCTTGAACATTTTCACGAATGGAGTTGAAGCAACGCTTGATGTGCCTTGTCTTCTTGTGAAACCTGGGCTCCTTGGCAAGTGCAATAGCTCCAGTGTTGTCACAGAAGAGCTTGATCGGCCCCGATGCATTGGGTATGACTCCTAGGTCGGTGATGAACTCCTTCACCCATATTGCTTCATGTGCTGCCTCCGAGGCTGCCATGTACTCCGCTTCACATGTAGATCCCGCCACGACACTTTGCTTGCAACTGCACCAGCTTACTGCCCCACCATTCAAAATATACACGTATCCGGTTTGTGACTTAGAGTCATCCAGATCTGTGTCAAAGCTAGCGTCGACGTAACCCTTTACGACGAGCTCTTCGTCACCTCCATAAACGAGAAACATTTCCTTAGTCCTTTTCAGGTACTTCAGGATATTCTTGACCGCTGTCCAGTGTTCCTTGCCGGGATTACTTTGGTACCTTCCTACCAAACTGACGGCAAGGTTAACATCAGGTCTGGTACACAGCATGGCATACATAATAGAACCTATGGCTGAGGCATAGGGGATGACGCTCATCTCTTCTATATCTTCTGCCGTGGTCGGACATTGAGCTGAGCTCAATTTCATACCTTGTAACACAGGCAAGAACCCCTTCTTGGATTGATCCATATTGAACTTCTTCAATATCTTATCAAGGTATGTGCTTTGTGAAAGACCTATGAGGCGTCTCGATCTATCTCTATAGATTTTGATGCCTAATATATAAGCAGCTTCTCCAAGGTCCTTCATTGAAAAACTTTTATTCAAGTAGGCCTTGATGCTGTCCAAGAGTTCTATATCATTTCCCATCAAAAGTATGTCATCTACATATAATATGAGAAATGCTACAGAGCTCCCACTCACTTTCTTGTAAACGCAGGCTTCTCCATAAGTCTGTGTAAACCCAAACACTTTGATCATCTCATCAAAGCGAATGTTCCAACTCCGAGATGCTTGCACCAGCCCAGAAATCGAGCGTTGGAGCTTGCACACTTTGTCAGCATTCTTAGGATCGACAAAACCTTCCGGCTGCATCATATACAATTCTTCCTTAAGGAAACCATTAAGGAATGCCGTTTTGACGTCCATTTGCCATATTTCGTAATCATAGAATGCGGCAATTGCTAACATGATTCGGACGGACTTCAGCTTCGCTACCGGTGAGAAAGTCTCATCGTAGTCAACCCCTTGAACTTGTCGATAACCCTTAGCGACAAGCCGAGCTTTATAGATGGTCACATTACCATCCGTGTCTGTCTTCCTCTTAAAGATCCATTTATTTTCTATGGCTCGCCGCTCAACAGGCAAGTCAGTCAAAGTCCATACTTCATTTTCATACATGGATCCTATCTCGGATTTCATGGCTTCTAGCCATTTGTCGGAATCCGGTCCCGCCATCGCTTCTTCATAGTTCGAAGGTTCACCATTGTCTAACAGCATGATTTCCAAGACAGGGTTGCCGTACCACTCTGGTGTGGAACGTGTCCTTGTGGACCTTCGAATTTCAGTAGGGGCTTGATCAGAAGTATCTTGATCATTATCATTAACTTCCTCTCTAGTCGGTGCTGGCACCTCAGGAACATTTTCTTGAGTCGCGCCATTTTCCGGTTCAAGAGGTAATACTTCATCAAGCTCTACTTTCCTCCCACTTACTTCTTTCGAGAGAAACTCTTTCTCCAGAAAGGACCCATTCTTGGCAACAAAGATCTTGCCTTCGGATCTAAGGTAGAAGGTGTACCCAATAGTTTCTTTTGGGTACCCTATGAAGACGCATTTTTCCGATTTGGGTTCGAGCTTTTCAGGTTGAAGTTTCTTGACATAAGCATCGCATCCCCAAACTTTTAGAAACGACAGCTTAGGTTTCTTCCCAAACCATAATTCATACGGTGTCGTCTCAACGGATTTCGACGGAGCCCTATTTAAAGTGAATGCGGCAGTCTCTAAAGCATACCCCCAAAAAGAAAGCGGTAAATCCGTAAGAGACATCATAGATCGCACCATATCTAACAGAGTGCGATTACGACGTTCGGACACACCATTACGCTGAGGTGTTCCAGGCGGCGTGAGTTGTGAAACTATTCCACATTTTCTTAAGTGTGCCCCAAACTCGTGACTCAAGTATTCTCCTCCACGATCTGATCGTAGAAACTTGATTTTCCTGTCACGTTGATTTTCAACCTCACTCTGAAATTCCTTGAACTTTTCAAAGGTTTCAGACTTTTGTTTCATTAAGTAGATATACCCATACCTACTTAAATCATCAGTGAGAGTGAGAACATAACGATAGCCACCGCGAGCCTCAGCACTCATCGGACCGCACACATCAGTATGTATGATTTCCAATAAGTCGGTTGCTCGCTCCATTGTTCCTGAGAATGGAGTCTTGGTCATTTTACCCATAAGGCATGGTTCGCACGTGTCAAATGATTCATAATCAAGAGACTCTAAAAGTCCATGAGCATGGAGCTTCTTCATGCGTTTGACACCTATGTGACCAAGGCGGCAGTGCCACAAGTATGTGGGACTATCATTATCAACCTTACTTCTTTTGGTACTCACATTATGAACATGTGTAGCATCACGTTCGAGATTCATAAAGAATAAACCATTCACCATAGGAGCATGACCATAAAACATATCTCTCATAAAAATGGAACAACCATTATTCTCAGATTTAAAAGAATAGCCATCTCGAATTAAACGAGATCCCGATACAATGTTCATGCTCAAAGTTGGCACTAAATAACAATTATTAAGGTTTAAAACTAATCCGAAGGGAGATGCAGAGGTAGCATGCCGACGGCGATCACATTGACCTTGGAACCATTCCCGACGCGCATCGTCACCTCGTCCTTTGCCAGTTTCCGCTTATTCCGCAGCCCCTGCTTTGAGTTACAAATGTGAGCAACTGCACCGGTATCAAATACCCAGGAGCCACTACGGGCACTAGTAAGGTACACATCAATTACATGTATATCACATATACCTTTCGTTTTGCCGGCCTTCTTATCCGCTAAGTACTTAGGGCAGTTCCGCTTCCAGTGACCGCTTCCCTTGCAATAAAAGCACTCAGTCTCGGGCTTGGGTCCATTCTTTGGCTTCTTCCCGGCAGCTTGCTTGCCGGGCGCGGCAACCTCCTTGCCGTCCTTCTTGAAGTTCTTTTTACCCTTGCCTTTCTTGAACTTAGTGGTTTTATTGACCATCAACACTTGATGTTCCTTCCTGACTTCTACCTCTGTTGATTTCAGCATAGCAAATACTTCAGGAATGGTCTTTTCCATCCCCTGCATATTGAAGTTCATCACAAAGCTCTTGTAGCTTGGTGGAAGCGACTGGAGGATTCTGTCAATGACCGCATCATCCGGGAGATTAACTCCCAGCTGAGTCAAGCGGTTATGCAACCCAGACATAGTGAGTATGTGCTCACTGACAGAACTGTTTTCCTCCATCTTATAGCTGAAGAATTTGTCGGAGACTTCATATCTCTCGACCCGGGCATGAGCTTGGAAAACCATTTTCAGCTCTTCGAACATCTCATATGCTCCATGTCTCTCAAAACGCTTTTGGAGCCCCGGCTCTAGGCTGTAAAGCATGCCGCACTGAACGAGGGAGTAGTCATCGGAACGTGCCTGCCAAGCGTTCATAACATCTTGTTCTGCAGGGAGAACGGGTGCGTCACCAAGCGGTGCTTGTAGGACATAATCTTTCTTGGCAGCTATGAGGATGATCCTCAGGTTCCGGACCCAGTCCGTATAGTTGCTGCCATCGTCTTTCAGCTTGGTTTTCTCTAGGAACGCGTTGAAGTTGAGGACTACGTTGGCCATTTAATCTACAAGACATATTGTAAAATATTTAGACTAAGTTCATGATAATTAAGTTCAACTAATCAAACTATTAATGAACTCCCACTTAGATTAGACATCCCTCTAGTCATCTAAGTATTACATGATCCGAGTTAAACTAGACCGTGTCCGATCATCACGTGAGACGGACTAGTCAACATCGGTGAACATCTTCATGTTGATCGTATCTTCTATACGACTCATGCTCGACCTTTTGGTCTTCTGTGTTCCGAGGCCATGTCTGTACATGCTAGGCTCGTCAAGTCAACCTAAGTGTTTGCATGTGTAAATCTGTCTTACACCCGTTGTATGTGAACGTCTGAATAAAACACCCGATCATCACGTGGTGTTTTGAAACAGCAAACTGTCGCAACGGTGCACAGTTAGGGGGAACACTTCTTGAATTTATTGTGAGGGATCATCTTATTTACTACCGTCGTTCTAAGTAAACAAGATGCAAAACATGATAAACATCACATGCAATCAAATAATAAACGTGACATGATATGGCCAATATCACATAGCTCCTTTGATCTCCATCTTGGGGCTCCATGATCATCTTGTCACCGGCTTGACACCATGATCTCCATCATCATGATCTCCATCATCGTGTCTCCATGAAGTTGCTCGCCAACTATTACTTCTACTACTATGGCTAACGCGTTTAGCAATAAAGTAAAGTAATTTACATGGCGTTTCTCGATGACACGCAGGTCATAAAAAGAATAAAGACAACTCCTATGGCTCCTGCCGGTTGTCATACTCCTCGACATGCAAGTCGTGAATCCTATTACAATAGCATGAACATCTCATACATCACATATAGATCATTCATCATTCATCACAACTTTGGCCATATCATATCACAAACCACTTGCTGCAAAAACAAGTTAGACGTCCTCTAATTGTTGTTGCAAGTTTTACGTGGCTGAATTAGGGTTCTAGCAAGAACGTTTTCTTACCTACGTTAAAGCCACAACGTGATTTGTCAACTTCTATTTACCCTTCATAAGGACCCTGTTCATCGATTCCGCTCCAACTAAAGTGAGAGAGACAGACACCCGCCAGCCACCTTATGCAACTAGTGCATGTTAGTCGGTGGAACCGGTCTCACGTAAGCGTACGTGTAAGGTTGGTCCGGGCCGCTTCATCCCACAATACCGCTGAAGCAAGAAAGGACTAGTAACAGCAAGAAAGTTGACAAATCTACGCCCACAACAAATTGTGTTCTACTCGCGCAAGAAGAACTACGCATAGACCTAGCTCATGATGCCACTGTTGGGGAACGTTGCAGAAAACAAAAAATTTCCTACTCGTTTCACCAAGATCATCTAGGAGTTCATCTAGCAACGAGTGATTAGATGCATCTACATACCTTTGTAGATCGCGAGCGGAAGCGTTCAAAAGAACGGTGATGATGTAGTCGTACTCGACGTGATCCAAATCACCGATGACCAGCGCCGAACGGACAGCACCTCCGCGTTCAACACACGTACGGGACGGGAGACGTCTCCTCCTTCTTGATCCAGCAAGGGGGGAGGAGAGGTTGATGAAGGTCCAGCAGCACGACGGCGTGGTGGTGGATGTAGGGCGTCACAGCAGCAGGGCTTCGCCGAGACTACGAGGGAGAGACGTAACGGGGGGAGGTGGAGGCGCCAGGGGCTGGTGTATGAAGTCCCTCCTCTCCCCCACTATATATAAGGGTGCCAAGGGGGGGTGGTGCGCAGCCTAGGAGATCCAATCTCCTATGGCCGGCGGCCAAGGGGAGGTTTCCCTCCCCCCCAAGGCACCTAGGGGTGCCTTCCACCACTAGGACTCCTCCTAAGGGGAAACCCTAGGCGCATGGGCCTATAGGGGCTGGTGCCCTTGGCCCATGAAGGCCAAGGCGCACCCCCTACAGCCCATGTGGCCCCCCGGGACAGGTGGCCCCACCCGGTGGACCCCCGGGACCCTTCCGGTGGTCCCGGTACAATACCGATAACCCCGAAACTTGTCCCGATGCCCGAAATAGCACTTCCTATATATAATTCTTTACCTCCGGACCATTCCGGAACTCCTCGTGATGTCCGGGATCTCATCCGGGACTCCGAACAACATTCGGGTTTCTGCATATACATATCTTCATAACCCTAGCGTCACCGAACCTTAAGTGTGTAGACCCTACGGGTTCGGGAGACAAGCAGACATGACCGAGACGACTCTCAGGTCAATAACCAACAGCGGGATCTGGATACCCATGTTGGCTCCCACATGCTCCACGATGATCTCATCGGATGAACCACGATGTCGAGGATTTAATCAATCCCGTACGCTATTCCCTTTGTCTATCGATATGTTACTTGCCCGAGATTCGATCGTCGGTATCCCAATACCTCGTTAAATCTCGTTACCGGCAAGTCACTTTACTCGTACCGTAATGCATGATCCCGTGACCAGACACTTGGTCACTCTGAGCTCATTATGATGATGCATTACCGAGTGGGCCCAGTGATACCTCTCCGTCATACGGAGTGACAAATCCCAGTCTTGATCCATGTCACCCAACAGACACTTTCGGAGATACCCGTAGTCTGCCTTTATAGTCACCCAGTTACGTTGTGACGTTTGGCATACCCAAAGCACTCCTACGGTATCCGGGAGTTACACGATCTCATGGTCTAAGGAAAAGATACTTGACATTGGAAAACTCTAGCAAACGAACTATATGATCTTGTGCTATGTTTAGGATTGGGTCTTGTCCATCACATCATTCTCCTAATGATGTGATCTCGTTATCAATGACATCCAGTGTCCATAGTCAGGAAACCATGACTATCTATTGATCAACGAGCTAGTCAACTAGAGGCTCACTAGGGACATGTTGATGTCTGTTATTCACACATGTATTACGATTTTCGGATAACACAATTATAGCATGAATAAAGACAATTATCATGAACAAGGAAATATAATAATAATGCTTTTATTATTGCCTCTAGGGCATATTTCCAACAGACATGTCCACTTCAAAACGAATCAACCTAAAATTCCGTTAAATACACCTAAAACACCAAAATTCTATTAACGACACCTAAATGAAAACCTACATTTTTCTAATATTTAAAACTACATGAATCTAGGGTTCATACTACATTATTCTAAGATTTAAACCTACATTTTTCAACTAGCTAGGGTTCAAAAGAAACTAGGGAGGAGGAGGAAGGAGGGAGGAGGAGTACCTCTCGGTGGAGGACGGCCGACGGGGGAGGAGGGCCGGCGCGGGAGGGCGAACAACGGGGGAGGAGGCCGGCACGGGGGAGGCAGCCGGCGGGGGAGGAGGACTAGCGCGGGCGAGGGCGTCTGGCGGGGGAGGAGGGCCGGCGCGGGCGAGGGCGGCCAGCGGGGGAGGGCGGCGCATGGGGGACGACCACCGGAGCGAGGGGATTGAGGGAGGAGAGTGAGTGAGTGTGAGTGTGAGTGTGAGTGAGTGAGATCGAGGGGGATGACGGCGGCGGCATGGGGAAGATAGGATGGATTTAGCGGTAGCGCGCTTTGGGGAAATGCGCTACTACTAAAAGCCCTAGCAGTAGCGCCTTTCAGTCAAGAAGCGCTATTGGTACGGCTAAACTTAGCATTAGTTAGCTTTGTCAAAAGGGGCTACTACTAAGATCAATAGCAGTAGCGCGGTTTGAAATAAGGCACTACTGCTATAACTAGCTAGGGGGCGAGGTCATGGCAATTATAGCAGTAGTGCTGCTTACTAGAGACGCGCTAATGCTAATTTGATTTCAGCAGCGCGTTTTTCCTGCAGGCGCTAATCCTAAGTAGCAGTAGCGCCTTGTTTTGATGCACGCTGCTGGTAAGATTCTGTGTATAAGGTTTTCCCTAGCAGTGCCACTTTGGACCCGGGTGCCATGATTTCAGATCTAAACCATTTATGTTATCACCATTATATCAATGTTCTAGATCTGATCTTGCAAGTTATAGTCACCTACTGTGTGTTATGATCGGGCAAATCCGGAGAGACAGAAGTCGGGACACTTCCCGGTGATGACCGTAGTTTGAGGAGTTCATGTATTCACTATGTGTTAATGCTTTGTTCCGGTTCTCTATTAAAAGGAGGCCTTAATATCCCTTAGTTTCCAATAGGACCCCGCTGCCACGGGAGGGTAGGACAGAAGATGTCATGCAATTTCTTTCCATAAGCACATATGACTATTTACAGAATACACACTACTGCAGGATGCTGCTAACGCGACACTAAGATTAGATACCCTTCAACAAAACTGTGTGCAATGCAATAATCGTAAACGGTGGTGTAAAAAAACCGTCAAAAAAGGTGCAAAACGTTTGCGATGACAGATGCATCAAACACGATTCAGATTTTGGTTCCGTGTGTGATGCAGGGCATACGGTTCAGTTCAATTAACTGTTTGCGATGAGGAGGAACAAAAGAAATGGGCATCCAGATGAAGGTTTGTGCGATATACAACATAAGGTTCACTCGGATGAACTGTTTGTGATTTGGCAACACAAAAGAAACGGCCAGGCAGATCAAGGTGTGTGCGATATACGGCATGCGGTTAACTCGGATGAACTGTTTGCGTTGAGACAGGAGAACATAAATGGTTCAATATAACAAGATGTGTGTGATACGCGGTAAACAGGTCTGTAATCACAAATGTGTGCGAAGACCGATAATAACATAGATGATTGCTTTTAATAAGAAGCATGTGATATGCTCTGTCTACACAACATCTATTGGCCATTGGGGGACGGGCGGTCATTCAGATACGCCATAAGGATGTGAAGAGGCATCCTATACCAGCAAGGACTAGTTGTTCCACCAGTAGATCATCTAAGAGAACTCTCAAGTTAATTGTGCTCAGGCTGGAGCAGCCATCAGATGGGTGACTGGATGGGAAGTTGTGTTGATGTTAAATTAACTGATAAGACGGGTCATTTCGGTCAAATGACTGAAATGACCCATTCCCTCAGCTAATTTAACCTCGAGTTCCTTGTTTTTTTAACATATATATGTTAAAGAAGGTATGCCCTTACTTTTGACAATGTGTATACATGGCATACATTTGATCCATCTGACCTGTTTGTGACGGAATAAGCCGTGTGTGTTGTGGGCAAACGCTTGCTAGTGTACAACCATTTGCAATTGATGAATTCATCACCGATGGGTTCCCTAGTGTGGTCCGTGTTCATCTCATCATCATCTACTTCTTGTGCTAGCTCGATGTTCCTTATATCCTAAGTTTCCATTAATTGATGGTGTTCTATGAACACACCACCATTTTCCGCCATTTCCTGACCTGTTTCCCACCACCCAGCGATATTGCACATAAACCTAGGCATGACGCGATGCATGGAGAAAACAAGTGTAGCCTGTAGCACATCCACATTTTCCAAGCATGCCAATGCACCAAAGCGCCGCCTCTGCCATCAACCTCGTCCACGAGGAAAACCAAAAGGCGCCATGGCCCGTCGAGGCCGCGGCGCTCCTTGGCAACACGATGGACACCGCTGTGATGCGCGTCATCGCCAGGGTTGAGAAGACCCTTGGCGCATGGCGCTTCAGCACTGTGAATCAAGATGGCGCGCCCACGCCGATAGGCTATCACTACTAGGGAAAAGCCTAGCAACAGTGCGGGTTTGGCCTATTAGTAGTGCGGGGGCCGCGCTACTGATAAGGCGCTACAGCTAACTTATAGCAGTAGCGCGGGTGCCACCCGCGCTACTACTACGTCCTTTAGTAGTAGCGTGGGTAAAAACCCGCGCTACTACTACCAGCGCGGGTTTTTTTTGAATTTTTTTGAGAAAATATTTTGATTTTTCCCTAATTTTCAAATTTCTGAATTATTTTAACCTCAAATCTCTAATCAGCCCTCATCGCTGTTCAATTTAATCTCTAATCACCCCTCATCATTCCAAATCATCTAACTTCCCGGACGGTCACCCATCCTCTCACTACTCCAGCCTGAGCACGCTTAGCTTCCGGGTTCTATTCTCCCTCGTTTCCAGGTCTGCACTTGTTGTTTTCCTGACAATAGTAAGATGTCAATCCTATTAACCTCAGGAACTTAGCTTGAGCATGAAGTCACACATTTCACTATTTGAGTTTGAAACTATTGTTCTAAAAAATTAGTAACACTAATATTTCTTGAATAATTAGTTTGACCACAGTTTGACCACATTTTTGCCATAGTTTGACCAGATTTGACCAAAATTCAAAAAAACCAAAATAATTATTTAGTAACACTAATATTCTAGAATAATTTGTTTGACCATTGTTTGACCACAGTTTGACCACACAGTTTGAAATTTTTTTGATTTTTTCCACTCTAGATCTTAAAGCCCCGTAACTTTTTTTCTGTTTGGTTTTTGAGGATTTTGAAAATGTTTGACCACAATTCGGATGTAACTTTTCGAGTAGATGATTTTCATATCAAAAACTTTTTCATCCGAGTTAGTATGCAAAAGTTATGCCCATTTTTACAAATTCTCGAGAGATTTTGCAAATAAAGTCGAAATTCATATTTGCAAATTGTCCCAACAACTAGACCACATATCACATGGGAAACTTATTTTCTTTTATTTTTTTTGACATTTTCATCATTTTCTTTTATTTTTTTTAAACTGAAAAGGCGATCCACAGGGGGGGTAGAGTTTGAAAATGAGACCTTTAGTAGCAGCGCGGTTTTTTACCCCCTCGCTACTACTATGGCACCACTTAGTAGTAGCGAGGGCTAAAAACCAATGCTACTGCTAGCAAACTTAGTAGTAGCGAGGTTTTAAAAACCCGCGCTACTACTATGGCATGTCTCGGGGGGCACGGTAGAGACCGCTTAGTAGTAGCGAGGGTTAAAAACCCGAGCTACTGCTATAAACTTAGTAGTAGCAAGGTTTAAAAACCTGCGCTACTGGTAAGTAGTAGTAGCAAGGGTTTTTAACCCTCGCTACTATAAACTTTCTGTGTATAGGCTTTTCCCTAGTAGTGTATGGCTCGCCGCACGGCGCACTACAAAAAAAATATACTTCCGTGATGATACGTGTTTGGCACAGTAGGTCGCGTTTTTTGTCATGCATGTACATCCATGACAAATTTATGACAGAATCAAGATAGTCATACCTGTGCTGTCGTAGAAGTGTTCCATGACATTACCAAAATTATCATCACGGAAGTGTCCACTTCCATGACGATAAATCGCGCGTCACAGAAGTGCTTTCATCAAGGGTGACCGACAAGTGGCATCCACGTAACGGAATGCCGTTAAGCTATCGGGTCGGGTTTTGGATCCGATAACCCGTTAACAGCCCCGACCAATGGGGATTTTCCATGTGTAAAATCATCATTGGCTAGAGGAAACACGTGTCGGCTCATCGTTGGAACAGATGTCATCCACTCACTGGACAGAAGGCGCCTATGATACGTCGACACGTGGCACGGCCCAACAAGTTTAAATGGGCCGGCCCAACTAAAGGCCCACAAGATTTTGTGTCCCTTAATGGGCCGGCCCAGTTAAAGGCCCACGAGATTTTGCGGACTATAACGGGCTGGCCCAGCTAAAGGCCCACAAGATTTCGCGAGCCAGAATAGGCCAGCCCAGGTAAAGGCCCACAAGATTTTTGTCTGCCATAATGGGCCGGCCTTGGTAAAGGCCCACAAAATTCTTGCGGATCATAATGGGTCGGCCTAGCTAAAGGCCCACGAGATTGCGCCGACATTAATGGGCCGACACAGCTATAGGCCCACAAGATTTTGAGGACCCTAGTAGGCCGGCCCATTAACTGGCTTCCATGTTTTGGGCCAAATGCCGGCCCATAATTGATCCGGTCCATTAATGGCCTGCTACGTTCCGGGCCTAATAATGACCCATATAAGATCCATCCCGTTAAAAGCCTCCCACTTTCTGGCCCAAATCACGGCCCAGATTAGGTCCGACCCTTTAAAAGGCTTTGGGCTCAATTATGGCCCGTATCAGATTCGGCCCGTTGACTGGACGCTATGCTTTTGGGCCCACTTGCTAAAGGCCCATTTAGTAATTTGGCCTGATATAAGTTTTAGCTTGTTAAGGGCCCATTTAACATTTCAGCCCTATATTAATTTCGGTCTGTTAAAAGCCCGTCATATAGTTGGGCCTAACTACGGCCTGGTTTGCATCCGGCCTGCTCGCAGCTGATATCTGATTGGGCCAAACAAGGACCAAGACAACTTTGGCATGTTAAAAGCCCGTGAATTGATTCACAGAATCATGGGCAGGGTCCATTTCGGGCTGGCGCCGGCCCGCGAGCTATTCGGCACGTTGCAGGCCCAACCTACTTCTCAGCCTCCTAAAAGCCCATTGAGTTTTCTTGCGAAAAGAGGGCGGGGGTTACTCGGCCTATTAAAGGCCCGAATCTACTAGTGGGCCAGTTTGACGGGGCCCATGATGCAGATCATACATCGTGATTGCATGACGGCCCGATTATGTACCGTAATTTTACGGTTTGGCCGGTTTACTGTGAAGACATGACATATATACAGTAAAATAACTACAGCATCGTGAATAAGAAAAAACCTAGACTATACAATAAAGAAATTATGGCATATTACATCCATTGGGCATCAAAGTTTGCCACTATGATAATAAAGCACAAGCAGACAGCAGATTACATACACTGGGCATCAAAGATCGCCATCAGTGCAAATAAACATGCTGACAAAATAATATACAAAACCGACAGCACTTCAATAGAGTTCAAGAAAGGTTAGCCCTGCCGGGGAGCTGCAGCGCAAGCAGCTGAGAAAGATGATGAGACTTCTCTTGTTCAACACTTATATCTTCCTCACTCTGAAAGATAAACAAGCAGACAGATGACAGGTTTCGCACATAAAAGTATCACTGCTGACAATTCATCACATTTCTTACTAACGAATAAAGTGACACAATTTAAAATTGCATTAACACAATATGGTATTGTTCAGGTCAAGACATGGCAGGAAATGACATTGTGAAGGAGTTGGCAGCTTCACAACACCACTGGATTACAAATCAAGAACTCATAAGTATCAATGGTTAGTGTGCCGTCAATTTATCCCATTTCAAATTGGCAAATAAAGAGACAGTTTAAATAATAGTAGAATGATATGACATTGTTCATAGTTAAGACATTGCAGAATATGACATTGTGCTGTAGTGGGTAGGTTCACCACACCACTAGATTACGGATGAAGAACAGAAGCATACATGCAGTGCAAAAGAAGATCACTTGCTCTGAATAGTTTAATTTACATGGTATGAAGAAGCAACTTGGTTGTACAACTGAAAACTTAAATTGAGAAGGACAAACTTTTGTTTATGAACTACATAATAAAATTTAAACATGCAATTTGATGCAAACACCAAAAATAAACAGCTGTTGCAGTCATGCCTAACCAAATATACACAACAAAGTTTAAAGGCTTGAGAAGGACAAACTTACATTACTGGTGAAGACATGCTCTATAAAGCCCTTGTCCATGCTGATGGGGGGCAATTCAAGAAGTTTAGCACAAAATCTTCTTCATAAGCATTGCCTTTATTCTACATTTTGTTAAGAGTAAATATAGATGTGATAATATACGAAAAAATGGAGAATATTTAAGATAAGATGAAGAGTGATGCTTCATAACCAAGTAGCTATAAATGTATGTGCAGGGATACAGGACAAAGGCACAGCCAAGAGCAATGCACAGCTAAACTTCTTTAGTACCAACCTTATGGTAAGAGTAAATATAGATCTGATGTGTAGAAAATGGAGGGCAAAGGAAAATAAGCTACAGAGTGATGGTACATGAACAACTACCTGTCAATATAAGTACACTGATAAAGGACAACATGTACTTACAAGAACAATGCAGAGCTAAAAAAATTCATTGGCATTGGATATATTCTACACTAATGTAACCATTCATGGAGATCAGATAATTTGGAGCGAACAATTGATAAGCAAGCTATCATGCATACTGCTGTCACATAATGAACCAGGTATGTATGCAAGTTCAGTGATACAGGACAACAGGCACTAACAAGAGCAAAGCAGCGGGCAGCATATTTGCGATATCCTGTCGTTCTTTTCAAACCGGAATTCTTCTTCGAGCTGATTTCCTGCAAAAAAGATCCGTAAGGCATATGCGGAGAAGTAGAAGTTCAAATTGTCATGTGATTTCATAGACAGTACCTCATCCTGGGAACGAGACCGGTGCATAATATGGTTTTTCCATTCAATGTCTTCTAAATTTAGCACAACAGACTTCACTAGAAATTCGTTTATAGACTTGCCATCAAAGTGTGATTTCCTCAGGTAACACCGATACTGCTGCAATGCTTCCTTGAAAAGCACAAGGAAGCTTTGCTCATCATGACTATCCAGATTGACCCTCACCTAGTTACAACAATGTAATGTAAATCATTGATGTGTTCGATAAGCAGAAAACAGGAAAATAATAACCATGAATAATAGCACTTACACGTAAGTTGGACAGGAAGATGTGAAAATGGTGTTTGTCTTCACTATAATCTTCCCATGATGGGAATATATGCACGTAGTCCCTAACAACATTGAAAGCATTGTCTTTTAAACTGGGAAGAAATGGAATGGGGTTCCAATCTGCAGGAATTGGCCGTCTCTACAGTTGGGATAGGTCTTCGGCCGGTGGACTTGCTGTACTTTTTGCTGGAGTGGGATTTTTCTGTGGTACGGCTGGTGCTATGGCAAATGAAATCGGTATACCTTTTGCTGGAGTGCAGGTCCTGTGTGGTGGGGCTAGTGGTGTGGCCAGTGAAGTATGGGTACAGTCTGCTAGAGTCGGTCCTATGTTTTGTGTCACTGGTTGTACAGCCAATATAAGTGGGGCGCTGTCTGATTTCTCCGGCACCACCACATTTTTCAATGAATTTGCTGGTGCTCCTTCAGGTTCGGCAATAACCCTCTTCCTTTTTGATGTCTGATGCACAAGAATAACATTTGAGTGAAAAAAATGGTATGACGACAGATGGAATATGTATTGATAATGGATGGGCATGGCATCTCGAGTTATATGATGAGTAAACTAAGAAGATGGTGGTGCAACAAAGTAGAAGAAATGCAAGACAACATATGCAAGATACGCGCAATCAATAAATACTTGCCAAATTAGAACAGGCACCTTGATGGGTGAACAGACAGGCCATCTGCCTTTGACTCCTCGAGGTTAGAATAGTCATTAGGATGATATTCTGAACAAGAATCAACAGGTAGGGAGCATACGAGTTTCATTGCTTCCAGAATGGCACTCAATGCCTTGGTGCCAATTTTGTAAGTCATTGCAGTGTTCCACAATATTCTTCTGATGCGCGGATTCTGATATTCACTGTAATTGCGTATAATATCTGAGAACCATGAAAACATAATTAGTTGTGAGATTATCTTTGTAATGCAGATGATATTCTAATATAGGGGCGCCCCTGTAAACACTTATGTGCTATCACTGGATTCTGATGAGAGAGCTCATGTGTGTTGTAATATCGTGCGTGCATTTATATAATCTGGCACAAGTACACAAAAAATAGGCTCTAGAAGTAAGGATAGCTGGCAGATGATAGGTTCATAATATATTGTATAGAGAGTTTATTTCCAAACCATGATAACAAGAGCACATAGCAACTTGGCAGATCATAGTGTACATAACAGGGGTACACAATAACCATGATATATAAATCGGGAAAGTGGAACTGGCTTGAAAATATGGTGTTGTATTGCCGCTAGTAATTGAAAGCCTATCGATCACGTACAGGCCAACACTATCGAACATGGTAAAGAAGAGCAAGTAGATTTTGGATAATAAAATGTTGGTTGTGCAGTGCCCACACATGATGAACCAGAGCGCATTAAGAATGCAACTCCCAGCTGTCTCTCGACCGTTTTAGGCGGTTGGATGAAGATCCTACGTCTCCTAACCCTTCTTCTTCTTCGTCTCTGATTCTTCCCATACAAAAAACCGCACGGGCCGCCGGCCGGACCACCGACCCACACCGCCTGTGTTCCTCGGCCACCCCACCCCCAACCGCGTCGAGTTTTCTTCGTTCGGCGAGGCCCCACAACCACCCGAGCCCCTTGGATCGCACCCGCGAACTCCGACGAGCTCTGAAAAATCGACTGACCCAATTTTGAAATTTAGTCTACTATGATTTAACTAGTGTGGAATATAAAAGGGGAAAACCATAAGCATTGGGAGTATAGTGTTGAGCGTGCCATGGCGGATCTGAAGGTGCAAACCGGACAAAGGCAACTTCGCAACCAAGAAAAGAAATCAGAGTAAAGCAGTGGCGATCTATTTTCTTGCTGCGATAAATAAGTTGAGCATATACGAAAGAGTACCGCCTCTGGTGCGGCACCGTGTACGCATCTGCTGAGAATTTGACGGTGCTGCGGTAGCGATGGCTGTCGGCGGCGTGGAAGCAGATCTAGCAGGGCAGATGGTGGCGGCAGGGCGCGGTGGATGAGAAGGTCGTAGGAGCAGCGCTGGCAAGGTGGACGACAGTGTGGATGAAGCGAGAGGACGGGATGCAAGGATCCCGATCTGAAGGCGTGGACGAGAGAGGTCGATCTCTTGTAATGGACGGCGGCGTCGGGGTATCAGCTCCGACATGGTGGAGGAGGACGGTGGTGGATGGGGTGGCGGATGGCGGCGGACGGAGGAGGGTGGGGTGGAGAGGGTGTTTTGGCGCCCATGGAGTATGAATGGGGAAAAGGGAGGTAGAGAGGAAGGGGGGGAACCATGTATTCAGGGCGCGCTTGTCTCAAATGCAAGGAAATTTACAAACTTAGCCCCGTTTCAAATTTCTACTACATCACAGCAACATTAGTCGGTTGGGGATAGGACGGTAATCTCGCATACACCAAATATTTGCTGACGAGAGTTTGTTTTTGGCGCCCACCGTGTATGAATATGAATCAGGGAGGGAGTCGATTTCGGCCGAGGGCACACTGTGTTTTGGCGCCCACCGTGTATGAATCCGGGTGAGAGGCGGTTACGTCACGTTTGGGTGAAATTACAAACCTACCCCTATCGAAACCTATAGATATCCAGCAGATAGGCTTTGCGTGGCAGGGATAGGCAGTAGTGATTTCCATCTCGCAGATTTTGGTTTCGGGCGGTTACAGTGACTTTCCCCACTTCGTTCAAATTTTGCACAATTCACGTTTACTGTGCCAACTCAATTCGAATCCCGTTTGTATTCTATTATTATTTTTCCGGGCGGGATCCATTTTCAATTGGAATTACATTCTATATATCATTTTTTATATATATTTTCAAAAGCACAACACCATTTATACATAAATATGGTTTACAAATGGCATGATCTCAGATTCATAAGGTTGTATCCATCAATTTGGATTTTCAAATATTTGAAACCACTTTATGTTGAAATCCAATGTATGCATTCCTCACTAACTGTCTCCAATTAATGTGTGTTTCATGCGGGTTTTTTAACTTCTCAAACATGTATAATGTGTTTCACACATGCAACATATAGTCAGCGGCGGAGCTATGTTGTGGTATGCAGGGGCCATGGCCTCCCCAGCCTGGGTAAATTATGCGAAGGAAAAATTTTTGGAGAGGAAGATTAGAAGAAATATAGACTTTTGGCCCCCCAAGCATCCATATTTTCTGTTTAGCCCCCCCAAACAATTTTACCTAGCTCATCCAGTGCATATAGTGTAATCCCGTTTAGACATTAATTGCATATATAAACCATGCATTGTTTGTAATTGAAGAATCTATGGATCACCAATATTGATAAACTATATAACATTACATGTGTGCCCAAATTCAAATGAATATGCATGTTTGATACACCAATTTGCGTTATGATATTATCGATGTCGTGATCTCCACTTTAAATATTTGAATCCCCTTTAATCCAGATATTTGTCTCATATAGCTATCACTCATGCTTATATAGGACTATCTCTCTGGACCTATACGCGTTCATCGTCTCTCAGGCATCTCTCGTGCTACTTGTATGTCGACAATGATCTTTTATCTTCGTAACACACTGATGGTACTCTCTCCCTCGACCTTCATCACTCTATCTCTCTCTAAGTATATCTCGCTCCCTGCTCTGTGTCTCTAGCTATGATTCTCCATGTGGAATCTCTTTCTCTCACACAAACACAAAACTTTGTCTCCCGGGGTCTCATTTCTCTGAACTATTCCCATGTGTGCCACTCGCACACCCCTCATACAGAGATGTCTTTCGTTCCTTAGATATGAGAACCTACGACTCTTCCTCTTCAATATCTCTTTCTCACACACAAACACAAACTCTGTCTCCCAGGGTCTCATATTTCTTCATGTTCTCTTGTATGTCGCTCAAACACACCCTCTCTCCCTAGAGATATCTTGCGTTCCCTCATATGTCTTTCTAGCTATCACTCTCATTGTGAAATATCTTTCTCTCTCGCAGACACAAAACTCCGTCTCTCTGGATCTCATTTCTCTCTGATATCTGTTTGTATGTGACTCACATGCACCCTCTCTCTATCTCTCTCACACCCACACACATAACCCAGCCTTCTGATCCACTCAACTCCTATCTCTAGCGCACACTAGCTAGCATCTTTATCTTTCTATTTATCTGTTTCTCCATCAACCTTCTTTCTCGCCCTCACTCTTGATTCCTATCACGCCACTACATATGTTTCTCTCTACATGCAGTCAAGTGCCCTCTCACACACATATATAACTTCACCCTTTGATACACCCGACAGTCATCTCCGACACCCAAACTAGCGAATGTCTCTCTAGCTAGCATCTCCATCTCTGTATCTATCTATAGTTTCTCCGTCAACATTTCTTTCTCGCACGGAGTCTTGCTTCCTATCACCCACACTATATATGTCTATCCATACATATGCATTTATAGGTTGATCTCTTTTTCACAATCGTTGCGCCTCACCCCCTCTGCTCGCCATAGATGCATGCTCCAGCCCACGCCAGTATCTCTTAAAGACAAAAACACATGCTCAATTGTCGGGCCTTCTTCCCTGCATTCTCACATGCATGCATATTGTCATACCGATCCGTCTCTCCCATGTCGTTGATCTTAGGACTTATGTCTTCTTTCTTTTATCTCGATCATGCGCGCGCGCGCACACACACACATCCCACGTATACATGTATACCTCTCACACATGCACGTTCAAGGTCTCTATGTCTCCATATGTAGTTAATTACCCTCAATCCTAACGCCACATCGAATCGTTCTCCTCTTTTGTGCACATAACTTCCGCCTGGATGGGCAAAACACACACTCACACTTAAC
>NC_041389.1:546845294-546876531 GCF_002162155.2 Triticum dicoccoides
CACACACACACACACACACACCCCACACACACACACTAAGTCTCCATCTCACACACACATGCTCTAGGCGGAGCATTTGTTCCTACCACCCTTCATCCAACCTTACCCGTATGATAAACAATCACCTTTATTTACTTGCATAACATGGACGGATTCCACTTTACTTTAGTAGTCAGCAAACATATCATCTGTACCCTTATAAAAAACCGAGTTGGCGATGATGGTGTGCCTGCCATCTTGTAATACAGACCGTATGATCTATATCTGATAGATAGGAAGCAAACTATGATAATTTTACAAAAGATACCCGCACCTCTCTCCACATCATTATCTCCTGCAACCTCACTGCTCAGCAATTAAAAAAGGAATAAGTCTCTGGAACAATCTAGCATGCATGGTGGCCGCTGCCGCCTGCCGGCGCCGTCCATCCCCATGCCGCCGCCCATTCCGGCCACCAGTCACCACCATGCTCCACTCCTCCTCGCCTTATCTCTCATCTTTCATTTTTTGATGACATTCTCGAGATACCAGTTTTCTGATAAAATTCTCGAGATATCATTAGTTTTTACACATGGGATTACTCCTGCATGGGTCAATCACAACAGGTGTTTTGTAAAATAATGCATATTGATGTTCCGTGCAATGCACGAGAATCTTGCTTGTAATTATATAACGCAAATCACGAGAAGGAAGTGACATTTTTTTGGCAAAACCACGTTAACATGGCCACGTAAATCACGAGTAGGAAAGAGAAGGGAAGAGGGCTGTGGAGTAACGTTTTTTACCACAATTTCTTAGGAAACTGAGTGCAATAATTGAGTAGTTTTGCAAACTACCATTACTACTACACCTGAAACGGTTCAAAACCTATACTCCCTTGCCAGCGCGCGCTTCCCGCGTGAAACGGTCAGCGTCGCCCTGGAGCGTCAGTACCGCATTAATGCCCGGCCAGAGCGGAGGCGACCTCTCACTGGCGCCGGCTTTGAAGTGTCGCGATGGCCGAGAGAGCGCCGCTTCCCGGTGCACGCGACTGCTCCGCGTCGAGACTGGCCATAGGCCCTGTTTGGATCCATGGGTTAGAGTTAGTTTGAGCTAGTTGGGGCTCAAATAGCCCTAAAGTATCCAAGCTTGAGGGTTTAAATTGGAGCAAGTTACACCGAACCCACCAAAAAAAAACTATCCCACCCAAGAGTTGCTAACTGGAGATAGTTCTCATTGGGGCCACTGAAAAATCACTTTTCTCTCTCCATGAAGTGCATTTATTGTCAATCTAACCCTGTCACCCAAACACCTCTTTGGCTACAGTTAGTTCAGGGTTAGTCATGAGTTAGTCTAACCTCTATCTAAGTTAGAGTATCAAACAGGAGTAGTATAGGACATGCAAGTTGCTCAAAGCATACATGCAAATTCGTACGTGAAAGGATTATTTTTTTGAAAATGGAACGTGAAAGGAATTTTTTTTAGAATGCTCTTGGCATGTCGCTAACATGTGATAGTTAACCGACCTCAATAGACGGCAGAAACGCCAGCCCGCCGCACTTTGATAGAGACGAGGAGGGAGAAGCGATGCAGGCTGCTGGATTACTAGAGATAGGTGTCGCACGGAAGCCAAGAAATATGGTGATAGCGTGGGTTAGCCATGTACTAGTATGATGTAACTACACTGGGCTGCCGTGTTTCGTACTCTTCCAGTCCACTGTGGAGATGATTGGTTAATTTTATATCGCTAAATAATATTAAATATTATGAGTGCAGACGCTCCACCACGAGGTTCCTTGCTCCTTCTCGGTCGTCCGGAATCTATGTTCTTCCACTCTATTTTTTACATGAGCTTTGTTCATCCTTTTGCCAACACGCGAGACATCTAACATCAAGGCGCACGTGTTATGCAACAATCGTTCCATCTATATGAAGAACACGTGGCACTGGAACTACGAGATGGACATGTACCCAGGAGTGGACGTACAAACCTGAGTAATGTAGCGCAGTAAATGAAGTAGAAAGGCACAAATGGTATGAACATGCGTGCAATACAGGGTGTGTTTGGTTGCGTTCTCGTCTCGGCATAGTTGTTCCCTCTTCATGCATGCTGAACTCAATACCCCTCTTCATGCATGCTTCTAGTGTATTTGTGCTAAACTAGTGTGGACTCATGCAGCCTCCATACACTCTACCAAACACCCAAAAGTAGGCCGAGAAGGGAACTCTTGGGCAGCATTTGTCTCTTACTACGTACTACCACTAAATGTTGTACGTGCAATGCACGGTGATGTTATGGAGTACGTGCATAAGTACTCTACTACTACTATATTAGTTGGAGGCACATATTAACTTTTATATTTGTTTACGTGTATGCCCCGAGACCTTCCAACTAGACGCGTCTTTCTCTCCAGGTCGCACATTGTATCGTTCATACCACTAAGTACTACTACGTGTGGTCTCCGACCCAGAAGTGGAAGAAGTGGAGACGCTCTACCACGCTGTATTTTTATGCTGGGCTCTACCACGTTGTTCATGTCCCACTCCTTTCGCTGACGTGTGGGACATCTAGCACGTGCCGTGTTTGGCACCCTTCGTCGTAAGAGTTGAAACGCGAGCATTCATCAGAAATAAAAAAATAATTATAAATTGGCAGTGATACTATTTTTTGTGAACCAATCAGAAGTGATACTATACCACGCGGTTTCCTTGCTCCTTGATATCGGAAAGAATACTTCCGTTCGCCAACACGTGGGACGTCGACCATCCTGGTCCACTTGCCATGCACGCAGAACTCCAAGGGAGAGTCACCAGGTCGTCGCGCCGCAGTAACAATGACCAATGAGCCGTCAAATCACAGGCCCACTTCCCACTTTGAAGTTGCTCGGACGAAGGAACCATCATGACTTCGTTGAATTCCGCTTCTTGAAGAAAACTACTGTACCAGCAGTACTGCTAGCTACAGTATTTACTCCAACAGAGGCCTCCTTTCGTTCATAGGATTGGAATATGAAAATCATAGGAAGTGAGATGACATGCATCTCAATTCCTATAGAGAAAGAGATGCCATTTGATGCGTAGGATAGGAATTTTTCCATTTAGTCTAGGCTAATGTACTGGTAATTTGCTCTAAAAACTACAGTAGTAACTAGTAGTACTGGTACATGCTCGTACTCAGACACAGACACACACACTAACTACTAGTACTACTACTTCTCACATGCTGGCCAGACGCCGTCGTCCTCCTTCCCGGCATTGTCGGCGACACCCCACCGTGCTTGGATCTCCGCCGACCTCTCCGCAGCAGCACGTGCGTCCTTTTCTTTCTTGCGGCGGCGGGCCTCTCTTTTCTTGAGTGCTTTCTGACTTTTCCGCTCCCTCTGTGCGGCTTTGGCCGCCTTTTGCTCTACCGCCCATTCGGCCTTGGCATCTTCAAATTCCTCCCACATAGTTGTGAGGTCGCGAGCGGCGATGAACTCGGCACGGCGGGATGCCATCGCTTCCCTACCATTTTGTGTGCGTTCGTGGGCGGCGAGGAACTCGGCACGGCGGGATGCCTTCGCTGCCTTACCAGTTAGTGTGCGGCGCGGTGGCATGAACGACGCTTGGTGAGAGCTCTGGGGTGGAGTGGCCGGACAACCGTATAGTGCATTGGTTTGTCAAGAGCTCAAGGACAGAAGACGAAGCAAATTTGGATTCCCCTTCAATCCTGGTCATTTATTACCAAGTAAAATGCATTGGCGGTCATCGAACTTGTCTTGATAGCTCACTTTGATCATTGTATACGAGATATGGTGATTATACGGTCGCTGGCTCAGCGTATAGCTCCATATTTGTATGGTTGACCAGTCAAATAGTCCGCATGCGCCTCATCAGCTCGTGTTCTTTATCTATCTACGTGGGCCTACCTGTCAATGGAGAAAGAATATTGTAAAAACCAAAATTATGCGTATGTGGGGAATCAAACCACGGAGTCGTCGCTGCAACGCACCCTCGTCGGCCAAATGAAAATGAAATACTTCGCGTCAGACACTCACGCTCATGCTGTCAAAGCATGCTAATGCATGCACGTCGCCCTCTAAATCAAAGTCCTGCTCATGGCGCAACGCAAACGGCGAGCCCATCACCTGCGCGCCCCGGTGGTGCCTAACATTACTGTTTAGACGTTTGGTGGAGGCCTACGCGAACGCCGAGCATGTATTCACCTGGCTCAACACCAACGGTCATACTCGGACCGCCTTGCTCATGTATATCATCCATCACAACGACAATCTATAAAACAGCCTAAGCTAGAGAGGGTACTATGGTAGTATGGTACAGAGTATGTACTATCGTGAGCGACCGATCTTAGTGCCACTGCACACCGAAACCCCTTTCATCGCTAGCGCGCGCTTCCCACCTGAAACGGTTATCGTCTCTCTAGAATGTCAATGCCGCATTCACCGGACTTAACTGCAGGTGCAATTGGTGTGTCACTGACATGCGGGCCAGATGCCCATTGGGCCCACATGTCAGTAACCCAAACACATCTCCAGTTAAGTCACTGAAGCAACATCTGCATTCACGCCTGACGAACCTACTCCGGCGCCAGTTTTCCATCCGTCTGCCGCGGCTCATTGCCATTCGCCTGCTATATTAACTTGAGCCCCAGCTCCCAGCCATAGCCAAAGACCCACACTTATTCTCCTCCGGTCCCTTCCTTCCGTCGGCACCACTTCAACCATGGCCTCCTGGTGCTCCGAAGCTCTCTTGGACGTACTATCGCAGGAGCAAACGAGGGACATCGGCGGCTCCGCTCCGGGCGCGCTCCAAAGCTCTCCTCAACATACTGTTACAGGAGCGAACGAAGGAGATTGCTGGCACCCCCTGGGCCGCCCTCCGCCGCCACGACCACGAAGCCGGCGCGCGTGCGCGGGCGCAGGCGGCAGCAAGGAAGAGTAGTACATGGTAGGTCGCGGACGCTCTGGACCCGGGAAGGCCACCGCTACTCCACTTAGTCGAAGCCAAGCTTGGTGGGGTAAACATCGGCGGCCGATTAGCCGCTTGACGGCCACGTGGAGGCGGAAATCTTCATAACCTTGTGCTCTAGCCGGAGGAGGAGGTTATCGAGGCGGATGAGGAGGAGGCAAATGCAATGGCCGGCTTTCTCAGGTTCATGGCCGGACATGGTGGTCGGGCGCCAACAATCGTTTAGATTAGGTTTACAGTAGGTTTAGTACGGTTTGTGCGAAATATGTAATGAATTTCGTCCAGTTTATAGGAAAAGTTTTCGAAATGTAATGAATTTCATCTGGTTAATTTGAAATCTGCTTTGTTTGCACGAATTTCGTCCGGTTAGTTCATATAGTTGTCGAAAGGTACGCGGGCAGCATCAGATGGCATCCATGAGTGTCCTCGGACAGATGCCGGTCTAAATTTGTGGGCCAGCGCTGGAGATGCCCTAACTATCATGCTATAATCGCTAACAATCCTCCATTATTTGGCAGGGAATAGTTATCCCTCGATCAAAATCAGATACGCGGTGTTTCGCACTCCTCCCGCGTAAGAGTGTAAACTCTTGCTTACATAAAGTGGACGACACTGTAGCACGTCATATCACTCGAACTAGCCCGCCTAACGAGCGGTAAAGCACCGCCCTCGTCATTTAGTTCTGGATTTCTATCAATCGATCGCGCGAAAATGTTACGCTTCGCAAGTTCTAAAGGAAAAGGCGGCACACTTATGACTCGTACGCGTCGCAACCCCGACAATCCGGCTCGCACGCCGCTCACCAGAGGGGACACGCGTTGTCTTGCAATTTCACTGACATGTGGGACCGTAAATGAATAAACCGTCGATTCCTCAAAAAAGAATAAACCGTCGGTAGCCGAAATCTAATTGCTCGGCGGGCGTCGGCTGAGAAGAGGGAAACGGGGGAGGGAGAGAAGATCGCTCGCCCACCGCGCACGGACTCCAAGAAATATATGGTAATAATGTGAGGTGGGCCATGCTGGAGTCTGAACCGCTTCCGAAGACCGCTCTCACCACCCTGGCCCCTCAAGACGCCAGCTGCCCGCTGCATGCACAGCAAGTAGTCCCCACTTATGTGGAGGAGAGAGGGGCATTGACAAAGTCAAGGAGTAACAGTGGAGACAATAGCTTTCATCAGAAATAAACAATGAATACTCGTTGCTCGTCCTCTATATTGGAAAGAATACTTTCATTCGCCGAAATGTGGGACGTCGACCATTCTGGTCCACCTGCCATGCACAAAATTATCCTGGTGTACCCCGGTCTTATCGCAGGCCCAACATTTCCCACTGTAAGTTGTTCGTATGAAGGAACCATCATGACTTCATTGAATTCCGCTTCTTCAAGAAAACTTACTGTACCCGCAATACTGCTACCATACGCGAAGACTGGACGGCACTGTACCACGTCATATCACTGAAACCCACTAGGCCAAACTAGCCCGCCTAGGTCATCTATTTTGGAACGGAGGGAGTACGTCTCTGCACTGCTATGATTTTGTGTTGCATGTTCTCTGTGCTTTTGCTACGATTTTCCTACCCTATGAACCAAATGAGGCCTGAATGTGTCGACTATTGTCTGATCGATCGCTAAGCCTACAATTTTAGGAGCTAGGGCTATTGGCCGATCGACGAGGGATAAGTATAAGCGTACCACGAGCTCATCAGCCCCAACATTTCTCTTCGGTGAGTGTTTTGAAAGTACTATAGCTCGCACAGTAGCTAGCCTACTAACACCAAGAATCATCAAACAAGCCCTGCTGATATGATAAACAGTTCAAACTTACATCTAAGCATGCCATATATTACATCAAAAGCTGGCGAGGATACATCTGTTTCCATAACTCGGAGAGGGTTCACATGATTCATTGCATGATTCACTATCAAACAAAAGTAGCAAGATCCGCCCACACAAGACAGTGCACTAGCCCTAAGATGGTTTGATAACACGCATCGTTCTGGTAATTAAACATAGGGCAATGCAAACTACCCTGAAGGGCGACCAACTATTTCTTATCATCGATCTCTCGGGCAATGACCACAGCACGGACAGCGGCATGGGAATCGATTTCGGGGGTGATGCCCACAGGACTGACCGCGACATCGGAATCGATCTCTGGGGCGATGTCCACAGGATGGACAGCGGCATCGGAATCGATCTCCGGGGCGATGCCAACAGGACGGGTCACGACATCGGAATCATCAAGGACAACCACCGGCACCTACACAACCCTAACATATTAGCAAGCACATTGCAAATAATCAAAAAGCAAGCACATTGCAAATAATCAAAAACCACAACTATGGTAATAAGCCTTTATTTTTTACCTTGCGCAGCTCACTGGGGGATCTCATCCCTCCGGGGGCCATCTCCTCGTCCTTGATGGGGGCCATAACCTTGGCAGCGGAATACTGCTTCTCAACGGCGACTATCTCCTCAAACTCGGTCTTGAGCCTCACATAGGTTGCAATCAAAGTTCCTGGGGTAGGCACGGTGGGGCCCTTGCTGTTCTTCTAACTTTCTTTGAGGAGTTCGTCCGCCAATGTCCTCAACTCTTTGCCCAGTGCTTGTTTCTTGGAGTTCTTCGTCTCCATGGGTTGGCCCGCCAACATGGTCAACTCGTTGGTCGGTGCTTGCTTCTTGGAGATCGCTGTCTCTAGTGGGTTGTCCGTCGGCAACTCTTTGCCTAGTGCTCCAAGATCCATCAATTAACTGACAAACAAAAAGCAATCAAAAGGAAACCACAATCGCAATGAAAACGGGAAAAGAATAGGATGTGAGAATCGGTCGGTGCTTCGCAAAAAGAAGATTATTGGAATGAAAATATAGCAACATAACTGATTTGCCCACCTTTCCTTCGTCGGTAGAGAAGAAAAATGGCAGAAGTGAGTAGCCTGGAGTGATATTTTCTTAAAGAAAGGGAAGAAAGGGCTTGAACGAGCGTTCCAATGAAATGATGGTTGCTTCGTCCAGTCCAACTTGGAGGCCACATTACCACTGCTGGTAAAGGTGTGGGTTTTGTGATATGACGGGTCATGATGGCCACACTGGGGTGACAGGTGAGTCTCGACTGTAGCACCTCGTTGTGATTTGGTGGATGGCACATGGGCCCGAATGCTTTGAAATGTCCTGCATGTATATAGAGCGGCTAGTCATATAGGAGTGCTCAATAGTACTTCAAAAAAATATAGGAGTGCTCAATATTGTGCACCGTGACCAAGGCTGAGAGGAAAACGAGAGAACTACGTAATTAATGCATGAGTTTAATTAGGGTAGTTTTGTAAAGTACAAGATACATTCCTCCAATAGCAAAATGCCTTGGTTCATGAGATTTGAGATTTGAGCCCTATAAACCGGAAGGGAGGGGGCACTGCACACGGTGTAGTCTAGTCACTTGTTTTTTTTGAGCCGAAGTCTAGTCACTTGTTGAAACCTCTAGAAAGGCAAATACTCCTTTCCGGTTTACAGGTCTATACTACTCCCTCCGTCTAGGTGTGTAAGTCATCTTACAAAAACCAAATAGTCCCAAAGCACTTAGGCTGGTCATAGTGGGAGTAACATAGGTAGTAACATAGATGCCACGTAAGCAAAAACGATGATGTGGCAAGTAGTTAATGAGGAGAGAGGCAAATAGAGTAACATAATATGTTACCATCACATAGCGCTTCTCAATGCCTAATGAGTCTAAAAATTAATAAATGAAGGCATCTATGTTACCACACCTATGACACTACCCACTATGAAGGTAGTAACATGGACTAGTAACATATGTATGTTACTAGTCTAAGTTACTCTCCACTATGACTAGCCTTAGGCACGATGCATTAACTTCTACCTTGTTTCCATTGCAATGGCTAGTTCATTGCATGGAATGCTATTAATTAGCAAATAAACATTGGTGACCCCAGGAGGAAACGGTGCTAAGCGCGTGGACCTATGCAGAATGAGTATCAACCAATGGATAATGGAGTTTAATTGTTAAACAATAGCAATTTTGTCTCATGCAAGAGCCTGACTAGTACTCCAAGGAACCGCACCGCGCGAGCGTTCGCAACTGCCACGTTCGGTTTGCGCTTGGCTCTTCACCTCTTCGAGAAGACGAACAATGATGTTACTCCTACTTCTACAGTATCGAATCCAGTGCTGCATGTCCGTCCACCTCGTGCGGGAGGGATAGCGTGTAGCGAAAGCTTCTAGTTACTGCTCCTGCCTTTGCGTCCATGACAGGTGGGCCCAACAGGTGGTTGGCCCACCTGTCATGCAGCCAAAGGTAGGTGCAGTTAAGGAACCGGAGCTCAGTCCGCGAGGGAGAGGGCGTTGTAGTAATCAAATTTCTCGGTCTTGTATGAGTTGACGCGACACATCAAAGCACTGCACTCGATAAAAGTCTTTTTACACATTTCAAATGGACTACTTCGTATGTAGGAGTAGACATATTCTGCTTCGTATGTACTCCCTCCGTTCCAAAATATAAGTCTATTTAGAGATTTCACTATGAACTACATACGAAACAAAATGAGTGAATATACACTCTAAAATATGTCTATATACATCCGTATGTAGTTTTTAGTGGAATCCCTAAAAAGACTTACATTTAGGAACGGAGGGAGTAGTCAGTTGTCGCAATCTCTAAAAAGACTTATATTTGGAAATAGAGGGAGTACAACGCATGCATGCATGCCGTGACTTTCCTTTTGATACTTGCATGTGTTGATTTGATGCACGTTGCCAAATTTTGACTATAAATTAAACTAACCAAATTTTCATGCATATCACAAAAAATCACGGGGCTGTTTGGATCGTGACTATGTTTGTCTTATGCTGCCACATTATTTTTCCCACACTTGCCACACTTTCCTAACCTGAGTTGCTCAAATTGTTAGACACTCTTTGGCTTGCCTAAGGGAATCTTGCCACAATTTTTTTGTCTATGACATGTGGGGTTCACTGCTAATAAAAAAATTCTTGTCTTAGGTGTGGCTAATAAAAAAGACTTATATTTAGGAACGGAGTGAGTAGAAAATATAAATAATAATGCATGTTGGGGCAACCCACGTTTCCAATAATTTTAGCCATGGGGCTTGTTCACAATTTTTACGAGGGGTGGTTGTTCATTTAATGGAGGGACTTGTAGTACCAGACTTGAACGATACAAAGTGCGACCTGGCACACCGTAACACCAGTTGGAACAAGCGGGTAGCTATCTCAAAAAATAATCAACAACTAAAAAAACTGTAACCTGGCATGTAGTAGTACACAATTTTAAACGATTGTTTTGATGGAGTGAAAAAGGAAAACTACCCCACTACTTATATATAGGCCGGAGCTTCCGCGCTTGCTTTCTAGGGCTGCTCTATTCACACACTCTCATCCTCTCCAGATCTAAACAAGATAGGGGCAGTAACACTGTCTTTCTCCCTTCAAAAAACACTGCTTTCTATCCTCACCGCTCGTTGCAGATCCGGACGTATCCCCCTCCGCTGGTGAAGGGGAGGAGGGGCAGCGTTTAGGCCGTTGTCGACAGCGAGAGAGGAGACCCATTGCCGGCCGCACCATTATCTCTGGCCGAGCGCCGGCGCTGGAGGTCCTCCGTACCCTTCGTCGTTGCCTGTGGGCGGATCCGGCCTCCCGCCGCCCACCTATCCACATCCCGACGACCTTTAGGTATATCTTCGTTGAAAACCGCCTTAGCTCTACTTCCCCAGCTGGCTACGTCGCTGCATGTGCATCATTTTCTACCTCTCAGCCCCTCTCGATCGGATGGTCCACTGTCACCTATTTTTTTCTATTGTTAGAGGTAAAGCTACTTCATGGAGTCGAATCTTGTACTCCCTCCGTCCGAAAATACTTGTCATTGAAATAAAGTGGGGGTGGGGGAATTTAGTATGTACATCGGAGTTGGTACAAACAGGAAGGAAAGGGGATGAAAGTAGTATAGACTGGTCATCCAACCGGTCTCTTGGTCAAAAAGGGAAATATAGGGGTAACGCTGTACAAAGTGGTATGAGCAGGACTAGATTTGCTATCCACATATAGGAGTAGGTGGCTAGAGTGAACAAAAATGGGACCAACCCAAATATGTTTCTTGGATGTTTGTTTCTCGGGGCAACAAACTATGAATCACCACTTTATGCCCCTGTTTACGTACATGGTGTTGTACTGCTAGTGCACCCACTGTTCCATGCCCTTATACCAAATATTTAGGCTCCGGTCGGAATAAAGGGGCAGAAAACATAGGTCTTGATGAAAATAGAGGAATAGGAAAGGAATGTAGGTATAAAACTATGGAACAGCGAACCGGAGGAAACTCTCAAGAGAATGTGTTCGGATGGACTATGAAATGTACAGATTTGTTTTTTTAGAGTAGCATGCTTGGCAGTATGAAATGTTATTTGTTTATTCAGCTGCGCAGTGAATACTCTTGTCCTCACCTCACGTACCACACATAGGTTGATTTTTTTATTCCGGCAAACACAGCACAGCAACCTGTCTAACGCATGACAGCGAGCGCCTGCCTCGGGCTTCCACCCAAAAAATGAGCAGCGTGTGGATGTTTCTAATCCGATGGAATCAGTACTACCAGACCAGCTTTCCTATGAAACACTATTCACCTTTCCCATGTTGCGGACGGTTGGAAGGGAAATAATACCATAGGAATTGTGTTCCTACGAAAATCCTGCACCAAACCTGTGAACCGAACGCAGCCTTAGATGTTCTTAATATAATGTCCCTGGTAAAAATGAAGCCATGCCACTGTTTTTGCCTGTAATTGTTTGAGACTCTGACAAGTTTAGCCAAATGTTTTTGCCTGTAATTGTTTGAGACTCTGACAAGTTTAGCCAAATGTTTTTGCCTGTAATTGTTTGAGACTCTGACTGTTTCCTCTCTGCCTTTTTGTGCAAACATGGATATCCAATTCATCTGGTTGCTATTGTGACCTTTTGGTGCACTGCACAAAACTCTTCTTAAAAGAAGTGACTTTTGTGTTGTTTAACTGGAATGTCAGATGGAATAGTTGGTTCATTTTGGTGGAACTGCACAAAGGGAGATCTGTGTTCCAATCCTCGTCATCCATATAGGCGTCATAACCTTCCTTTAGGTAAGAATGATATTTAATGCATGTGTCCATCTCTATTTTCTGACTACCATGAGAAAATAATGCCGTTTTTTACTAGTACACTTGTACTCCCTCACTGACAAAACCAATTCTGAATTAGAAGGCCAATCATGTACTTGGTTTCACCAACTGGTGAGGAGAAAGAGAAACAGAGCATGAAGAGGAAGAAGAAGAAGAATAAGCATTGCCAAGGCGATCTTGCTGAAACCAGAGGCCTCAGTGGAGGCTATTCAAGGGCTCCGGCAACGACTACATTACATGTGAGACGATCCTCCAGGGAGCCCTTCCACTTCTGCTGTCTCACTTAATTAATTAGGAGTACTTAAGTACCACTAATTTATTACTGCCTAATTTTCCTGTTGGAGTTAAACAAATCTTTAGTAGGACCCTATGTTGAATCATGTACGTGTGAATGTTTGTCTATGGAGCTTTATCATGTGGTGGAGAAGGGAGGGAAGATTATTAGTGTCATGACATAATAGTGCTATTGTTTTGCATGTTAATTTATTGCCATTGGTTCAATGAGGCAATGTTTTGCGTATTGTCCATCATGAATTTGATGCTACTGTTTGAGTAATATGCTAATGTCTTCCTATCCTTTCTCACTAAGCTAATGAAGGTTTCACCTTGTTGCTACTTTTGCAAGGATCATGTTGTGCCAATCATACATTTTAGTGGAACTACACAAGACAATACAATGAACTGTATCCCAGCGAGTGCTTTAACTCTGCTGGAAGTTCTTGGTAATCTTTCGATATAATCTCAGCACTGGTAAACAAGAGTGATTTCAACCATACATTTGAAGTGCGCAAAAATATATACTATAGTGTGATTCCAGTGAGTGCTTTATCATCTTTTATGGGACTACATGAATAAGCTTTTTTTCTCAGGTTGGTACGGGCCTAAGGCCTTCATCCATATTAGATTGCTGTCATCTCTATTTGTATCGTGCTACTGTCATGAGAAACTCCTTTATCTTTGCACTTTTAAGTTTTGCAACCTATGATAAATGGCAATGCTTTGAGTGTTGAGTTGAGCTAATTGGCACCGATTAAATAAACTAATACCTCTCTTTAAGAAAGACTACTATGTTGCTAACTTTACCCATTAAAATAATGAGGGTGCTTCTATTTGTTAGTGTATGTTTCATCAACTAGTCCCACTATTACAGTAATCTCATTCTCTCAATATAAGTGCCAACAGGGATGCTCGATTTTGGTGGAACTGCACAAAAACTTTGGGTGCTTCATTGCCTCGATAGCTTCTGTCCTTTCCTGTCAGTCGCTAATCTCCGCTTCCTTTCTTCCTTTGCTGCCAGTCGCTTGGCTTATCTCGGCTTCTAGTCAAAGGAAATAGTAATTGATATGCTACCTCACATAGGTTGGTACTGGTCTTTATCCTGATTATTTTGCCTGTCATATGTATTGGTAATTTGGTATTGTGCTACTGTTTGCCGATTTCATAAAGGAGTAATTTGGAGCCTGAACTCGCAGGAAAATCATTACATCAGGTGATTTCAGTAGAACTGCACAAAATGATCAGATGGACAGGTACTTATGCTGCTTCTATGTTCTCCAAAGTTCACTCAGACAAGCATTGATGTTGACAAGAGGTGCCTATATTCATTCGAGTATCAACCGGCGTCAACCAATTGTCAAACTCCAAGTATTAGGAGAGTGAACGCCAAAAATATTGCTTGGTGCATAGCCCAGAAAAACGCACTCCAGGCTTTGGTCCCAACTTGTGCCTTTTGGTTATCGGCACATATGGTAGCGAACTATATGGCATGGAGTCTAAAGATTCCAGACAAGCTGGTTGACGCGTATATTCATCTGGCACTTAATCAGTCTGCACGCCAAGGATGCTCCATTTCAGTTGAACTGCACAAAAAATATGGGTGGTTCATTTTCTCAACCGCCTACTTTCTCATCTGCAATGTAGAATTTTGGCGAGATACAGGACCAAGATGAGCCACTAAACTAGTTGGATGAAAGTAGTGGCCAAGTTGCTCAAAGCTCCCTCGGCACGAGGCCACTATTTGAGGATAAACCTACAAGCAAAGTTCAGATTGTCTGTGCTACCTCTTATGTACTCGAAAGTTTACTCGTACAAGAACTAATTTTAGCAAGAAGTACCTCTGATTGAACACCATTTACCAGTCTGTACCCTAGGTAACTAAAGTTCGTCCATGGATCATATTGGCTGTGATCTCAATCATTTGGATGCATAAACATACTGAACATGTGTATATCTGAATCTTTTTGTGAATTATGTATGAATATTGTCGTGTGATCTATCAATCATTTGGATGCATAGATATGCTGAGCTTGTGTATATATGAATCTTTTGAGTTGTTGATAGTGAATGTTAGCTATGAATATGAAAGTGTCCTGTGAACCTGAGTTTGATATGAATTGCAACAGAACCAGTTATAACCCTTCTCCTCCTCTCAATCTGCGGCTCCACTGCCGCGTTTTCCCATCTCTGAGTCGTTCCCGTCTGGGGCCTCGCCATCGTCCACCGCCTCGCTGTGTACGGTGCGGCGTGGTCAACAAACGAGAGTCATCGGAAGAGGACTGTACGTGGAGAGCCTGACGGCTTGGACCCACGAGGTCGATGGTCGCACGCAAGGAAAGTTCCTCCTTATTAAGCTGAAAAATGTTTACTCCATCTGACAGCTGGGACCCACCACCTGTATCTTCGCACGGAAGGAAGTGCCTCCTTGTTTTGCGAAAAAAAGTATTCATCCCATTGACAGCTGGGACCCGTCAGATTCACTACTAGGAAAAGGGCTATAGATAGGACTGATTCTAATGGCGCACCAGGTAAATAGTGCGGCACTACTATATACTAATGGTGCACCGGTTGCTCGTGCGCCATTAGTGTGGAAGACACTAATGGCGCACCATACTCACGGTGCGCCACTACTATTGTTTTTTTTCCTATTTTTCCATACAAACTAATGGCGCAGGTTGACAAAGTGCGCCATTACTAGATTGAACTAGTAATGGCGCACGACCAAGACAGTGCGCCATTAGTATATATTTGTTTTTTCACTTTTTTGCAACCTACTAATGGCGCACTATGCCAAAGTGTGCCATTACTAGTTTAAACTACTAATGGCGCACTTTTCCACAGTGCCCCATTAGTATACATATGTTTTTTTTTACTTTTCTGCAAAAAGTACTAATGGCGCACCACCTGCCGGTGCGCCATTAGTAACCAGGGTTACTAATGGCGCATTTTGTGGTGGTGCGCCATTAGTAACCTGGGACCAACAAGATATTTTGGACAGCCCACCTACCCACTCACTTTCCCCACTTCATTCTCTCCACCTCCTCCTCCAAGCTTGTATCGGATGCCTCCTCCTCCTCACCTCATTTCCACCATAGATTCATCAAAATTAAGTGGAGAAATTACATTTTTTGATAGGTAAGTAAGGGTAAAGCTATCTTCATGATGTAGATCTACTTTTTTTCTCCCTAGCTCGCTCCAACAACGTGCACATGCACTTTTTGTGGCCTAGCTAGATCTATGTATGTTTGTGGTGTTGCTTGTGTTTGTGGTGTTGCATATATGTTTGTGTTTGCAGGTACCGGTATTTGAAATGCGATAGTTGCCAATATTTTTCCGGAATGTTGATTCATTTCTGTTTCGGCGAGAATTTTGGCACTATGCATTCTTTTTGGTCCTATTTTTAGGGAAGGTCATGCCAAATTTTTTCTTGGTTCTAAAATATCATTTTGCTCTACCCCGCAGGCGACCATGGTCTGCACGATGACCGAAGGCATCGTGAATAGGTTTTTGAGCTCCGCGAAGGGCGAGACGTTTCAAAAGAATGAGACGGAGATAAGATGTCCGTGTCGAACATGCAAGCTGAAGAGCCTTATTGCGGACCCGGATCCCGGGCAGGTGCGGGACCACCTGCTCTTGTGTGGTTTCATGGATGGCTATTGGTGTCAAGGTGATGAAGATGACTATGAAGTCGTCCATGGGGGCCGAGCAAGAAATGAGGAAGGGCAACAAGACAACCACCGCGGCGAGGGCGGGCGAGAAGACGAAGAATCTCCAGGACATGATCACGACGGTGATGATGTACACAATCATCATGTAGAAGATGTCGTACATGATGATGAGGAAGATCAAGACGAAGGGCATGATCATGAAGATGAACATGCCAGAGCAGACGATGATGGAGGCTGGGTGCAGGACCCTCATATTCAAGAGCTGCTTCGCAAGCAGACGGATAACGCAAGAGCTGCCGCCCGAAAGAAAGCCAAGCTGGATCAACTAGAGATAGACGGGGTTACTCCATTGTATGAAGGATGCAGGCCCGCGGATACCCGCCTGAAAGTAACGCTCATGGCTCTGGAGATGAAGGTAAAACACAAAATGACCAACGCATGCTTCGACGAGAACATGTCATTCTGGCACGAACGTCTTCCCAAGGGGAACAAGTGCCCGACCAGTTTTGAGGAGGCGAAGAAAATCGTGTGTCCTTTGGATTTACCGCACGTAAAATACCATGTGTGCATGAAGAATTGCATCATTTATCGGGACGAGCACGCGGAGTCTACCATATGTCCGGTGTGCGGCGTCACTCGATACAAGAAGAGGAAGAAAGCTCCTCGAAAATCGATGTGGTACTTTCCGATCACTCCTCGTCTGTAGCGGTATTTCGCGGACCCTAAGGTAGCAAAGCTCCTGCATTGGCACGCGGATAGGGAGGAGAAGAAGCGGGAAGATGACGGAAATGATCCGGAGATAAATAAAAAAGACAAGATGCTGAGTCACCCTAAGGATGCGAGCTAGTGGCAAGCGTTGAACTTCGAATACCCAGAATTTGGGAAGGATCCAAGGAACATCGTGCTGGGCGCGAGCACCGATGGAGTCAATCCGTTTGGCAGCCAGAGAAGCACACATAGCACCTGGCCTGTGTTTGTGTGGATGTACAACCTTCCCCCCTGGTTGTGCATGAAGAGGAAGTACATTCACATGAGTATGCTAATTGAAGGGCCAAAACAACCAGGGAACGACATCAATCTGTATATGGGGCTGCTGAAGGAGGAGCTAGACACGCTGTGGAAAACGCCAGCCAATACGTGGGACGCCGCAGAGAAAGAATATTTCCCTATGAGAGCCGCACTGCTCACGACGGTGCACGACTATCTTGGTTACGGATATCTCGCGGGGCAGGTAGTCCACGGATTTTCTGGATGCGTAAAGTGCATGGATGACACAATGTATCGCCAGCTAGATAGAGATCCCGGGTCTTCGAAAACCGTGTTCATGGGACATCGAAGGTGGCTTCGCGACAATGACCCGTGGAGGAAACGCAAGGATCTGTTCGATGGTGAAACCGAACCCCGAAAACGCCCGTGTACGAGGAGCGGCGAGGAAATAGACGAGCTGTTGAAAAATTGGAAAGACTGCCCACTTCCGGGAAAGAAGCAAAAGGCGCCAGAGCCGGGAAAGAAGCGAAAGGCGCCAGAGCCGCTGCTGAAGGTATGGAAAACGAGGTCTGTTTTCTGGGACTTGTCGTACTGGAAGATCCACCGTGTGCCTCACAGCCTTGATGTCATGCATATCACGAAGAACGTGTGCGAGAGTCTGCTTGGTACCCTGCTCAACATGCCAGAGAGGACCAAAGATGGGCCGAAAGCAAGGGCAGACTTGAAAAATCAATGGGCATCAGGCAGGAGCTTCTCGCTAATGATGATGATGATGATGATGATGATGAGGCGAAGTAGGACACAGAAAGTCATCGCAAAGGAAAAACGGCCAAGAAGACTGGAAATGACTACCCTCCCGCGTGCTTCACTCTAAGTCAGGAGGAGATCGAGCAGTTTTTCACCTCCTCCTAGGAGTAAAACTTCCTTACGGTTACGTGGGGAAGATAAGCAGATACCTAGACCCAGCGAAGCAGAAGTTCAGCGGGATGAAGTCTCACGACTGTCACGTGCTGATGACGCAGATACTTCCAGTTGCAATCCGTGGGATCATGGACGCGCACGTCCGTGAAATGCTATTTGGCCTATGCAACTATTTCGACGTGATCTCTCAGAAGTCGATTGGCATGAGGCAACTCAGAAGGCTACAGAAGAGATCGTGGTGATACTATGCGAGCTTGAGATGTACTTCCCGCCCGCATTCTTCGACGTTATGGTGCATCTGCTGGTCCATATCGTGGAGGATATCATCCAACTCAGGTCGACGTTCCTACACAGCATGATGCCGTTCGAAAGGATGAATGGTGTCATCAAAGGATACGTTCGGAACATGTCACGTCCAGAGGGAAGTATAGCCAGGGGCTTTCTGACCGAAGAGTGCATCTCCTACTGCACGAATTATCTAGGCATCGAGAACCCCGTTGGTCTGCCCGTTAACAGGCACCTCGGCAGGCTCGCTGGACGGGGTCACCGTGAGGGTCGCCGGGAAATGGATGTCGACTTCGAGGGTCGACTCGCCGACTTTGAAAGAGCAAACCTAGTCGCGCTACAACAGATAGACATGGTCGATCCTTGGGTGGTAGAGCACAAAACCTATATTGAGAAGACGTACAATGACCGAGGCCAACAGAGGACAGACGGAGATATACTCAAAGAGAACAACTCATGTTTCACGCGTTGGTTCAAGCAGAAGCTTCTGTCGTACCCTTTACATGAAGATTCTTCTGCGGAAGAACAACTCATATTCGCCGTGTCACAGGGTGCCGAGCACAACCTGATGACCTATGAGGCGTACGATATCAATGGCTACACATTCTACACCGAGGACAAGGACATGAAGAGCAATGGTTATCAGAACTCCAGGGTAACGATGGAATCCTACACCGGTAAGGACAAGGACAGATACTACAGAAGGATCGAGGAGATCTAGGAGCTGAGCTACGCTGGAGAGAAGGTGCCGTTGTTCCGTGTCAGATGGGCCAAGAGCGTCCTAAAAGAAGACCGATATTTCACCACCATGGTTATACCCGAAGCCAAATTCAAGACCGCGGGCGCAAACGTCACCGCGAAAAATGAGCCATGGGTACTAGCTTCCCAAGTGGACCAATGCTTCTTTATTACCGACCCGCCAAAGCCCAGTCGTGTTGTCGTGAGGAGAGGCAAAAGGAAGATCATCGGAATGGATGGAGTAGCCAATGAGCAAGACTTCGACAAGTACGGCGACCCGAAGATCGAACATGACAACGACGATGAAGTAGCAGCACACACCACAAGAAGAAGCAGGACCACCCTACCTAAAGGACGTCCGCTCCACAGAAGAACTCCATTTGCGAAAAAGAAGGGCAAGAAGATTGTGAACAGATAGCTAGCTAAGATCGATTGTATTTAAATCGTAGTCTTCATTTCTCGATTGTATTTCATGGGCACTTTTTGATATCATGAATATTTTTAAATTTCATGGGCACGTTTTGAATTCATGAGGACACTTGATCTCGATCCCCCTCCATCTCGATCTCGATTCCCCCTCCATCTCGATCTCGATCCCCGCACCCTCCCCCGCTCCACCGCCGCCGCCGATGATATTTTCAAGTAAGAAATTTGAACATGACAACGACGATGAAGTAGCAGCACACACCACAAGAAGAAGCAGGACCACCCTACCTAAAGGACGTCCGCTCCACAGAAGAACTCCATTTGCAAAAAAGAAGGGCAAGAAGATTGTGAACAGATAGCTAGCTAAGATCGATTGTATTTAAATCGTAGTCTTCATTTCTCGATTGTATTTCATGGGCACTTTTTGATATCATGAATATTTTTAAATTTCATGGGCACGTTTTGAATTCATGAGGACACTTGATGTCGACCCCCCTCCATCTCGATCTCGATTCCCCCTCCATCTCGATCTCGATCCCCGCACCCTCCCCCGCTCCACCGCCGCCGCCGATGATATATTCAAGTAAGAAATTTGAACATATTTTTTTAAAAATTATTACTGTTTTTATAAAAAAATATTACTGTTATGATTTAAACAAGTTTGAACATATTTAAACACAAATAAATATAAAAAACAACATTTAAAATTCATAAAAAAATATTGGGGAGCCTAGGAATCGAACCCAGGACCTCCTGGTGTGTGTGCTGCGTGCTGACCAGTCGGGCTAGTGGGTTGGTTCTGTTGTAGATAGGGTTAGGTTGTAGATATGGTCATTGGGCTAGATTAAAACAAAATTCTAATGGCGCACCGCGGGGAGGTGCGCCATTAGAATAGTCATACTTATGGTGCATGACTGGACGGTGCGCCATTAGAACCCTCCCCCTAGCTATCCTCCCTCTCCCTCGCCAGATCCCCTTCGACCCTCTCTCCCTCGCCACCAGATCCACCCGCGCGCTGCCCCGACCCTCACCGGACTCCACCCCCGCCGCCCCCGCGCCCCCACCCCCGCTGCCCCGACCCTCGCCGGACTCCTCCTCACCGTCTGCGCCTTCTTCCACATCCTCCAGGCCTCCGCCGCCGCTGGCCGCCAAGGCACCAACCACCTCCTCGGACGGGGCGCTCTTCCTCGCGCTTTCCTCACCAACCACGACGCCGGCCACATGCTCCTCACCAACCACGACGTCGGCCACCTGCTCCGTCGTCTCCGGCAGAGGTTACTCCACCTAGCTGCAGCACTCGTGCGCTTGGCGGCTAGGGTTTGCCTCCAGCCTCTCCCCTCCCCCATCAACGAGAGGAGCATCCGGTGCCCCCGCCCTCGAGTTCGTCGACGGTGCCGTCCTCCAGCCGCAGCCGCCGTAGGTACAGAGCCCACGATTCCATCTTCCCCCTCGCCCCTGATTCTTTCAGATGCAACTCTGTGATCTCATTCGGTAGAGAAGAAAGATAATTGGTATGTTCATTATGTCATTCGGTAGAGAAGAAGGCATTGCACTGCTATGAACTTATCCTTCCTCATCTTGTCATGTTGCACACATCTTGGAATTAGGAGAGTATGAGATCAGGGCATTGTGCAAATGCTTTGAAGTATCAATGAGTAGTATTTCTGCACATTCTCTGTTTGTATGTTCTGAAATGGCCATTTTAGTTTTGAATGCAACCCTCTATCTATCTTTCCATGAAAGAATGTTCTCATTTTGGCCACGAAGATGATATGAAGTCTCAACCTTTCCTTTGCATGAAATTTTTGGATCCCTTTTTCTGTGGGAAACAATTTTGGGTCTGTTGGTGGCCAGTTGGCTACAGTTTGCTGATCACTGCCAATGATGCAGTTTTGATCTAGTTTGTTGGTTGCTTGCTGATCTAGTTTGATGCAGTGGCTGATCATTTGCACAAAATTCAGTTAACAACAACATCAGTAAAATTCAGTTAATTAACTGAAGAAGAGAAGAGAGAAAGTAGAGAGCAAGAGGAGTACTTGCATTAACTGAAACGTTTTACTTTAAACTTGCAAAATTGCAGTACTCCCTAAAACTACTGCAAGCAAGAACTACTGTTGGAGGGCACTACTGTAGGGATATTCTCTGGTCTACTAAAAGTTGCACTACTGCAATTTACTCCAGTGATACTATAGTTCTTTGCAAATTCTCTGCTCTACTCCACTGCATGCACTGCAATACACTACTCCACTGCATGTTTAATCAGTTAACAGAAAAAGGTACAGAACAAGCAAATGTAAGAAAAGAAGAGAGCTTGTACTGCCAGTACATCATCAGGCAGTTCACCAGAGATTTTCAAGTTAGAAATACTCCCAGGGGTAGATGAAGAGAGAATATCATGAAGGAACAATTTAGTTTTAATTAATGGAAAAGTTGCATTTACTTGTAGTGAAAGGAACAATTTCAGGTAATTATAAATATTCAATAGCAGCAGAGGCAAGCAGTAGCAGTAGCAGTAGATGCCAACTTTTGATATGCATGCATGCATTCTTTGCTTGTTTATATTCATTCTTGTAAACTGAACATGCTCATCTATCTATCTATCTACCTACTTAAGTATGTATGTATGCATTGTATTTTTATTTCCTTTGGAAAGTAAAGTTTATTTCCTGGCTGGCTGGCATGATGGCTCATGGATCCCTCAGATGCAGCTACAGTTGGAGCTCAATCTGATCTCATCTGAAATGAATCTATAAATACAGAGTGTAGTTAGTTACAGAGTAGCACAAATAGTTGCTGGATGCAGTTACTTGCATGGGCCTGGCTGATGAAGAAAAACTTTATATATATTCATACTGATGTTGACTCTATAAATAATACTTATTGGACATGTTTTATGTGTTGATCCATCAATTGATCACATTGAGAAAGACCATCGTGTCTCCGACCATTTTGCAAAGGTCATGTCTCCGACCATCGTGTCGTGATGAATTTGCAGGTACCCCGAGAGGCCCTTGAGTTTGCCGGAATGTTGATTAACTTCCGTTCTGGCAAATTCGGGTACTCCATATGTCCTATCTTCAGCAAAGGTCATGCTGAAATTTTCCGTGAATTTTAGCATGACTTTGCTAAAAATAGGACATATGGGGTACTTGCGACTAATGCATGGACCATGGTATCTTAGTACTTAGTTAAGTAGGATCAAATGCCCCACCATTCTTGCTGCATTAAACCATAGGTGGCAATAGAGCCAAGTGATTAGTGCCAAGTGATTAGGCCCAACCTAGGGTGCCTCGGCTTAGGCTTTTAGGGTGCCTCTGCGTCAATAAACCCTAAATGATAAAAGCTTAGCTTTTAGGATGCCTCGGTGTCGACAAACCCTAAATGATGAGACCATGATCTTGTTCCTTGACAATAACCAACTTTTTGACCAAACTATTTTCCTATTTAGAGCGAAACATGGCCAACAACGATGAGGCCGGCAGTTCGGGCGGCAAGCAATTCTGGGAGCTGTCCCAGGAGATGGAGGAACAACCTCACCGCTATGAGTACGCCGCGGAAGACACCGATCCTGATTACACAACCCCTTGTGGCGTCGGGGATGATACCACTGATGGTGCCGCCGAGGATGCCACCACTGATGATGGCGGCGCACACACAGATGGCAGCCAACCGAAGAAGCAAAGGAAGGACCGGCGCCCGAATGCTCTCCGCACCCTCAAGGAGGAATTCACTCAAGTGGACTCCGACGGGAATCCAATGGAGCCCAAACATATAGTCAAGGGGTACTTGGTTCAGCTCGGGTGCATTCTCCAGAGCACCGTCTCGATCAACACCGAGAACCTTAGGCATAAGGACCGAGGGAATTTGCGCAACCTCCTCTTCACGAAGCTGCACGAACGATACAAGTTCCCCGCCGAATTTGAAAACACACACCTCTCAGGGAATAAAGTGAACAGTGCCGCCCTCACGAAGATGAGCACGGCCCTGTGTACTTGGAGAAGCGTAGTGAAGAGAATGATTGATAAAGGTGATAGTTATGAGAAGATCAAGGTGAAATATCCTTTGATGAGCGAAGATGACTACAAGGAGTTCAGGATAAAGTGCGAGAGCAGTGCAACCTCCGAATCAAGTCAGTGGGGGAAAGAAATGCGGGAGTTGAACTTAGGGGAACCCAAACTCGGTCCCGGCGGTGACAGAGTGGTGGAGCCTATATGGGACAAGGAGGACGCGGAGCGTGCCGAGCAAGGCCTACCGCCCCGCTTCGAGAAATACAGCGGTAACAAGCAGACTAGGAACTATGTCAGGGCCCGGTACAAGGAGGACCTGATAACAAAAGAGCTTACCATGGATCCGAAGACCAGGGCGCTTGAGCTTGTTCTGGTAAGGAATACACCCCCGCGTAATTAGCTCCATATGGTTGCACTCTAATTAATCCCCAATATTTCTAAATGGTTCATGTTCCTTTCGCAGGAAACTGAAAGCAGTAGCGCGGGGTCATCTCAGAGCTCCCCTTTCGACACCCCTTTAAATAGGGCGTTGAACGTAATGAAAAGCAAGGATAAGCTCACTAAGCCGACGTCAGCTGGTCGTGTGGCCGGCAAAGGCTTGTCCACAAAATGGGGGTCATACTATACCGCTGGTGTGCGGAAGGAGAAAAAGGCCAGCTCGGAAAGCCAGACGCGCGAGGTTGAAGCACTCAAGGCACAAGTGGCGCGGATTCCGGAGCTTGTCCAAGAGCAAGTGGAACAACAACTGGGAACGAAGCTCAACGCCATGGTGCCTACATTGATTCATGGGCTGACGACGTGGATTGCAGGCGGCCAACAGGGGCCTCCCACGGTTCCCAGCTTCACAGCTAGCAACTCGCACAGCGCGCAGGCGGCGCCATTGGTGTCTCCGGCGGAGGCAGTATTCGTGTCTCCGGCGCCGGCACAGGCATTGGAGCTTAATGCACCCGGGTGTACGCCGGCCGGCACCTCGCCAGCAAGCGCCCCCTCCATCAGTTTCACGCCTGCCATTGGCGGTGCCTCGACATTAGCTGAGCTCGACGGCATCACGGTAACTAAGCCTCTCGACCGATGACTTCATCTCCTTGCCTTTGACTGGGCATCCCTGACGCCCTGTACATGTTTTTGCAGGGCATTGCCGATGTTCCTTGCACTCTTCTGCACTTCACGGGCGCCGAGTTGGTCGATGTCGCCAAGGGCAGAATCGTTCAACCGGGCAACCGCATGTTCCACGGTAATCCGATGCCACCCACAGCGTATAGGGTTGAAGTGGTTCGGGTGCTGCCAGGCTGCGACGAGCTGTACCTCCGGTTCGACCCGCTGGGGCCGACGAAGAAGATGAGATGACCCTCAACGCCTGCGTAAACTGGCCGCTGCTTTGGCCGAAGAGCCAGATTCGTTTGGGGGCGGGGGACACCACCCCACAGACAAGACCGCTAGTCGTGCCGGCGCCAAGCCATGGCAAGAATGCCGCAACACTACCGGACCTGCCGGACATGCCTATGGCACAAGATCCGGACAGCCCTATGGCACAGGATCCGGACGATGATGACAACGACGACGGTACATTTACCAAAGTCGATAAGTACTTTGCCGAACATGGGTACGCTAACGAGTTCTGCGGGCCTCTTTCTCAAGAACCCAACCAATACGACCACAATCTAGCTGGCACGGCGGAGAAATCCAATTGCAATAGGCGTCGTCTGGCATTCAGTTCTCAGGAGACGCCTCCAGCTCCCTTCTTCACCGAGCCTCAGATAGCTGAGGTGCGAAATATTATCAGCCCCAACACGCTCAAGAAGGCGATCTGTGAGCAGAACTCGGTCCCATTACAGGAGATCAAGAAGAAGGGACGGAAACAAAAGACTAACAAGGGCGCCGGCGCGAGCCAGCCGGCACCGAGTTCGATCCGTGCTTAGGACGGGCCACCTTCACCTAAGGATATCTCGAGGAGGGTGCATGTGGCGGGTAGGGCGATGCTACCGCCAAATATGCTGAATGCTGCAACTGGTGCTATGCGGAGTCTGCACGAGAGTGTTCTTTCTTTGGAGAAGCGGCGTCTCAGAGAGAAGGATGTGGCATACCTGGTTTTCGTGGCCAAGGTGCCAGAGGGCAAGGGCTTTGTGGATGGCGACATCGGGGGTACGATCGTCCTGCGGTTTGATGACATCTTTGCTATATTTAACCTTCATCCGCTGCACTACACCTTCGTTCGGCTGTTTTCGCTGAGTATGGAGATGCGGATCATTAGAGACAAGACCCCGGACATCGTGACAGTCGACCCCTTCTACATGCGTGCCAAGCACTTGAGCAGCGCTGGGGACCGCCAAGTTGCGAGTTCACACCGCGAAGGCGTCATTCTGGCAAACCCCGATAAGGAAAACTTCCTTGTGGCTTACTTTCCCGAGTAAGTCATCCCTTAACCGCCCCGTAACATATGATTTCTTAGATTTCGATCGTTCTTTTTTTTCTAACATTCCGTGTTCTGTGCAGTGACACACATTGCACACTCATCCTCTTAAGCCCGAAATATTCCATGGCCACGTATTTCGACCCGAACCGTAACTCCAAGATAGACTACACAAATGTCAAGAAAGTTCTTGATGATGTTCTCCCCGGCTACGCCAAATCTGGAGGCACCTTCACCAGGACTGTTCGTAAGTACGGCAAGCACATGTTCTCACACAATACGAAGTTCTGCTGCGTCAAGCAGCCGCCTGGCGGTCAGAAGGATGCCTACAACGCCCTCCATCACATGTGGGCGATCGTAAGGAACCATCATCAACTTCTGCTACCAGATAATCTCAAAGATTGAGCCGCGAACTTGTCGGCAATCCAGGACGCGGACCTCAGACAAGAATTCTTTTGCATCCAGTCGGACTTTGCGGACATCATCCATCAAGATGTCCTTCATACATCAGGGCAGTTCTACCTCAGATATCAACCGTCCAACAATGAGATAGATGGAATGCTACAAATGCAGGGTGACGACGACCGCTTCATGACCATCACGACAGACGGCGGCTTCATCCATGCTCCTATCTGATGAGTCGAGTTGAAAGTAGTGATGTGTAGTTCTGAAACATTGATTGGCTCATGTTGTAATTAAACTTTAATGAATTCGTATGTCTCTTTGGTTTGGACAGTCGTTCAACTTAGATGTAATCGATGCTATTTATTAGTAGGACCATGAATCGTGCTATTAATGTCTTGCTTTTCTCTTCCGATCCTTTTGTTGCATACTTACATATTGCTTATGTATTGTCCGTTGTTTGGCTTGTGCATAGAGATGCCGTCGTATGTCGTGTACAAGGGTAAGGTTCCCGGAGTCTACGACGACTGGGAGGAGTGTCGGAGACAGGTTCACCGTTTCAGCGGTAACAGTTACAAAGGGTACACCACTAGGGCGGAGGCCGAATCTAGATATGCCCGCTATCTAGCGGGAGAGAGGAGGGAGCGTTGGAGGAACCGGATGAAGACCAGTTTGATCGCGATGATGCTCATCGTGATGACCACAACTCTCTTTTATGTGATGGTAGTTTAGATGATCGATATCGACTTGTAATGTGAAGACAAACTCGATACTCGCAGTCTTGAGACTTGTAATGTTTTATCTTTGTTCGGTCTTTTGAATTCGGAGACTAATATGATGAATTGTATTCGGAGACTAATCTTCTATTGTATTTGATAAATCTGATGTTGTTGTGTGCTGCTGTCTATATTCTGTCCAATAATATATTTTGTAACCTGTGCAAAAATCAGAAAAGCAAAAAAAAATAGTCATACTAATGGCGCATCAAGGCACAGTGCGCCATTAGTATGCCAAAGGATACTAATGGCGCATCAAGGCAGAGTGCGCCATTAGTGTGACAAAGCACATGGTTACATATGGCCCCCCGGGAGGCATACTAATGGCACATGGAGTTACATACTAATGGCGCACTGCCAGGTGCGCCATTAGTATACCAGATACTAATGGCGCACCAGTGGTGCGCCATTAGTAAAAAATTCTAATGGCGTGCTACTAATGGCGCACCAGTAGTGCGCCATTAGTAGGCAAAACCGGTGTGCCATTAGTAGGCCTTTTCCTAGTAGTGATTTGGTGACTGACTTGTGGGCCTGCTAAGCGGACGTGTACGCACGGCTTTGTCAACTTAATCAACAAATGATTCTAGCAGCTGGATCGTTGGATGTTAATCCAACAGCCGTGCTCCTTCTTGAATCTCTGTTCTTGCTCCTGTCTCCCGTGGGCGGCACCGCGGCTGTGCTGCCGCGCACCCGAACCAGTGAAGTTTCCCACTCCTCTCCATATGCGACTCCACTGCCCCGTCTTCCCCATCTCCGCGCCGTTCCAGTCTGGGTGTGCTCGGCACGGTGTGGTCAACGTGGTCAACAACCGAGAGTCATCGGAAGATGACTGTACGTGAGAGGCTGACAGTGGGGATGCACCACGCCCATGGACGCATGCATGCAACGGAACGCGGTGAGGTCAACATGGTCAAGGAACAACTTCCATCGGAAGTATACTGTACGTGGAGAGTCTTAGCTGGGTCCACGGCCGCAGCAAGTAAGTGCCTCCTTGTTACGCGGAAAATAATGATTCCTCCAACTGACAGCAGGGACCCACTGGACGGGCCACCGTATTTTGCGAAAAAAACGTTTGCCCCCTGACTGCTGGGACCCACCTTACAAGCTCGGACCCCCCCCCCCCTGCTGTCAGCTCGGACCCACCAGAAGTGCCTCCTTATTACGCACAAAAAATGAATACTCCCCCTGCTAGCTGGGACCCACCTTGGTGGGAGGCTGACTTGTGGGCCTACTAAGTTGACAGGGATGAAGGGCTTTGTCAACTTAGTCAATATGAACGATTCTAGCTCCAGTGACCGTACGATGTCCATCCAACGGCTGTAGTGCTTCTTCAACCTCTGGTCTTCTTGCTCCAGCCGCCCAAACCAGTGCCGGTCGTGCCTCATGCTCCTGCCTCCCGTGGCCGGCTGTGCTACAGCGGAGGACTCACCGCCCCCTACTATTCCCACCGCTGGCCAGGCCCTGCGGCGACGGCAGCCTCACACAGCAGCCGAACCAGTGAACCCTCGTACTCCTCTCCGCGCGGGCTTTCACTGCCGCGGCTTCCCCGGCTCCGCGTCGTCCCCTATCTAGGCCTCGCCGTCGTCCACCCCGTGGTGCTCTCCGCGCGGCGTGGCCAACATGGTCAAGGAACGACTTCCATCGGAAGAGTATTGTATGTGGAGAGCCTGACAGCTGGGTCCACGACCACAGCCCATTTTTTTGTGATTTGCCAAGTAAGTCGCTTTGTCAGGCCTGTTGGGCTGCAAATCTTTCAAGACAAGGAGAGCTTTCATTCGGCTGGCCGAGAAAATGGCCCATCAGTAATGAGAAATGGGCTGTACATTTTTAAAACACATCAAACCGGCAATTAGTTTCAAATATATTGTTTTTCATTTCAAGATTTTAAATTACATTAATTTTTATGCATGGAGAAGTTGTTGGATTTTATATTGATATACATTTATTTTTAAAATCAGTTAAATTTCAGGATTAAAACAGTTTGGACCGCACTGAAATTTGCAAAATTTCGTATAATTTTTTAACCGTGGCCACAGTATGGGCTGTAATGCTAACAAAAAGAATACGGGCTCCACAAAAAACCTTAAGAATTAGCAAATGGGCTGTAAATTATTAGAAATAATGGCAGATGGGCTGTATGCTGTTTTCCACAGATTTGAGGCTTTCCTAAAAAAAGGATGACGCACAAGCAGTGACTGTTGGATTGCCATCCAACGGCCGTCGTGCTTCTTCAATCTCTGCTCTTCCTGCTCCAGCCGCTCAAACAAGCGCCGGCGGGACTGCCTGCTCCCTCCTTCCCGCGGCTGGCTCTGCTGCTGCGCAGGGCTCACCACCCTACCGTACTCCCATCGCTGGCCTAGCCATCCCTCTAGTCACCCACACCTGCTGTTATTCTCCGGTGATGGCAGACGAACCAGTAAACCCTCGTACAGTCGTACTCCCCTCCGCGTGGGAAACAGATGTTGAGTCTTCCCTGCCTCCATGTCGTTCCTTTCCTAGGCCTCGCCGTCGTCCACCGCCCTGGTGCTCTGGGCGCGTTCTGATCAACATGGTCAACAACCGACATGCATCTGAAGTGGACTGTACATGGAGAGGCCGACAGCTGGGTCCACGGCCGCACGCAAGGAAATGCCTCCTTATTACGCGCAAAATAATGATTCCTCCACCTGACATCAGGGACCCACCAAAAGGGCCTCTGTATTTCGCAAAAAAAAACGTTACTGCCGCTGACAGCTTGGACCCACCAGCTATATCTTCGCACGCAAGGAAGTCCCTCCTTCTTATGCACAAAAAAAATGAATACTCCGCCTGTTAGCTAGGACCTAGTATAGTGGCAGGCTGACTTGTGGGCCTACTAAGTTGACGGGGACGGAGGGCTTTGTCAACTTAGTCAATAATATGCACGATTCTAGCTCCAGTGACCGTACGATGTCCATCCAACGGTCGTAGTGCTTCTTCAACCTCTGGTCTTCGTGCTCCAGCCGCCCAAAGCAGCACCGGTCATGCCGCGTGCTCCTGCCTCCCGTGGCCGGCTGTGATGCCGCGGAGGCCTCACCGCCCCCTACTACTCCCACCGCTGGCCAGGCCATCCCTCTAGTCACCCACACCCCCTGTTATTCTGCGGCAACGACAACCTCACCCTCGTACTCCTCTTCGCGTTGGCATCCACTTCTGCGTCTTCCCCAGCTCTGTGTCGTCCCCTTCCTAGGCCTTGCCATCGTCCACCGCCGTGGTGCTCTCGGCGTGGCGTGGTCAATGTGGTCAATGACCGACTTCCATCGGAAGAGTACTGTGCGCGGAGAGGCTGACAGCTGGGTCCATGGCGGCCGCAAGGAAGTGCCTCCTTATTATGCACAAAATAATTATTCCTCTACCTGACAGTAGGGACCCACCGGACGGGCCACCAGTATTTCGCAAAAAAAAGTTTCCCCCCTAACTGCTGGGACCCACTAGCTACATCTTCTCATGCAAGGAAGTGCATCCAGGCAAAAAAAACCAAAACGATTCGCCCCCCTGACTGCTGGGACCCACCAACTACATCTTCACAGGCAAGGAAGTGCCTGACAGTCGGGACCCACCTGGTCGAAGCGTACGTAGTGTTGTCATTCTGGTCGTGAAAGTGTACGTACATACTGGTCGATGTAGAGGCACGCACGTGTCGTAGTAGAGGCGCGCACGTGTCGACGTAGAGGCGCGCATGTAGCATGTACACGTACGTACAACGGCGAGGGTGCAAGAAAGAAAATACGGCCACGTACGTACATACGGGCAGGGTCTCGAACGCCTACTCGCACATACGTACATGGCTGCGTTGGAACGGAGAAATAGCATCATCGTCGTGTTCATGGGGAGCCAACGGAATGCGTCGTGTTCATGGGGAGGCAACGGAATGCATTGTGTTCATCGGGAGGCAACAGAACGCATGGGAGCCAACCGTCTTGGATGGAACAGGCGATGAGAAACGAGGCCTGGAGTATCGCTCAACAGAGGAAACGGACCTCCTACGTTCGGAACGGGGTCCTGTTGATCGGGAGGGGTGTGGCGTACCGCAAAACGGAGGAAACGGACCTCCTACGGTCGAAACGGGGATCCTGTTGATCGGGAGGGGTGTGGCGTACTGCAAAACAGAGGAAACGGACCTCCTACGGTCAAAACGGGGGTCCTATTGATCGGGAGGGGTGTGGCATACCGCAAAACAGAGGAAATAGACCTCC
>NC_041389.1:546876726-546900549 GCF_002162155.2 Triticum dicoccoides
GTCGACCTCCTCCATCCTCCACGGGCTACCATCGACCTCCTCCAGCCTCCATGGGCTCCTGTTCATCCAGCCTCCACCGCGCGCTACTCCACCGGCTACTGTTCAACCACCCCTCCACCGTCTACTGTTCATCCGGCCCTCCACCGTCTACTGTTCATCCAGCCCTCCACACCACGGGGTCCTGTTCAACCACCCCTCCATGGCCACCCCTCCACGGCCTACTGTTCATCCAGCCCTCCACACCACGGGGTCCTGTTCATCCAGAGGCAACGCCACCGCTCACTGTTCATCCAACACCCCCCGCAATGCTCACTGTTCATCCAATCGATCGGCTTCAGTTAGCAGCAGTAGCGAAGGAATCGCTCTATCAGGTTCATTTAACAGCCATCGATCGATCACTCGGGTTCAGTAACGCGTAGCCTGGAGTGCAATCGCTCGGGTTCAGTTAGAGCCCAATGCCTCGCTCGGGTTCAGTTAGAGCTAACGCCTCGCACACACGCGCGTATGTGTACGAGAGAAGCACGCATTGCTCGGCCCCTGACCTCCCACCGTAACCGACAACTCCCCGAAATTTTCCTCCCCTCGCTTCTACCACGGTTTTTCCATCATGGACGGCCCAAAGAAGGTCATGCAGCTGCGTCTCCGGCCCGCCCAGGACGAAAAGCCCATTTTCTGTCATGATTTTTTGTCATAGAAGTAGGAGCCCACCACATCTATGATGATACCGGGTTTTGTCACAATTATCGTCATACAAGTGTCATATGTATGACAAAAAAAATTCGTTCGGCCCAAAATGTCACGGATGTGTCTTTTTTTGTAGTGGCGAGACCGTTGGAGTGCCGTATAGGAAGAGGCGCGGCACGCCGCACAGCAAGAGCGGATCCATCGGCGCTTGCCTGCTGTCGACAGCGCATCGCAGCTGGGTACACGTCCCGTCAGTACCCCCATTCCTTGCTAGCAGTGGGCACAGACCCTTTGTGTCATACCTGCACCAGAGGCTGGCCGCACCATAGTTGCACCAGATGCACACCGCGCTGTCCGGATGGGTCGCTCTGTTCGCCTTGTCCGCGGCCCGCTCAATGCCAACACGCTGGTCGGTAGGCTCGACCACCTCCTTGGCCCAGGTGTCCACCTGGGTGCAGTAGAGGAACATGGTCGTCGCATCCTCGAGGTGGTGATCTACGATGAAATAGCCAAGGTGGAGGTCGAGATCGCGCTCCAGATGTACCTCGAGCGTGCCGACCGCTTGGACGAACGCCTGCACGAGTTCAGGCAGAGCCAAGAGCTATCATAGGCAAGGGCTGCTGGTCATGGTCTAATGGACGTATTTTATTTTGACTGAGTCATTTCGACGTGGATAGCTATGTATTCATAGTAATCATACTATTGCTTTGTTCTCTGTTTCAATGTGTGTACTTTGTTCATTAGTTCATCACATAATATATATAATATCATCACATATACGTGATGATACTTAACTACTAGGTACAATGCATAAAACTGAAAATGAAAAATACTAAAACTAATAATCCCTCCTGGGGCTAGTATTCCGGCAACCCCTCGCCAGCAGCTCCCTAGCGCGCGGCATCTTCCCAGCACGGAGGCAGTACTCCGCCTCCTCTGCCTCGCAGCGCTTGACATTCCGATCTGCCTCTTGCAGGCAGACGTGCGCGAACGATCTTGCCATTTCATTGGGCGCCCATCGGAGCTCTTCCTCGGGGGCATGCTGGAGCTTATCGGACCACCTCCACGCAACGATGAGGCACCTAGCGCCTTTTACCTTCCTCACGAAGTACCTGGCTCCATACACCTCCTCCGCACGATGACGCGCCCGCCCCCAAAGCTCCACTGCCTCCTTTTTCCAGGCAGCATCACGGGCTTCACAGGCCGCCTAGTACCTGGCATCCTCCTCCGCCATCTCCTTTGTGAAAGCCACTTGCCTTGCCTTCTCAGCCGGCGGCAGCGACTTCCAAAGGCAAAGATCGTACTGGCCCCAAAACCAATCCAAAGTTGGGCGGTCCGGCGCAATCTCGGCCGACGGTGCATAGGGGTCCTCATCACTACTCTTCGAGTGAGCATCCTCGGGGGGTGGCAACTGCTCGTCGGTGTGTGGGCAGACCGGTGGCGCAATGGCAGAGATTTGAGAGAGAGAGAGAGAGAGTGAGAGGGGGAGGGAGAGAGTGATAACCCACAAGTATAGGGGATCGCAACAGCTTTCGAGGGTAGAGTATTCAACCCAAATTTATTGATTCGACACAAGGGGAGCCAAAGAATATTCTCAAGTATTAGCAGCTGAGTTGTCAATTCAACCACACCTGGAAACTTAGTATCTGCAGCAAATTTTTTAGTAGCAAAGTAATATGATAGTGGTGGTAACGGTAACAAAAGTAAAGACAGCAAAAGTAATGTTTTTGGTATTTTGTAGTGATTGTAACAGTAGCAACGGAAAAGTAAATAAGCGAGAACCAGTATATGGAAAACTCGTAGGCACCGGATTAGCGATGGATAATTATGCTGGATGCGGTTCCTCATGTAACAGTCATAACATAGGGTGACACAGAACTAGCTCCAGTTCATCAATGTAATGTAGGCATGTATTCTGTATATAGTCATACGTGCTTATGGAAAAGAACTTGCATGCCCTCTTTTGTCCTACCCTCCCGTGGCAGCGGGGTCCTATTGGAAACTAAGGGATATTAAGGCCTCCTTTTAATAGAGAACCGGAACAAAGCATTAGCACATAGTGAATACATGAACTCCTCAAACTATGGTCATCACCGGGAGTGGTCCCGATTATTGTCACTTCGGGGTTGCCGGATCATAACACATAGTACATGACTATAGACTTGCAAGATAGGATCAAGAACACACATATATTGATGAAAACATAATAGGTTTAGATCTAAAATCAAGGCACTCGGGCTCTAGTGACAAGCATTAAGCATAGCAAAGTCATAGCAACATCAATCTCAGAACATAATGGATACTAGGGATCAAACCCTAACAAAACTAACTCGATTACATGATAAATCTCATCCAACCCATCACCATCCAGCAAGCCTATGATGCAATTACTCATGCATGGCGGTGAGAATCATGAAATTGGTGATGGAGGATGGTTGATGATGACGACGGCGACGAATCCCCCTCTCCGGAGCCCCGAACGGACTCCAGATCAGCCCTCCCGAGAGAGATTAGGGCTTGGCGGCGGCTCCGTATCGTAAAACGCGATGATTTCTTCTCTCTTATTTTTTTCTCCCTGAAAGCCAATATATAGAGTTGGAGTTGGCGTCGGAGGGCCACCAGGGGGCCCACGAGGTAGGGGGCGCGCCCAGGGGGGGGCCCACTCTCATGGACAGGGTGTGGCTCCCCTGGCCTTCATCTTTGGCGACGATTTTTTATTGTTTTTTCTAAGGTGTTCCGTGGAGTTTCAGGTCATTCCGAGAACTTTTATTTTGTGCACATAAAACAGCACCATGGCAATTCTGCTGAAAACAGCGTCAGTCCGGGTTAGTTCCATTCAAATCATACAAGTTAGAGTCCAAAACAAGGGCAAAAGCGTTTGGAAAAGTAGATACGACGGAGATGTATCAACTCCCCCAAGCTTAAACCCTTGCTTGTCCTCAAGCAATTCAGTTGACAAACTGAAAGAGAAAAAGATAAACTTTTACAAACTCTGTTTTCTCTTGTTGTTGTAAACATGAAAAGCCAGCATTCAAGTTTCAGCAATTATTATAGACTAACCATACTCACAATAACACAAAGGTCTCACAATTACTCATATCAATAGCATAATCAGCTAGCGAGCCATAATAATAAAACTCGGATGGCAACACTTTCTCAAAATAATCATAACATGATATAACAAAATGGTATCTCGCTAGCCCTTTCTGAGACTGCAAAACATAAATGCAGAGCACCTTTAAAGATCAAGGACTGACTAAACATTGGAATTCATGGTAAAAGAGATCCAGTCAAGTCATACCCAATATAAACCAATAATAATGAATGCAAACGACAGTGTGCTCTCCAGCTGGTGCTTTTTAATAAGAAGGGTGATGACTCAACATAAAAGTAAATAGATAGGCCCTTCACAGAGGGAAGCAAGGATTTGTAGAGGTGCCAGAGCTCGGTTTTAAAATAGAGATTGAATAACATTTTGAGCGGCATACTTTTGGTGTCAACGCAACAACTATGAGATGACGATATCTTCCATGCTACAAAAATTATAGGCGGTTCCCAAACTGTCGGAGTAATGGGCCACGGGTAGGCTAACCCGAGCCCCAGGACATTTCAAGACATCGGGGCAGGCCGCGCCCCTCAGGCCGAGTCCCAGGAGCGACTCCAAAATATGCCGAGTCCTAGACGGCGACTCCCCGATAAGCCGACTCCAAGCTGGCGACTTCCAGAGAGGCCAACTATGGAGAGTCGGCCCAAGACTCCTCCCTTATCCCGAAGTACGACGCGGGGTACGACCACAGCATGGGCGTTTCCCCCCTGCTTACGAAGGGCCGGCATGGCTACAGTGAGCCGTATCGCTGGAAGATCTCCGGCGAGATGCGGCACTGTCGCCATGCCTGCCCTGATCTCAGCCACAGTATGCAGTACACTGTGCCCACGACGCCGGCTTGTATGACCCGAAGGTGGTGGGGCCGCCTGTCAGTGGGTGGGCCGAAGGTGGCCTGGGCAACCCGAAGACGGACCTGTGGGAGTCGGCCTCCCTGGAGTCGGCCGACTCCTCCCGGGGCCCCACGGGCCATTAATCAGATAAGATGGGGAGTGGCGACAGTAATCGCCCAATAGACGGCGGCACTGTTGCCACGACCCGATGACCGAGCCTGCGTCATCAGGAGTGCCGCTACAGTATCAAGCCTGTCCGCGGGACCCGCCAGTTGGCGGGCCCCAGAAGCCGGCAGGAAGGACGGCGGCCTGAGAGACAAACGGCTGGGACCCGCGCCCAGCCGGATTACTATTGTACCCCCGGGGGGTAGGCCTATATAAACCCCCCGGGGCAACCATGCAAAGGGTTCGGACCTAGAGAGAGAGATAGACCAGATGGCCCAGGGAAGAGAGAGCTAGCCTTGCCCTCTCCTACCTCCCGAAACAGCTCCAGGAGCACCATTGTAGTCACTTTGCTTTAGTGATCATGCGGAGACCCCGCAGAGCAGCAGTAGGGGTCTTATCTCCTAGGAGAGCCCTGAAGCTGGGTAAGTTCCGCCAGCGTGCATGTCTTCGCCTCATCCCGCTTCCAGGCACCGGCGACGTTCTACTCGCTCCCACCATGATAAGCCATCCTTTGGCATATGTTGTACCCAACCCCCGACATTTGGCGCCCACCATGGGGCGAGGTGCACCGTTTTCCGGAGATCTGCTCTGGACGGGAACCCTGTTCCTCCTCGGCGAGCACAGCCAGCCCGGCACGCCGAACGGCGTCTGTGCTGACGCGCTACGCGGCGCTGAGATCGCCTGTGCAGCCAGCTGCCTCGCCGATCTTGTCGGCGAGGTTTGCCTCTCCGACGAGCCTGCGCCCGACGCAGGCACGAGTGGCCCCGAGAGCCTCCTCGCGGGCCTCCTCGACCAACTCCACGTCGCCGGCGAGCCTGCCACGGACCTGGAGTCCATAGGATCCACCGACCCGATGCTGGTCGATTCCGACACCGCGTCGCTCGACGCATTCCCCACCAATGTGGTGGTCTACGACGAGCCGGTCTCGTACGCGAGGAGCGGCGGAAGCACCGTCACTCAGGTCCTCGTCCTCGAGCACGGCGAGCGCTCCGACGAAGGAGCGCATGACCCGTTTGACGCGGCCCTGCGAGACCTTGCAGCACCGGTTCCGGAAGACGCCGACGCCGGGACGCTGGAGGCGCTCCGCCTTCAGCTCATCGAGGGCGCAAAGAAGCTGGCAAGCATGAGGCGCTTGTCAGAAGCTTACCAACGAGAGATGGATCGCGCTATAGGCGGCTCGCCGGCTCCAACTGGGCCTAGCCGCCTAGGCGCGGTCCGACAGCGCGGCGCGGCAATCGCCAACCTCTTCGGGGCTGATCGCCCTGTGTGTGCCACACCCATAGAGAATATCCGTGCCGCCCAAGCGGCAGCAGATGAGCTCGACAACTTCGAAGGCGAAGAGCGCCGCATAATGACGGAGCGAGTTCAGCAGCTCCTCGACATGGCTGCCGCGTAGAATGATGTCGGCTGCCGCACCGAGGCGCCGCAGTGCCAAAACGACGACCCACCGCCTCGCGGAGACCAAGGTGCGACGTCTCGAACGCCGACTGGCAGGGCCCGTGGGAATAAGGACAAGGAGCCAGCTGCCAACCGCAGTCGGACTCACATCACCATCGAGCGCGACCAAGACGGCCGCCCTAGAGCGGTGGAACGGCGGGATGACTACTTGCCTCCCCCTCCTCACAGAGAAAGACAAGTCTCCCCGCCGCCCGTGGAACATCCGACTCTGGGCGACCGCCTTGGCCGCCGAGAGGGAGTCGGAGAGAACGACGCCCGCCACCGGATCGACCGACTCCACCGATCCCTGGCGCTGGAAGAAGAAGACGAGTTGGGTCCCCCCTGCTTTGGACCCCGCATCCGGGACGAGCCCTTTCCCAAAGGGTTCACGCTCCCCCGAGACACGCCCAAATATACCGGCACCGTGAAGCCGGAAGATTGGCTGATTGGCTACTCCACAGCCGTCAACATAGCGAACGGCAACAAGCGTGTTGCCGTAAGATACGTCCCACTCATGTTCCAGGGATCGGCCCGGACGTGGTTAAACAGTATGAAGCCTCGCAGCATCAATAGCTGGGTCGACTTCACCGAGGCTTTCGTCCGCAACTTCACGAGCACGTACAAGCGACCTCCCAAGCCACGCCAGCTCTCCTTGTGCGTGCAAGGCCCTGACGAGTCTACTCGTGACTACCTCACACGATGGGGCGAACTCCGGAACTCCTGCGAGGGCGTGCACGAGGTGCAGGCCATCGAGTACTTTACTGCCGGGTGCAGAGAAGGCACCCTCCTCAAGCACAAGCTCCTCTACGACGAGCCGGAGACCCTCGATGAGCTGCTGATCACAGCAGACAAGTACGCCACGGCCGACTCCTCCATGAAGGCGGAGATTCTGGTCAGCACAACTGGCAAAGTCGCCCCTCAGGCTCCAAGAACTCCGGCTGGAGACACCAGTCGGCGGCAACAGCCGAATGACCAGAAGTGCAAAGCCCCGCAGCCGACTTCCAGCAGTCGGCAAGTGGCAACGGCAGAGGACCTGCAGCTGGAGGGACCGCCTCCGGCGAAGCGGCAGAAGGGCGGCAAGTCCAACTGGCTGCCGGCTTTCTCCTATGAGCAGACTCTAGATGGTCCCTGCAAGTTTCACAGCGGCGCGAACCCGTCAAACCACACCACCAGGAAATGCCACTGGCTGACCAGAATTGCCAAGGGGGACGGCCTGCTCCCTCCCGCTCCTGCCAGGCCGCCTCCTCCACCACCGCCCCAGCAGCCGGCCGTCAGGCCAGTCGGCGTGATACAAGACGAGTTCCCAGATGAGCACGGAGCCTATGTGGTGTTCACCAGTGTGGCGGATGACCGGCGCAGCAGGCGCCAACAGCAGCAAGAAGTGAATGCGGCTGCATCAAGCACTCCAGAGTTCATGCATTGGTCCGAGAAGCCTATCAGTTGGAGCAAAGCTGATCACCCAGAAGTGATGCCGAGTCCAGGCTCCTACGCCTTGGTCTTAGGCACCACACTCGCCACAGATAGGCGGGCCGCTCGCTTCTCGCGAGTATTGGTAGATGGAGGCAGCAGTATCAACATCCTGTACAAGGATACAATGGAGAAATTGGGAATCAAGCGAAGACAGCTTCAAAGCAGCCGGACAGTGTTCCACAGAATCGTTCCTGGCCTTTCCTGCTCGCCAATCGGCAAGATCCTGATAGATGTCCTCTTCGGAGACAAGGATCATTTCCGACGAGAGCCAGTTTGGTTTGAGGTGGTGGACCTTGAGAGCCCATACCATGCACTGCTTGGCCGACCCGCCTTGGCCAAGTTCATGGCGGTCCCCCACTATGCCTACCTCAAGATGAAGATGTCGAGTTCCAAGGGAATCCTGACCGTGTCCGGCGACTACAGGAAGTCGTCCGCTTGCGCGGCCGAGAGCAGTCGGCTGGCCGAGTCCTTGGTGATCGCAGCTGAGAAGCGGCTCCTTGATCGGGTCGTGGCGATGGCCGGCAAGCAGCCCGAGTTATCGCCCGACCCCAAGGAGTCAGAAGCAGAAGGATCATTCAAGTTGGCCAGAGAAACAAAGAAGATACCGTTGGACCCGGAGCACCCGGAGAGGTACGCTGTCATGGGCACAGGCCTTGACAGCAAATAGAAAGGCGAGCTCGTCGATTTCCTCCATGAGAATCGCGACATCTTCGCATGGTCCCCCAAGGACATGCCTGGTGTCCCGACGGAATTCACCGAGCACAAATTACACGTCCGATCTGATATGAAGCCCATCAGGCAGCCCTTGCGCCGCCTGTCAAAAGAAAAAAGAAGAGTTGTTGGAGAAGAAATAGCCCGGCTCCTTGCAGCCGGCTTCATCATGGAAGTATTTTTTCCAAAGTGGCTGGCAAACCCAGTACTGGTGCTGAAGAAGAACAAGCAGTGGCAGATGTGCATTGATTACACGAGCCTCAACAAAGCCTGCCCCAAGGACCCATTTGCTCTGCCAAGAATTGATCAGGTGATAGACTCCACAGCCGGATGCGAGCTGTTGAGTTTCCTAGACGCATATTCAAGATATCATCAGATCAAGCTGAACCCGGCTGACAGACTGAAGACCGCCTTCATCACGCCGTTTGGAGACTTTTGCTACCTGACCATGACGTTCGGCTTAAGAAACGCCAGCGCCACCTTTCATCGTTGCATGCAGAAGTGCCTCCTGAAGCAACTCGGCAGAAATGCCCACGTCTATGTGGATGACGTGGTGGTGAAGACAAAGAAGCATGGAACCTTGCTGGAGGACCTCAAGGAGACATTTGAGAATCTGCGCCGATTCCAGATCAAGCTCAACCCGGAGAAGTGTGTTTTCGGAGTACCAGCCGGCCAGCTCCTCGGTTTCCTGGTCTCCGAACGCGGCATAGAGTGCAATCCTGTAAAGATCAAGGCCATCAAAAGTATGGAGGCACCCAGACGACTGTTAGATGTGCAGAAGTTCACCGGCTGTTTGGCATCCATCAGCTGATTCATCAGTCGACTGGGCGAGAAGGCTCTCCCCTTGTATCAGCTCATGAAGAAGACGACCTTCTTTGAGTGGACCCCCAAGGCGGACGAGGCTTTTCTCCAACTAAAGAAGATGTTGACTAATCCCCCTGTGCTGGCGGCTCCGACTCCCAAAGAGCCCATGTTCCTATACATTGCCGCCACCAGCCGAGTAGTCAGCACGGTCATTGTAGTAGAGCGCAAGGAGGAAGGCGAGGCGCTACCCGTCCAGAGACCGGTATATTACTTGAGCAAGGTGCTGTCGACCTCCAAGCAGAACTACCCCCATTACCAGAAGATGTGCTACGGCGTGCATTTTGCTGCCAAGAAATTGAAGCCTTACTTCTAGGAGCATCCAATCACCGTGGTATGCACAGCTCCACTGGCCGAGATCATTGGAAGCCGAGATGCTTCTGGCCGGGTGGCCAAATGGGCCATCGACCTGGCTCCTTACACCATCTACTATGAGCCCCGCACTGCCATCAAGTCACAAGCACTGGCCGATTTCCTCATCGACTGGGCCAAGACCCAGTATCTGCCGCCAGCGCCCGACTCCACCCATTGGCGGATGCACTTCGACGGCTCCAAGATGCGCACCGGATTGGGAGCCGACGTCGTCCTCACCTCCCCCAAGGGCGACAAACTCAGATATGCACTGCAGATCCACTTCGCCGCCTCCAACAATGTGGCCGAGTATGAGGCGCTCATCCACGGGCTCCGGCTTGCCAAAGAGCTCGGCATTCGCCGGATCCTGTGTTATGGTGACTCTGACCTGGTGGTCCAGCAATCATCTGGCGATTGGGACGCCAAGGACGCAAATATGGCGAGGTACCGTTTCCTTGTCCAGCAACTCAGCGGATACTTCGAGGGGTGCAAGTTCCTCCACGTGCCAAGGAACGACAACGACCAAGCAGACGCCTTGGCACGGATCGGTTCCACCCGCCAGGCAATACCATCTGGTATCGCCCTCCGGCGCCTCCTCAAGCCTTCTGTCAAGCCATCACCCGAATCAGACTCAATCTACGTGCCGGCTCCGCCTGAGGAGGACGGACCCGACTCCAAGAAACATACAGTCGAAGCCGGCCCGGGGACTTCAGAACCCGGCCCGGGGACTGCAGTAGCAAGATCAAAGACTCCAGAGCTCGGCCCGGGGACTGCTCCAGTCGGCCCCGGGACTTTGTCAAATCAGCAAGTGGCTGCGGACTCCAAACCGCCGCCTCCCAGCCCGGCCACCCTTATCCAAATCGCACTAGTGGCAGTTGAAGAAATAGCAGCACCTTCATGGGCCCAGCCCATCCTCAAATTCTTAGTAAACAGAGAGCTACCAACTGATGAAATCCTGGCTCGGCAAGTGCAACGCTAAGCAGCAGCATACACCATAGTCAACAGAGAACTGGTCAGGCGCAGCGTTACCGGCGTTTTCCAACGCTGCGTCGAGGAAGAACAAGGCCAGGCAATCCTCAGAGACATCCATGAAGGCGAGTGCGGTGACCACACGGCCTCCAGGGCACTCGTCGCCAAAGCCTTCCGGCACGGTTTCTTCTGGCCAACCGCTCTGGAAGAGGCCAAAGAGTTAGTCCAAAAGTGCAAGGGGTGCCAGATTTTTCGTTCCAAGCCACTTCAGCCGGCTTCCGCACTCAAGACTATCCCCATCGCCTGGCCCTTTGCAGTCTGGGGCCTGGACATGGTGGGACCATTCAAGACGGCACGAGGTGGCTTGACTCACCTACTTGTCGCAGTGGACAAGTTCACCAAGTGGGTGGAGGTGAAACCCATCAAGAAATTGAATGGTCCGACTGCAGTGACCTTCATCGCTGACATCACAAGTCGGTACGGCATCCCACACAGCATCATCACCGACAATGGCACGAATTTTGCCAAAGGCACCTTGGCCCGTTTCTGCGCGACACAGGGCATCCGACTGGACTTAGCGTCCGTTGCCCATCCGCAGTCAAACGGCCAGGTGGAGCGAGCAAACGGCCTCATCTTATCCGGCATCAAGCCTCGACTCGTCATACCGCTGGAGCGATGTGCCGGCTGTTGGCTTGAGGAGCTACCAGCCGTCCTCTGGAGTCTGCGCACGACTCCAAACAAGTCAACCGGCTTCAGTTCATTCTTCCTCATCTATGGCGCCGAAGCCGTCATCCCAAAGGACATAGAGTTCGACTCCCCGCGAGTCACCATGTACACCGAGGAAGAAGCAGAAGAAGCACGTCAAGACGGCGTCGATCAGCTGGAAGAGGGCCGGCTGTTGGCACTCAGCCGATCCAGCAACTACCAGCAGAGTCTGCGTCGATACTACAACAGGAAGGTCAGGCCAAGATCTTTTCAAGAAGGCGACCTTGTGCTCCGGCTGATCCAGCGAACAGCCGGCCAGCACAAGCTGTCGGCACCTTGGGAAGGCCCCTTCATCATCAGCAAGGTGTTAAGCAATGATGCCTACTATTTGATCGATGCCCAGAAGCCCCGAGCGCGCAAGAGGGACGATTCCGGCAAAGAGACAGAGCACCCGTGGAATGCAAATCTTCTTCGAAGATTTTACAGTTGATGCAGTATGTATCACACTACCCCTTTGTATTAAAGTACTAAGACTTTGGGCCCCCCGAGACGAGCTCGGGGACTGTCTTTTTGTTATCTGTACGATAAGAATTATGCCTCCGAGTACATTACTTTCATTACAAGCCGCTTGGCACCGGGCCTGACTAGTCGGCCCGGGGACTCGCCGCCTTGCGCTATGAGAAGCTTCCCGCAGTCAGACAAGTAGTGTGCGGTGCCCAATCCGCCTCCTGGCAAAGCCGCAGCTCGCAGAGCGACTGTGAGGCAGGCAGGAGTGAGGAAGAACAGGCACCCACACGAAAAATGGCTAAGGACCTAAAGCACGAACATAGCATAAGACGGCCTCCAGCATTACTGAAGCGGAAGGCCGACTCATGAGTAGCCGGCTCGCCGTCTTTATTAGCCTCTATTAAGGACGGCCGACTCTTGGGTAGTTGGCATGTCGCTTTCTATCCGACTTGCTAAAGAAACTCTAAACGGCCAAGTCCTTGCCTTCCCGAAGTAGCCAAGCACTTGACCCAGCGACAGTCAATAGAGCGGCTGCTCGACTGACAAGGCAGCGACTAAAGGAAGGCGGCAAAGGGAAAAAGCCTAAAGAGAAATAAGCAAGGAAAGACAGAAAGCAGATTGATATTTACATAGGCCCTTGGCCGAATCTTCGAATAGAAGTTCAAGATACACCCCACGGGTGGAATTGTTCGAATCTAACAAAGTTCTCAAAATATTACTCAAGACAGACAAGCAGAGGCAGAAAAGGCAGCCTAGGAGTCGATCACCTCCGCCGAGTCCTCACCATACTCTGGGTTCATCCCGAACCACTCTGGCGGCACTTCCTCGCCGCCTTCAGCCCGCTCGGGGACGAAGACACTGGTGTCCGTGTACTCGGCACTGGCCGCCATACGCTCGATAAGGGCGCCCTCCACGGCCTCCAGCTCGGCCTGGGCTTCTGACCAGAACGCGGCCAGACGGTCCAGGTCCAGCCCTGGGTACCACGCCTTGACGAACTCCAAGGCCCGGCGCGCTCCGGCCCGGGCCGAGGAGCCCTTCCAGGCCTCAAGACGGCCGGCAGCAACCTCCAGCCAGTCAGCAGTTCGGCTGGCGGTGCGCAGAGCCGGCATGCCTGGCCCTAGGGTGGCAACCGCCTGGGCGCCGGCACGCTGAAGCCGACGCATCAGCCGGCAAGCCGGACAAAGATGGGCTTCAATGCTCAGAAGCTGCTCATCGACGGTTCGGGGGGCATTAGCAGCGATCTCCTCGCCGTTCGCCCTTCGTGCTTCACGAGCAGCCTCGATGGCCAGAGGGACTACCTGCGAGTGACCAGGGAAGAAGTCTGCCAAGACAAAAAAGAAGGAAGTCGAAAAATTAGAAGTCGGCCTGACACATAGTCGGAAGCCCGAAGAAGCGAAAGAAACTTACCATCAACGATATCCTCGATCTCATGGAAGCCGTAGATCAGCATCGCCTCCCTGTCCGTCCAGGAGGAACGCTCGCTCTCGAACTCGGCCAGGAGGGCGGTCTCCCTCTTCTCGGCTTCGTCCTGCGCCTTCTTGAGCAGCTCTTTCTGCTCGGCCAGCTACGCCGCCAGCAGGTCGTGCTCCGTGGCAAGCTTGTCACACTCCTCCTCCTTGGCACGACGGGCGGTATTGGCCTCGCCCAGCTGCTCCTGAAGAGCGGCGTTGGCTTCTGACGAGCGAAAAAAGAGACAATGGGTCGTCAGCAAAGAAGATCGCCAGGGAGATCCGACCCGACTGCTTAGCAGTCCGCCCGAATCTCGGGGACCATAGCCCGCGGGAGCGCCAGCGCGCCCCCGTGAAGAAGAAGAACTCACTCCGGCTTTCGGACAAGTCGGCAGCCCGCTTGCTCAACTCCTCAACATTGCGGTTGAAGGCAGTGGCTCGGAGGTTGTGATACTCCTGCGAATAAGTCATTGAAGACAAAGTTAGTGTATGGAACTCGCCAGAGGGAGTTCCTAACCGCCTGCTCAGCAGCCGGCCCGGAACTCGGGGACTACACCCAGTGAGTGCGCTGGCGCGCCCCCACAGAGAAAAACAAGAATCAAGAAGGAGAAGAAACTTACTCGGACGGCCGTTCGCGCGGCCAGGTGCGCCCTGGTGTAGGCTTGAAGGGCGTCGCCTTCGGCCCGCAACTTCGCCTGGACTTCCAGGAGCAATTGATTTAGCGGCCCAGTGCCGCCTCCGTGTACCCACCCGGTGGGCGCGGCGCTCGTGGCCTCAGCGTCTAGAGTTGCCGAGTTGGCAACGCCGATCTCCCGAGGTCGCGGCGCCGAGGTCGCCCTCTCAAGACGGCGACGCACCGGCGTGGAGACTTGGAGAAGCAGCCGCGCTTCGGCCTCGTCCATGGCCGGCGGCTCCGACGGATCCACCGGCTGTTTGCCGTGCGGTCTCCCAGATAGTGGTGGAGGCGGCGGCGGCACGAGAGCGTCCGACATGGAGGCCTCGCCGCTCTCCTTCTCCGCGACGGGGTTCTCGGTGCCGGCTCCCCCGGTCTGCCCCATGAACTCCGGAGGCGGTGGTGCAGACGATAGTGGGGGGACGAGCATCGCCGATCAGCGACGCGCGGCCTCCTCGACGCGCCGTCTCGCCGCAAGGGCGGCTTCGGCATCATCCACCTTTTTCTGGGTGGAGGCGGCCGCCCTGTCGGCCTCCACCTTCTCCAAACGGTCGGCCTCCTCCTCCTCGCGCTTCTCCCGCGCATTCCGCTCCGTCGCGTCCCGGAGGTCGGCGGCAGGGTCGGGCCGCCGAGTATCGGCGGACGTCTCTGCCGACCCCATGACGGAGGGGACAGCGACTCTCTCAAGGGAAAGAGGGGCCCTGAAGAAGAATGGAGGGAGTATATAAACGAAGACTCGGACAAGATTCAACGAAGAAAATAAAAGAGCATGAAGACTTACGCGGATACTAGCGGCGGCCTTCTCACTTCCCTTCGGAAGCGGTTGGCCTTCGCGGCCGCCTCCTCTCGTCTGGTCGCGGCGGCCGCCCCCTTGAACTTCTTCAATTTGCCGCCGGGCGCACTCGGCCCGCGCGTGATGCCTCTTCGCGCCGCCTTGGCCGGCGGAGGGGCCGACGCCCGACGGGGCGATCCTCAGCTAGTGGCGCGGAGCGACTTCGCCTTCGGCGTCGTCATCAGGCCAGTTGGCGAAGGTGGCCGAGGGCCTGAAGTCGCCTTCTGCTCCTCCTCCCCCGCCTTCGGCGTCGGCTTCCATCGCCGCCGCCCCCAAGTTGGGGTCGTCGACGTCGCTCTCCGCACGGTCGGGAACATACTCGCGGGGCTGTCTCGTGGCGCCGGCGGCAGGCTGCATAAGAGGATTCTAGTTCAGAAGAAGCCAACAAGAGTCAGAAGCCGGAGTCGGCTGCGAAAAAAGACAAAACAATAAGGAGATGTGACTTACCACCGGTGGAGGGTTGTCGCGCGAGTACGGCTCCTTGCCGAACTGCCAGTCCTCCTCGTACTCGCAGTGCGTGATGTAATTCACCATATTTGCCACCTCCTTGCGGGGCATCTCCTTGGTGCTCATCCGACTTGGTCTCGGAGGCCGCTCATCTGACAGATCAGGTGAGGCCGGCCTTAGAGCGGGAGAACTCGGTGCGCCACGAAGGCGGCCAGCAAGTCGGCCCCGACGAGTCCCTCCGACTGCGTCAAGACTCGGAGTCGCGCTATGGCGGCGGCTCCGGCGGGAGTCAGCGTCTTGACTCGGTGGGACCAGCTGGGGAGCCGCCCAGTCAGGGGAGCGGCGTTGTAAGGCGGCAAGTTGACCCAGTCGCCGTCGGAGGCGAGGTTCTTCACGTAGAAGTACGAGCGCTGCCACATCTTCACCGACTTGATCAGCGTCATGGGAGGAAAGGGGTTGTCGGTCGTCGAGCGCCGCATCGCGATGAAGGCGCCGCACTGAGCCGGCATGCCAGCGATGTGCGTGCCGAGCTTAGAAGAGAAGAACTCTCCCCACAGTTCGATGGTGGGGAGAACGCTGAGGAAACCTTCCCACAGAGTGGCGAAGGCGAAGAGCAACACCACCGTGTTCGGAATGAGGTGGTGCGGCTGAAGACTGTGGAACTCCAGGAACAAGCAGAAGAAGCCGCTCGCCGGCAGCCCCAGGCCGCGCATAAGGTGCGAGCGGAAGATGACCCGCTCGCCCTCTTCCGGCGCCAACCGGATTTCCCCCTCCGGCGCGGCGCAGGCGCGCACGAGGTCCGCGCTGGGGAGACGGCGGGTCCGGCGGAGGAACTCGATGTGTTCTTCCTCTACCTCCGAGCCGTCCCATACGCCGGAGCGCACGGCAGGGGCCGCGGCGGAGGAAGAGCTCATCGCCGCGGTATGGCGTGCTCTTGCTCAACGGCGGAGGAAGGAGGGAGAGAAAGCAAGATGAGGCGGGGGAGCGGGGAAGAAGGGCGCGCGAGCTGTGCCGCTCCGCTTCCCCCCGCCTACTTATAGCCCTGCGGGCTAAGAAGCCGAGGGGGCGGGCGTGGGATTAACTGCGCATGAAGCCCCACGCCGCCCCACGATTTACCCACGAAGTTACTGCGTGCAGTAACGACGTGGGAAAACCAACCGTCCTCGGCCCCAATGGATCCGTTCGTATGCCGAGGCACGGTAGTGGAGGGCCCCGCCTGACGGCCCGTCCGGTCACGCGCGTGGGCAGGCAGACTGTTCTCCCCACGTGGCGCCACGCGATAGGACTGCCCTGATGGCTGCGGAGAAGCGTATCAGGCACGCCGCCTGGCTTCCCGCCGCGACTTCCGAACTGAGGCTCTTCACTAAACCTCCGACTTTCGGCAGTCGGCCCAAGGGAAGACGGCAGCCGAGTCCCAGAGTCTGCACTTTTAAAGATTGAAGCTGTTGAAGCCCCACAATGCAGCGACTGCAGGGCTTCACCAGCTTCGGGGACTACTGTCGGAGTAATGGGCCACGGGTAGGCTAACCCGAGCCCCAGGACATTTCAAGACATCGGGGCAGGCCGCGCCCCTCAGGCCGAGTCCCAAGAGCGACTCCAAAATATGCCGAGTCCTAGACGGTGACTCCCCGATAAGCCGATTCCAAGCTGGCGACTTCCAGAGAGGCCGACTATGGAGAGTCGGCCCAAGTCTCCTCCCTTATCCCGAAGTATGACGCGGGGTACGGCCACGGCATGGCCGTTTCCCCCCTGCTTACGAAGGGCCGGCATGGCTACAGTGAGCCGTATCGCTGGAAGATCTCCGGCGAGATGCGGCACTGTCGCCATGCCTGCCCTGATCTCAGCCACAGTACACAGTACACTGTGCCCACGACGCCGGCCTGTACGACCCGAAGACGGTGGGGCCGCCTGTCAGTGGGTGGGCCGAAGGCGGCCTGGGCAACCCAAAGACGGACCTGTGGGAGTCGGCCTCCCTGGAGTCGGACGACTCCTCCCGGGGCCCCACGGGCCATTAATCAGATAAGATGAGGAGTGGCGACAGTAGTCGCCCAATAGACGGCGGCACTGTTGCCACGACCCGATGACCGAGCCTGCGTCATCAGGAGTGCCACTACAGTATCAAGCCTGTCCGCGGGACCCGCTAGTCGGTGGGCCCCAGAAGCTGGCGGGAAGGACGGCGGCCTGAGAGACAGACGGCTGGGACCCGCGCCCAGCCGGATTACTATCGTACCCCCGGGGGGTAGGCCTATATAAACCCCCCGGGGCACCCATGCAAATGGTTCGGACCTAGAGAGAGAGATAGACCAGATGGCCCAGGGAAGAGAGAGCTAGCCTTGCCCTCTCCTACCTCCCGAAACAGCTCCAGGAGCACCATTGTAGTCACTTTGCTTTAGTGATCATGTGGAGACCCCACAGAGCAGCAGTAGGGGTGTTATCTCCTAGGAGAGCCCTGAAGCTGGGTAAGTTCCGCCGGCGTGCATGTCTTCGCCTCATCCCGCTTCCAGGCACCGACGGCGTTCTACTCGCTCCCACCATGATAAGCCATCCTTTGGCATATGTCGTACCCAACCCCCGACACAAACAGAATGGTAAAGTTTATACTCCCCCTCCTCCACAAGCATCAATCCATGGCTTGCTCGAAACAACGAGTGCCTCCAACATCCAACGGGTCCCAGGGGGAGTTTTGTTTGTAGTTATTTTGATTTAGTTTGCACAAAGCATGGGACTGGGCATCCCGAAGACCAGCCATTTTCTCATGAATGAGGAGCGGAGTCCACTCCTCTTGAGAATAACCGCCTAACATGGAAGATAAGGGCAGCCCTAGTTGAAACATGAGCTACTCGAGCATACAAAACATAATTTCATTTGAAGGTTTGGAGTTTGGCACATACAAATTTACTTGGAACGGCAGGTAGATACTGCATATAGGAAGGTATAGTGGACTCATATGGAACGACTTTGGGGTTTAAGGAGTTTGGATACACAAGCAGTATTCCCGCTTAGTACAGGTGCAGGTTAACAAAAGACTGGGAAGCGACCAACTAAGAGAGCGACAACAGTCGTAAACATGCACTAGAATTAATTTACACCGAATGCAAGCATGAGTAGGATATAATCCACCATGAACATAAATATCATGAAGGCTATGTAGATTTGATTCAACTACATGCGTGAACATGTGCCAAGTCTAGTCACTCAATACTTTTAAAGGAGGATACCATCCCATCATACCATGTCATAATCATTCTAATAGCATGTTGGCACGCAAGGTAAACCATTATAACTCATAGCTAATCAAGCATGACACAAGCAACTATAATCTCTAGATGTCATTGCAAATATGTTTACTTCATAATAGCTGAATCAGGAACGATGAATCATCATATTTACAAAAACAAGAGAGGTCGAGTTCATACCAAGTTTTCTCATCCCAATAGGTCCATCATATATCATCATTATTGCCTTTCACTTGCACAACCGAACGAAGTGTATAATAATAAGAGTGCACGTGCATTGGACTAAGCTGGAATCTGCAAGCATTCAACTCAAGAGAGAAGACAAGTAATATGGGCTCTAAGTTAAATAATCATTCATGCATATAAGAGCCACTAAGCAATTTCAATATAGTCTTCTCGACCCCCAAAGAAAGGAAAAGAAAAGAAAAACTATTTACACGGGAAAGCTCCCAACAAGCAAAAGAAGAATGGGAAATATTTTTGGGTTTTCTTTTTAATTACTACAGCAAGGAAATAAACTACTACTATTTTTTTTGGTTTTTCTCAAGGTTTATCAAACACACAAGAAGAAAGCAGGAAAAGGAAAATAAACTAGCATGGATATTACAGTGAAAGAGTGTGAGCACTGACATCTAGCAATGAGTGTGTGTGAACATGAATGTAATGTCGGTGGGAAATATGTACTCCCCCAATCTTAGGATTTTGGCCTAAGTTGGTCTATTGCCAGGGATAACCTGGCGGATACCCGTAGGTGAAGCTGGGGTCATACTGTGATGTAGAAGGATCCGGCTGCCACTGGCTGGCAACCTCCTGTGGATCCCAAGAATAAAGAGATAGTCGTGGGGGCTCATCTTGTGGCTCCGGTTCCGGGGCTGGTGCAGGATTCCGATAGGCTTGAATAGCCGAGCACGGAACGATGTGAGGACCTGCAGATAAGTTAAAGAAAGAAGGAGCAGGCAAAGTAATAGTCTCAGGGTGATGTTTATCAAAGTATAATTTATATTTGAGCTCCCCTTCGCGACTCTTAACAAGAAAATCATGAACTATCATACTCTTATAATCTAAGTAAGCACGGGGCAGTGTTGTTTCTTCTTCCTCCTCATGCCTAATAGGTATTTCAAAATGTTCAGCTAGGCGTGAAGCATAAATGCCTCCAAAGATGGGGCCCTTAGTATGGTTCAGACTTAACCGTCTAACAACAATTCCACCCATACTAACAGAGTTATTGCGGTATAAACCATGGAACAAAATAATAATATCAGGAATACTAAGGTTCCCACAGTTTCCGCGTCCAATCAAGCAACGACTAGCAAATAAGGCAAAGTAGCGTAAAACAGGAAAATGTATGCTAGTGATCCTTGCATCAGAAACCTTCCTGGTTTCTCCCACAGCGATAGTGTTAATAAAAGCCTCTACTTCGCTACTGTGGGGTTCATCTACGGTGCCCTCAAAGGGTATTCTGCAAACCTCGCAGAATTAAGCTAAGTTCATCCTCTTAACAACGTCATATAAATGAAACTCTACTGACGGAGGTGATTTCTTGGGGAAAAAGTAGAAGTTTTGCACAAAGGTATTTGTGAGTAAGAGATACTGGTGACATTGGTCGCGACGGAAGTTGGTGAGGCCGGCATTCTCAATCAATAAATAGAAATCCTCATAAATCCTGGCTCTCCTCAAAAAGTCATCAGAAGGCCATTCACACGGCCGGACCTCCGCGGTGCGAGGCAAATTAAATTTGGGCTTCTGCTCTTCTTCCTTTTGTTTTTCCTTCGAGCTTGGGCTCAACGAGCCCCTCAAAAGTCTCTTCAAATAAAAGTGAACAATCTGAAATTTTTAGTAACTTCAAATAATAGTGAACCAACTTCAATAAAATTGGTAGTAACAACTCCCACAAGTGCCTAGAGCCTACATAAAGCATTGGAACTACTTGGAACCATATAAATTTGACATGCAAGCTCAAGAACATGGTCACCTATGCAGCACAAATTTGCAATGAATAAAGCACTAAAAGAAAAACTAATTGAACCAATGGAGGAGTCACATACCAAGGAACAATCTCCCCAAGCAGTTCCGCGAGAGGTGCTTTGAGCAAGGAGATCGAAAATCACAGCAACAGGGGCTGGAACTCGTGCTTGCGTTGGTTTTTCGTGTTTGTGTGAGGCAGAGGAAGAAGATGGGTGCAGGAATAAGTGGAGGAGGGCCGCCGTGGGCCCACGAGGAAGGGGGCGCGCCCTCCACCCTCGTGGCTAGGTGGCAGCTCCCCCCGTGGTAATTTTTGAATAGTAAATCCTCAAATATTACCGAAAAAATCATATTAAATTGGCATGGCATTCTGAGGACTTTTATTTTTGGGATATTTTTATATTGCACGGATAAGTCGGGAAACAGACAGAAAAATACTATTTTACTATTTTACTTTATTTCTACTAAATGACAGAAAATATAAAGAGGGTACAGAAGGTTGTGCTTCTACTTTCATCCATCCCATGCTCATCAAAAAGAATCCACTAACAAGGTTGATCAAGTCTTGTTAACAAACTCATTCCGATAATCATGGAACCGGAGAAATTTCGAATAGCACTAAGTTACCTCAACGGGGATATGAAAATCCCCAACAATAAGAATATCATACTTTTTCTTGACAGTAGGTAGAGGAAATTCAAAACCTCCAAATATAATCGATGGAATTTTTCCAATAGAGTTGATACTATAAACTTGAGGTTGTTTCCTCGGGAAGTGTACAGTGTGCTCATTGCCATTAACATGAAAAGTGACATTGCCTTTGTTGCAATCAATAACAGCCCCTGCAGTATTAAGAAAAGGTCTTCCAAGAAAAATAGACATACTATCATCCTCGGGAATATCAAGAATAACAAAGTCCGTTAAAATAGTAACATTTGCAACCACAACAGGCACATCCTCACAAATACCGACAGGTATAACAGTTGATTTATCAGCCATTTGCAAAGATATTTTAGTAGTTGTCAACTTATTCAAGTCAAGTCTACGATATAAAGAGAGAGGCATAACACTAACACCGGCTCCAAGATCACATAAAGTAGTTTTAACATAATTTCTCTTAATGGAGCATGGTATAGTAGGTACTCCGGGATCTCCAAGTTTATTTGGTATTCCACCCTTAAAAGTATAATTAGCAAGCATGGTGGAAATTTTGGTTTCAGGTATCTTTCTTTTATTAGTAATGATATCCTTCATATACTTAGCATAAGGATTTGTTTTGAGCACATCAGTTAATCGAATACCCAAAAAGATAGGTCTAATCATTTCAGCAAAGCGCTCAAAATCCTCATCATCCATTTTCTTGGATGGTTTCGGAGGAAAAGGCATGGGTTTCTGAACCCATGGTTCCCTTTCTCTACCATGTTTCCTAGCAACGAAATCCCTTTTATCATAATGTTGATTCTTTGATTGTGGGTTATCAAGATCAACAGCAGGTTCAATCTCTACCTCATTATCATTACTAGTTTGAGCATCAACATGAACATTATCATTAACATTTTCACTTGGTTCATGTTCATCACCTGATTGTGTCTCAGTGTCAGACATAGAAATATCATTTGGATTCTCAGGTGGTTCAGTAATAGGTTCACCAGAAGTTTGCAAGGTCATATCATTTTTCTTTTTCTTCCTCTTAGAAGAACTAGGTACGTCGATATTATTTCTCTGAGAATCTTGCTCGATTCTCTTAGGGTGGCCTTCAGGATACAAAGGTTCTAGTGGCCACTCTAACAACATAATCATTTTTCTTACTATTCATTTCATCAAGCACTTCTTTCTGAGCTTTAAGTACTTGTTCTACTTGAGTGGTAACCATAGAAGCATGTTTGCTAACAAGTTTAAGTTCACCTCTCATATCAGCCATATAATCACCCAAGCGTTTAATCATAAAGGTATTCTGATTTAATTTTCTACCAAAATAAGCATTAAAGTCATCTTGCTTAAACATAAAGTCATCAAACTCATCCAAGCACTGACTAGCAATTTTAGTAGGAGGGACTTCAGCTTTATCATATCTATAGAGAGAATTTACCTTTACTACCTGTGTCGGGATATCAGGAGGTTCTTCAGTAAATAAGTAGTTGAGATCATATACTTCTTCAACAGGCAGTAAATTTAGACCATGTATTTCTTCAATAGGAGGTAAATTCTTAACATCTTCAGCTTTAATACCTTTTTCTTTCATAGATTTCTTTGCCTCTTGCATATCTTTTGGACTGAGAAATAGAACACCTCTCTTCTTCGGAGTTGGTTTAGGAATAGGCTCAGTAATTGGCTCTGGAACTGGCTCAGGAGGTGGCTCGGGAGGTGCCCAATTATTTTCATTTGCCAACATATTATTCAATACAATTTCAGCGTTATCCGGTGTTCTTTCCCTGAAAAGAGAACCAGCACAACTATCCAGGAAATCTCTGGAAGCATCGGTTAGTCCATTATAAAAGATATCAAATATTTCAGGTTACTTAAGAGGATAATCAGGCAAAGCATTAAGTAACTTGAGAAGCCTCCCCCATGCTTGTGGGAGACTCTCTTCTTCAATTTGCACAAAATTGTATATTTCCCTCAAAGCAGCTTGTTTCTTATGAGCAGGGAAATATTTAGCAGAGAAGTAATAAATCATATCCTGGGGACTTTGCACACAACCAGGATCAAGGGAATTATACTGTAACGCCCCAGATTCGATGCGCCAGGTGTCTGCCAGTTATTCACCGTCATTTTCCATGTCATTTGCTTGCGTGTTGCATTTTATCATGTCATCATGTGCATTTTATTTTGCATACGTGTTCGTTTCTTGCATCCGAGCATTTTCCCCGTTGTCCGTTTTGCAATCCGAAACTCTTATGTCCTCCGGCGTCCCCCTTTTGCCTCTTCTCATGTGCGGGTGTTAAACTTTCTTGGAATTACCCTAGGTTTGCCAAGCGGCCTTGGTACACCACCGGTAGACCGCCTGTCAAGTTTCGTGCCATTTGGAGGTCGTTTGATACTCCTACGGTTAACCGGGAAACCGCAAAAGCCTCTTTTGTTTGCAGCCCAACACCCCTCCAAAGTGACTCAATAACCCATCCAAACACCCTCCATCCTCTCGGTCGTTCGATCACGATCGCGTGGCCGAAAACCGCACTCCATTTGGAGTCTCCTAGCTCCCTCTACCTATAAATTAGCCTTCCCCTCCAAAATTTCGGGCGAAACCCTAGCCTTCCCCTCCTCGCGTCGCTGGACTTTTCTTCCTCCGCGCCCGGACATGTCCGCCGCCGCCCCACGCCCAACCAGCGCCCGCCACGTGTACCAGCGCCACGCGCCACCGCCGCGGCCCGAGGCAGCCCAGATCGGGCCTGCCCCGGGCCAGATCGGGCCCGCCACCGCCCGGATCTC
>NC_041389.1:546900963-546907643 GCF_002162155.2 Triticum dicoccoides
GCGTCGCCACCCCCCTCCACCGCTCCTCCCGTGCCTCCTCCGACCTCCCCCTCGCCGGAGCGCATCCTCCCCGACCTAGGCCGCCTCCTTCCTCAAATCCGATGGCCCGAGCCGGCCAACCTCGGGATCCGCGCCGCGCCAGATCCAGATCCGGATGAACCCTAGGGTTGACCCGATTTCTCCAAGTCCTTTTATTTCTGCATTATATTGCCTAGTTCACTGCATCATATCTCTCTGACCGTGGAGCCGTTTTGCATGCATAATATATTGAAATGTTCGCTGTGAGATGCTCTTCATTTAATTCCATTGTGCCATGTTTGTTTGAGTCCATCTTGATGCCCTAATCATTGTTTCAAGAGTGCTATGTGATGTTAATCTACTGTCTGTTACAGAACTTGATGATTTGTCTTTTTGTTGCATTTTGTGTGTGCATCCTATGAGCATGAGGTATACTTGTATTTTGAAGTATATCATGCCATCTTTACAGTGGTGCAATACATGTATTTTTGTGAGTCTTGTAGTGAGTGCATCGAGCTCCTGAAGTAGGGTACTTGCTGTTACTGTTTTGCTAGTCTGATTCTGTTATATTATGATGCTATATAGACCTGCTTCCACAAGTCATTCTATGCATAATCTGGAGATGTTCACTAAAGATGATTTGTTATACATGTCATGCTCTATCCAGACATGCCCCTGGTTGCATTTATAGCCTACTATATCTTGTTGTAATATTACTCCAAACTTGCTAAATAATGTTGCTCTCAGCCTGTTAACATTAAGTTCAGTTTTGCCATGAGCTTTGCTAGTGATCCATGCACCCTATGAGCCTGCTCTTGCCATTCTTAGCTTAACAAATATTCTTAGCTTAACAAACATGTATTGCTCTGTGGTGAGCGGTACAAGCTCATCAACATGCCTACTTATTGTTGTTCCTGCCATGTATGAATCTGTCATATCATTTGCTTTGTTTACATGGGTGCCATCATATTTTCTGTGCCCTTTTGGCTCATGGTCAGTAAAGGACGTTTTCTCTATGCAATTATTAGATTAATGCCATGCCTTTGTTTGCCATGATCATTCCTGTGGCATGTTGTTTGGTAGCTCTAAACATTGCAACCTGATGTTATTTCTGCCAAGTCTGCAAACTTTTATTAGTTGCAATCTTGCCATGACATTTTGAGCATGTTCTAGTGATTTCTGAAGATAGCTCAGTGTTCATGTTTTCTCATGCATTACCTGTAAATCATGTCCATGCCTTTTGTTTTCATATTGTGGTACTGTAGAATATTGTTTTGGTGCTTTCAATATGCCTAGTTGCTATTTTGGACAGCTTGCCCTTTAAACTTGTATAATGTATGTGTTGGATCGTTGCTCCGTTTTGAGTGTGCTCTATATGAAACTTGCTAAGATTCGCATGTAGTTTCATATTAATATGTTGCATCCTTGTTTTGAGGTGTTTGCTTGATGTTTGTATGCATTTTGCATCAATGCCATGTTTAACTTGTTTTGCTCATATCTTCTAGGTCGTAGCTCCGAATTAAATGAACTTTATATGTAACTTGACTAGAATTTCGTGTAGATCCCCTTGGTGCTCCTTAACTTTCTGTTTAACAAGTTCAACTTAATGTTTGTTCAGATCTGGACCAATTTCGAAATTTTCATATTAGGACTTACCGAATTAGTTCTATGTTGTTTCCCGCCTCATTTAAACTTGCCTTGATGTTTTGCTCCTGTATGCATCATCTTTTGCCATGAGTAGCTTCATGTAGCCTTGTCATGCATCATACTTGTTTGAGCATCATGTCTTGTTCATGTGTGGTTTGTTTACCATGTTGTGTGCTTATTCTCGATAGTTCCTGTTTCGTTGCGATCGTGAGGATTCGTTCGTCTACGTGGGTTCGTCTTCTTCATGGACTCGTTTTTCTTCCTAGCGGGATTTCAGGAAAGATGACCGCTACCCTGGATCTCACTACTATCATTGCTATGCTAGTTGCTTCGTTCTATCGCTTTGCTGCGCTACCTATCGCTTGCTCTTCAAGCCTCCCAATTTTCCATGTCAGCCTCTAACCTTGTCACCCTTCCTAGCAAACCGTTGTTTGGCTATGTTACCGCTTTGCTCAGCCCCTCTTATAGCGTTGTTAGTTGTAGGTGAAGTTGAAGATTGCTCCATGGTGGACAGGATTATGTTGGGATATCACAATATCTCGTATTTAATTAATGCATCTATATACTTGGTAAAGGGTGGAAGGATCGGCCTTATGCCTGGTGTTTTGTTCCACTCTTGCCGCCCTAGTTTCCGTCATAACGGTGTTATGTTCCTGGATTTTGCGGTTCTTACACGGTTGGGTGATTTATGGGAACCCCTTGACAGTTTGCTTTGAATAAAGCTCCTCCAGCAAGGCCCAACCTTGGTTTTACCATTTGCCTCACCTAGCCCTTTTTCCCTTGGGATTCCGGAGCCCGAGGGTCATCTTTATTTTACCCCCCCCCCCCAGGCCAGTGCTCGTCCGAGTGTTGGTCCAACTTGAGCGATGTCCTGCGGCCCCTGGGCAACCAGGGTCTATGCCAACCCGACGTCTTGCTCATCCGGTGTGCCCTGAGAACGAGATATGTGCAGCTCCTATCGGGATTTGGCAGCACATCAGGCGGCTTTGCTGGTCTTGTTTTACCATTGTCGAAATGTCTTGTAAACCAGGATTCCGAGACTAATCGGGTCTTCCCGGGAGAAGGAATATCTTTCGTTGATCGTGAGAGCTTATCATGGGCTAAGTTGGGACACCCCTGCAGGGTATTAAACTTTCGAGAGCCGTGCCCGCGGTTATGTGGAAGATGGGAATTTGTTAATGTCCGGTTGAAGATAACTTGACACCAAATCCGAATTAAAACGCATCAACCGCGTGTATAGCCGTGATGGTCTCCTTTCGGCGGAGTCCGGGAAGTGAACACGGTTTTTGGGTTATGTTTGATGTAAGTAGGAGTTCAGGATCACTTCTTGATCATTGCTAGCTTCACGACCGTTCCTTTGCTTCTCTTCTCGCTCTTATTTGCGTATGTTAGCCACCATATATGCTTAGACGCTGCTGCAACCTCACCACTTTACCCCTTCCTTTCTCATTAAGCTTTGCTAGTCTTGATACCCATGGTAATGGGATTGCTGAGTCCTCGTGGCTCACAGATTACTACAACAACAGTTGCAGGTATAGGTTATGCGATGATCATGACGCGAGCGTGATGTTTACTTGTTTTGGAGTTCTTCTTCTGCTTCTTCGATCAGGGGGTAGGTTCCAGGTCGGCAGCCTGGGCTAGCAGGGTGGATGTCATTTGAGTTTCTGTTTGTGTTCATCCGCAGTCGGATGTTGCTCTTACGTATTGTGATGTTGTAATCGTGTGGGCATTGTATGCCTTTTGTATGTATCCCCATCTATTAGGTAATGTTGATGTACTGATATCCACCTTGCAAAAGTGTTACAATATGCGGGTCTATCCTTGGTGGGACCTTCGAGTTCCTTTTGGATAGGGTCGCATATTGGGCGTGACAAGTTGGTATCAGAGCCTCGACCGACAATAGGAGCCCCCTTGATTGATCATGTAGTTTGGCCGTTGTTGAGTCTAAAAAACTGTTTTCTGGGAGTCTAGTTATATCGGAGAGTAGGAATTCTTTTTACTCCTCAGCCCGTTCATCGCTCTGGTGAGGAATCTTGACATAGGTGTTTTGAATTACTGCTCTTCCCCTTCAAAAAATTTTTTAGGGTCACGCAGTTGGTTTTCCGATTGTTGGTTCTCAGCTCTTTGCATCCGGTGCATTTCTCGTTAAGGCGATTCGACCCTCCCTGTTTTTGCAAGTTCAATCCTCAGTTGTTTTCTTTTCCCACCCGCCCACCCTTTTCTGCTCGGAGCCGGAGTCCGTAATCGAGTATCCATCCTACTCGTGCGAAGTCTTTGCTTTATTTCCTCAATGATTTCAACCGGTGTTTTCTCTTCAAGATATTCGTCGGTTCCCCCTTCCAAGTTGCCTTTGTTTTCCCGCCCTCCCATCCTCTTCTTCCCGGAGTCTGAGTCTCTTTCGACCATCAATTTCATTCCTGCGGAGCCTCTTCAATCTTCCCTCAATTATCTCAACCGGTGAATTCTCGTTTTGTTCGACACTCTTCATCTCTTTTGCTTTTCCAGTGGACCCAATTCAAGTATTCGGTGTTGATCATATTCTTTTCCCTCGGCTCAAGTGTTCTCCTTGCTCGATTGCCTCTCACCATTCAATCATTCCGGAGTTCGGAAGACATCTCAGGAGATTCGTCTGTGTTCGAATTAATTCGAGGTTGTCACCTCATTCAAATATTTCAATGATTTCGGTGCATCATCTACATGTTCAACAATCCCTTTCCAATGGTGTTTTCTCTTTAGTGGGCCCTAACCCACAGGTCTTTTCCCAGGATCTTACTTGGCTCTTCTAATTATTCTGGAGCCATTCCTAATTCTTTTCGAGTTTGACGTAAGAATGAATTTCATCAGTCACATGCCTTTTCCAAGATCGATTTCAAATCATTTTCATTGTTGCCTCAACCTCTTCACTTGTTCGTTCTCCCAGAGTGCCTTAACAATTTTGGTGGTGTTTCTCGTCGTCACTTGAAGATCGAAGAAGAGTTTTTCCTCTAAATCTTGTATGTTCTCTCAAAGATTCATGGTTCCAACTTCATGTTATCCTCGCGAATTATTTCATTTGTCATATATTCTTTTCTTACCCATCCGGAATATGTCAGTAGTTGTTTTCCTGTTTCTTTTCACTGGAGGCCATTGTTCCCGAAGAATTCTTTGTCCTCACATTTCAGCTACCGTTATCCAATTATCCCGGTGCTTCATTCAAGTGTTCTTTAATCAGCTCATGATATCTTTGTTCTTTTGCATCTAAATCCCCTCTAGCATATTTGTTCTCCTAATTCTTCCCGGTGATTCATTCTCTTTCGTCATTCAATTTTTGAATTCTTACGGTGGTTCATTCAGATTCTTTTTCCTTTGTAATCATATTAATCCTTTCATTCTTTTCAATCCTACCGGTGGTTCATGAAGACCTTCTCAAGTTTGCGATATGTCACTTCTCAATCCTTTTCAAGAAGAATAAGTAGTATGCAAAATCAATTGCTTGTCATCAATTAAATTTGTTGAAGGATAATCATATAATAAATCTTATTCTTAATTCCTCAAAGTGAGTAATCCCTTCCTTTGGAGTTTGTTTTTGATGAATAAATTCTAGCTCCAAGTGTTTACATCTTTTCTTTTCCGGAGTACAAATTTCCTCGACCATTTCGTTGGAACCTCCATCTAAATCAACACAAGGCTTGAATCTTTATTCTTTCATCCTGCATTTCTATCTCATCATCCTTTTTGTCACCGGAGTTCTTCATGGTGATTCTTCATGATTTAATTCATTCTTCAAGAGTTCATCAAGATTCTTGTTGGCGGAGTTCAAGTATCTTTTCTTCTCGCGTCTCGAAGTGCAATTAATTCTCCGTATTTCTTTTGAAGTGGATTTTTGCATTCTTCGTTCTTCTCAGGTATTTAAGTATTTGGTTGTGGCATAATTTCACCTGTAGTTTTGAGATGGTTTTGATAAGTCCACAACAAGCTTATTCTTTCGTTGTTGATTTTCTAAACAACTCCATTCAATCCTTCCTTCTAAGTTCTTTTCATTCCACTATTTCAAGTCTTCCGGAGACATTGTGTTATTCCTCTCATCAGGTATCATTCCATCTTCTCAAGATCCTATTCTATTCCGTCCATGTTTCAGCCGGAGTGCCGCCTAAATCCTTCTAACTGGAGTGGCTTTTTAGTCTATCTCATTCCATGAGCTTTCGATTCTCGTCATTCTCGTTGTTCCTCTCTTCTTCTTGAGTGCTCTTGATTCTTTGCTTCTTCTCTGGAGTTTTTGCTTCACCTCATCTTTTTCCCCTTCCGTCTCGGTCCTAAGATCTCGGGACGAGATCTCTTGTTAGTGGAGGAGTGTTGTAACACCCCAGATTCGATGTGCCAGGTGTTTGCCAGTTATTCGCCATCATTGCCATGTCATTTTCTTGCGTGTTGCATTTTATCATGTCATCATGTGCATTTCATTTTTCATACGTGTTCGTTTCTTGCATCCGAGCATTTTCCCCGTTATCCGTTTTGCAATCCGAAACTCTTATGTCCTCCGGCGTCCCCCTTTTGCCTCTTTTCATGTGCGGGTGTTAAACTTTCTCGGAATGGCCCGAGGTTTGCCAAGCGGCCTTGGTACACCACCGGTAGACCGCATGTCAAGTTTCGTGCGATTTGGAGGTCATTTGATACTCCTACGGTTAACCGGGTAACCGTAAAAGCCTCTTTTGTTTGCAGCCCAACACCCCTCCAAAGTGGCCGAATAACCCATCCAAACACCCTCCATAGTCTCAGCCGTTCGATCACGACCGCGTGGCCGAAAACCGCACTCCATTTGGAGTCTCCTAGCGCCCTCTACCTATAAATTAGCCTTCCCCTCCAAAATTTCGGGCGAAACCCTAGCCTTCCCCTCCTCGCGTCTCCGGACTTTTCTTCCTCCACGCCCGGACATGTCCGCCGCCGCCCCACGCCCAACCAGCGCCCGCCACGTGTACCAACGCCACCCGCCACTGCCGCGGCCCGAGGGAGCCCAGATCGGGCCCGCCGCCGCCCGG
>NC_041389.1:546908241-546919770 GCF_002162155.2 Triticum dicoccoides
CTCCTCCGACCCCCCCCCCTCGCCGGAGCGCCTCCTCCCCGACCCAGGCCGCCTCCTTCCTCAACTCCGGTGGCCCGAGCCGGCCAACCTCGGGATCTGCGCCGCACCAGATCCAGATCCGGACGAACCCTAGGGTTGACCCGATTTCTCTAGTCCTTTTATTACTGCATTATATTGCATCGTTCATCGCATCATATCTCTCTGACCGTGGATCCGTTTTGCATGCATAATATATCGAAATGTTCGCTGTGAGATGCTCTTCATTTCATTCCATTGTGACATGTTTGTTTGAGTCCATCTTGATGCCCTAATCATCATTGTAAGAGGGCTATGTGATGTTAATCTGCTGTCTGTTAACAGAACTTGATGATTTGTCTTTTTCGTTGCATTTTCTGTGTCCATCCTATGAGCATGAGGTCTAATTGTGTTTTGAACTATATCATGCCATCTTTATAGTTGTACAATCCATGTATTTTTGTGAGTCTTGTAGTGAGTGCATCAAGCTCGTGAAGTAGGGTACTTGTTGTTACTGTTTTGCTAGTCTGATTCTGTTATATTATGATGCTGTGTAAACCTGCTTCCACAAGTCATTCTATGAATAATCTAGAGATGTTCACTAAGGATGATTTGTTATACATGTCATCCTCTATCCATCCGTGCCCCTGGTTGCATTTATAGCCTAATATAGCTTGTTGTAATCTTGCTCCAAACCTGCTAAATAATGTTGTTGTCAGCCTGTTAACATTAAGTTCAGTTTTGCCATGAGCTTCGCTAGTGATCCATGCACCCTATGAGCCTGCTCTTGGCATGCTTAGCTTAAAAAACATGTCTTCTTATTGTTGGTCACCTTCTCAAGCCATGTATTGCTCTGTAGTGAGTGGTAAAAGCTCACCAACATGCCTACTTATTGTTGTTCCTGCCATGTATGAATCTGTCATATCACTTGCTATGTTTACATGGGTGCCATCAGATTTTGTGTGCCCTTTTGGCTCATGGTCAGTAAGGGGCTTTTGTTCTATGAAATTAGTAAATTCATGCCATGCCTTTGTTTGCCATGATAATTTCCTGTGGCATGTTGTTTGGTAGCTCTAAACATTGCAACCTGATGTTATTTCTACTAAGTCTGTAAACTGTTATTGTTTGCAATCTTGCCATGACCTTTTGAGCACGTTCTAGTGATTTCTGGAGATATCTCAGTGTTCATGTTTTGTCATGCATTACCTGTACATCATGTCCATGCCTTTTGTTTTCATATTGTGGTAGCGTAGCATATTGTTTTGGTGCTTTCAATATGCCTAGTTGTTGTTTTGGACAGCTTGCCCTTTAAACTTGTATAGAGTATGTGTTGGATCGTTGTTCCGTTTTGAGTGTGCTCTATATGAAACTTGCTTAGATTTGCATGTAGTTTCATATTATCATGTTGCATCCTTGTTTTGAGGTGTTTGCTTAATGTTTGTGTGCATTTTGCATCAATGCCATGTTTAAATTGTTTTGCTCATATCTTCTAGGCCGTAGCTCCGAATTAAATGAACTTTATATGTAACTTGACTAGAATTTCGTGTAGATCCCCTTGGTGCTCTTTAACTTGCTGTTTAACAACTTCAACTTAATGTTTGTTTAGATCTGGACCAATGTCGAAATTTGCATATGAGGACTTACCGGATTAGTTCTATGTTGTTTCCGGCCTCATTTAAACTTGCCTTGATGTTTTGCTCTTGTATGCATCATCTTTTCCATGAGTAGCTTCATGTAGCCTTGTCATGCATCATACTTGTTTGAGCATCATGTCTTGTTCATATGTGGTTTGTTTACCATGTTGTGTGCTTCTTCTCGATAGTTCTTGTTTCGTTGCGATCGTGAGGATTCGTTCGTCTACGTGGGTTCGTCTTCTTCATGGACTCGTTCTTCTTCCTAGCGGGATTTCAGGAAAGATGACTGCTACCTTGGATCTCACTACTATCATTGCTATGCTAGTTGCTTCGTTCTATCGCTTTGCTGCGCTACCTATCGCTTGCTCTTCAAGCCTCCCAATTTGCCATGTCAGCCTCTAACCTTGTCACCCTTCCTAGCAAACCGTTGTTTGGCTATGTTACCGCTTTGCTCAGCCCCTCTTATAGCGTTGTTAGTTGCAGGTGAAGTTGAAGATTGCTCCATGGTGGGCAGGATTATCTTGGGATATCACAATATCTCGTATTTAATTAATGCATCTATATACTTGGTAAAGGGTGGAAGGCTCGGCCTTATGCCTGGTGTTTTGTTCCACTCTTGCCGCCCTAGTTTCCGTCATACCGGTGTTATGTTCCCGGATTTTGCGTTCCTTACGCCGTTGGGTGATTTATGGGACCCCCTTGACAGTTTGCTTTGAATAAAACTTGAGGGAGTCCCAGATTAGGGGGTGTCCGGATAGCCGAACTATCATCATCGGCCGGACTCCAAGACTATGAAGATACAAGATTGAAGACTTCGTCCCGTGTCTGGATGGGACTTTCCTTGGCGTGGAAGGCAAGCTTGGCGATACGGATATGTAGATCTCCTACCATTGTAACCGACTCTGTGTAACCCTAGCCCTCTCCGGTGTCTATATAAACCGGATGGTTTTAGTCCGTAGGACAACAACAATAACAACAATCATACCATAGGCTAGCTTCTAGGGTTTAGCCTCCTTGATCTCGTGGTAGATCTATTCTTGTAATACCCACATCATCAATATCAATCAAGCAGGATGTAGGGTTTTACCTCCATCAAGAGGGCCCGAACCTGGGTAAAACATCATGTCCCTTGTATCCTGTTGCCATCCGCCTAGACGCACAGTTCGGGACCCCCTACCCGAGATCCGCCGGTTTTGACACCGATATTGGTGCTTTCATTGAGAGTTCCTCTGTGTCGTCACCTATAGGCTCGATGGCTCCTTCGATCATCAACAACGACGTGGCCCAGGGTGAGACTTTTCTCCCCGGACAGATCTTCGTATTCGGCGGCTTTGCACTGCGGGCCAATTCGTTTGGCCATCTGGAGCAGATCGAAAGCTACGCCCCTGGCCGTCAGGTCAGATTTGGAAGTCTAAACTTCACGGCTGACATCCGCGGAGACTTGAACTTCAATGGATTCGAGCCACAGCCGAGCGCGCCCCACTGTCATGATGGGCATGATTTAGCTCTGCTGTCGGACAGTTCCCTGGAGGCCGCACACGAGTCCGCTCCGACCCTCGATTCGGAGTCGGCTGTGCAGATCGAGGATGAGTAGTTAGACACCGCCTCGGGGGCTGCAACCTCTACGGCGATAGAGATGAATATTGACTTTGTCCCTTCTGAAGCTCGTGACTCCAAGGTGCCGGACTCCTTGTCGGACTCCGAACCTCCCGCGCCCCCTCCAATCGAATCCGATTGGGCGCTGATTATGGAGTTCACCGCTGCGGACATCTTTCAGCACTCACCATTCGGCGACATCCTGAGTTCGCTAAAGTATCTCTCGTTATCAGGAGAGCCCTGGCCGGACTGCGGTTAGGATGGTTGGGATGCGGGCGACGAAGAAATTCAAGACCCACCCACCACCCACTTAGTAGCCGCTGTCGACGATCTAACCGACATGCTAGACTTCGACTCTGAAGACATCGACGGTATGGACGACGATGTCGAAGACGACCAAGAACCAGCGCCTACTGGGCACTGGAAAGCCACCTCGTCATATGACATATACATGGTGGATATCCCAAAGGATGGGAATGGCGAAGGAACAGCGGAGGAAGATCCCTCCAAGAAACAGCCCAAGCGCCAGCGTCAGCGGCGCCGCTCTAAATCCCGCCACAGCAAGAATGGCAATTCCGGCACCGGGGATAATAATACCCCAGACAGTGCCGAAGACAACCCCCTCCAGCAAGATTCAGCGCAGGAGGACGGAGATGCCAGCCCTCATGAGGGAGCGGCAGACGAAGAGGTAGAGGATGATAACTACATGCCTCCCTCAGGAGATGAGGCAAGCCTCGACGATGACGAATTTGTCGTGCCTGAGGATCCCGTCGAACAAGAGCGTTTTATACGCAGGCTTATGGCCACGGCAAACAGCCTCAAGAAAAAGCAGCAACAACTTAGAGCTGATCAGGATCTGCTAGCCAACAGATGGACTGAAGTCCTCGCGGCCGAAGAGCATGAGCTCGAACGCCCCTCCAAAAGCTACCCCAAACGCAAGTTGCTCCCCCGACTAGAGGAGGAGGCATATAAACCTGCATCACCAGAGCACAATGCGGCTGACCGGCCACCTCGTGGCCACGACAGAGAGGCCTCTAGGCCCTCCACTAGAACCGTACCCCGGCATCGCTCGAAAAGCGCAAGGCCACAAGGGAATGCCCTGGACTTGCGAGATATATTGGAGGATAAGGCAAGACAATAAAGATCGATCTACGGATCGCGTGGGCGCCCCATGATACGTGACGACAACTGTCGTGCCGGACACAGTAAGTCCGGACGGGCCGAACACAGTAGACAAAGCTCATTGGAGCTCCGTCGCGATATAGCCCAATACAGAGGCGCCGCACACCCACTATGCTTCACAGATGAAGTAATGGATCATCAAATCCCCGAAGGGTTTAAACCCGTGAATATTGAATCATATGATGGCACAACAGACCCCGCGGTTTGGATCGAAGACTATCTCCTTCATATCCACATGGCCCGCGGTGACGATCTTCACGCCATCAAATACCTCCCACTCAAGCTTAAAGGACCAGCTCGGCATGGGCTTAACAGCTTGCCAGCAGAATCAATCGGGTGTTGGGAGGACCTGGAAGCCGCATTCCTTGATAACTTCCAGGGCACGTATGTGCAACCACCAGACGCTGACGACCTAAGCCACATAATCCAGCAGCCAGACGAATCGGCCAGACAATTCTGGACATGGTTCTTAACCAAGAAAAATCAAATCGTCGACTGTCCGGATGCGGAGGCCCTCCCGGCCTTCAAACATAACATCCGCGACGAGTGGCTCGCCCGGCACCTGGGACAGGAAAAGTCGAAATCCATGGCAGCCCTCACATCACTCATGACCCACTTCTGTGCGGGAGAGGACAGCTGGCTAGCCCGCAGCAACAACCTCAGCAAAAATTCTGGCAGTCCAGATACCAAGGACCGCAATGGCAGGTCGCATCGCAACAAGAACAAATGCCGCATTAACGGCAACAATAATGAGGATACGGCAGTCAATGCCGGATTCAGAGGCTCCAAACCCAGTCAGCGGAAAAAGCCCTTCAAAACAACTACTACGGGTCCGTCCAATTTGGACCGAATACTCGATCGCTCATGCCAGATACACGGCACCCCCGAAAAGCCAGCCAACCACACCAACAGGGACTGTTGGGTATTCAGGCAGGCAGGCAAGCTAATTGTCGAAAACAATGGCAAGGGGTTGCATAGCGATGACGAAGAAGAGACCCGACCGCCGAACAATAGAGGACAGAAGGGTTTCCCCCCACAAGTGCGGATGGTGAACATGATATATGCAACCCACATACCCAAGAGGGAGCGGAAGCGTGCACTCAGGGACGTATACGCGATGGAGCCAGTCGCCCCGAAGTTCAACCCATGGTCCTCCTGCCCGATCACTTTTGATCGAAGGGACCACCCCACCAGCATCCGCCATGGCGGATTCGCCGCATTGGTTTTAGACCCAATCGTCGATGGATTTCACCTCACCAGAGTCCTGACGGACGGCGGCAGCAGCCTGAACCTGCTTTATCAGGACACAGTGTGCAAGATGGGCATAGACCCCTCAAGGATTAAACCCACAAAGACAACCTTCAAAGGCGTCATACCAGGTGTAGAGGCCAATTGTACGGGCTCAGTCACACTGGAAGTGGTCTTCGGATCCCCGGATAACTTCCGAAGCGAGGAGTTAATCTTCGACATAGTTCCGTTCCGCAGCGGCTATCATGCTCTGCTCGGACGGACCGCGTTTGCAAAGTTCAACGCGGTGCCGCACTATGCATACCTCAAGCTCAAGATGCCAGGCCCTCGAGGAGTCATCACGGTCAACGGAAACACAGAACGCTCCCTCCGAACAGAGGGACATACAGCGGCTCTCGCGATAGAAGTACAATGCAGCCTCTTAAGGCAATTCTCGAGTCCGACCGTTAAGCGAACGGACACGGCTAAACGCGCCCGGAGTAACCTACAACAAGACCACCTGGCACGTTCCGAGCACGCGTAGCAATGCGGCCCCAATCCCAGCCCTCACAACATCGCAAGACTGGTCCTTCGCGTACATCCTTACACTCTGAAGATACCATGGGTATAGGGGAAGAGGCACGACCACGACAGGCCCAGAATGCGGCTCAACCACATCAGGGGCTCCCAAGTGTGTCACTCCTTTTTTTCCTTTTTCTTTCTTACCCACAGGACTCCGTTCACCAGAGGCCCTGTCCGGCATTAGACCAGCCGAACTCATGATGCAACAGCCAGGGAAGGAGAAAGGCTACGACGAATATCCACGTGGTCTCCATTATGAGCACTAAATCTATTTTATACACCATTCCGCAGCCTACCCCTGGAGGGGGACATGTTTAATACTCCCATCCCTTGCTTATCGCACTATTTGTATCGTCCTGCATTCATGGTAATATTTCTTGAATAAACAATGCAGCACCTTTTTGCTTTTAATTGCATTCCCTTCTTATACATATGTTCATTTATGACATGCCGCATCCGTACACTTTGGTATGGCTGAATACACCAGGGGCTTAAGTTCCCCACATTATGGTGTGATAAGTCCGAAGACTTTCACAAGTGCGGCACCCCGAACTTATAGCATTATATGCATCGGCTCCGAATCATGTCTTGGGTCAATAGTTGGGTTTGCCCGGCTCCCCTGTTTTGGTACCTTACGTTCCATTCTATCGGCTAAGGTAGCACTGGGAGAACCACTGCGATTGCGCCCCGGTTGAGCTGGGCGAGCGCCTCAGTGGAGAAAGATAAAACTGACCGTCATGATGAGGCGAGAGCCGGTCTCTGTTCGAGAGGTTTTTTCGAGTCCCTAAAGACTTATGCCGCTTAGAGCGAGGAATCGGCTTTGTCCGGCCCAGGCGTGGATAGCGCCCCGAACTCGGCCTTCCGATCACTAGGGGCTTCGCCAAAATTTAAAATTATAGAATTCTATGGCTAAGTGAGAGTGTTCAAGCATTATAAGTCCGGTTGCCTAGTTCGTTGTGTTGAGCGCCTCCCTAGATGGACCCAAATATGGGAACAAGAGTGCTCAAATTTATCCCGAACACCCCAGCACTCGCGGCATGGGGGCTGAAGCCGACGACTTGCCATCTCTCAGATTTGATAAACAGCCGCATAGAAGGTAATATTTTAAATCAACAAGTCTTGCTTAGCGCATATGAACAAAGTTTTCAGCGCACAGGATAACAAAATGCGAAGTCTACTCAAATATTACATTATTGGAGCACTCACCCGCAATAGTGCGGGCACCCTTCAGGACACTCTTGTAATACATCTCGGGCGTGCGATACTCCTTGCCCGACAGTGGCGCGTCCGTCACAAGCTTCTCAGCATCCATCTTGCCCCAGTGCACCTTAGTACGGGCAAGGGCCCGACGGGCACCTTCAATACAGGCGGATCGCTTGATGACCTCAACCCATGGACAAGCATCCTTCAGCCGCCGCACCAGGCCGAAGTAGCTCCCAGGCACGGCCTCATCGGGCCACAACCGAGCTATGAGGCCCTTCATGGCCTGTTCGGCCACCTTGTGGAGCTCGACCAGCTGCTTCAGCTGGTCGCTAAGGGGCACCGGATGTCCGGCCTCAGCATACTGAGACCAGAAGACCGTCTCCGTTGAGCTCCCCTCCTCCACCCTGTAGAAAGTGGCAGCATCGGACACGCTGCAGGGCAGATCTGCGAACGCTCCTGGAGAGCTCTGAATTCGGGTAAGTAACAGGTAATTCACATTCACATGCTTGCTTTGCATGAAAAATGCCTTACCCGCCGCTATTTTCTTCAACGCCTCGATCTCCTGAAGGGCCTTGTGGGCCTCGGCCTTAGCGGCTTTGGCATTCTCAAGAGTCGATGCAAGCTCGGACTCTCGAGTCTTCGAGTCGCGCTCCAAACCCTCCTGCTTTTCCATGAGAGCTTGGAGCTCTTGCTATACCTCCACCACCCGCGCCTCATGATTCTCTCACCCAGCACGCTCCACGGCCACATTATGTTTGGCCGCGGACACCGCCTCCTTCAAGGTCGCCACCTCATTCGAGGCCCCTAAAGTACCCACATTATCCTGGTCATTTATCTTGCAACCAAATCCTTTTCTGTAAGGTACAACTTTAATAAGGTGTTACTCACCTTCCTTGTCCTCGAGCTGCTTCTTGGCACGGCCGAGCTTGTTCTCGGACCGCTCGAGGCTTTGCTTCAAAGCACTGACCTCCACAGTCAGTGCGGCAGAGGTCAGCAGCGCAGCATGCAATCCCATATTGACATATTTATTAAGACTCCTGCGTATATCTTTTTCGATCCTCAGTCCGGATTTTCTTTCCGAACACCGAACTGAGCATCAGGGGCTACTGTCTATGCGGTACTATTTTACATATATTAATATTCTTACCTCAAAGCCTGATAGAAGGCTGCTGCAGGCTTCGGTCAGCCCGCTCTTGGCAAGCTGGACCTTCTGAATCACCGCACTCATGACAGTGTGGTGTTCCTCCTTGATGGAAGCATCATTGAGCGCCTCCAGCAAGTTATCCGGCGCCTCCGGTTGGACGGAAGCCGCCGGCGCCACGGTCTTGCCCTTCTTGCGAAGGGGCCGCCCGCTGGACTCCGGAACCACTGCAGGTTCCGGTGTGGAGTCCGGCACGAAGTCCGGGAGGTCACCCTGTGGCACCTCCTGGTCCTCCTCCTCCGGGTGGATCCCTCTCTGGGATCCCACCTCGGCGTCGTCAGCGTCACGGGGAGAGGAGGCGGTTGGAAGTGAAGTACTATTCACATCCGACGAGCCCAAGGACCCGCTCGACGAAGCGGGAAGATCGTCCTTTGGCGGACTGCAGGGTTATATGCGGCGTTAGAAAGACACCATGTGGCAAAAAGAAAAATCATGAAGTCATTCGGGAGTCCGGATACTTACGATCTCGCCAGGGGCTTGGCCCTTGGAGGCCAATCCTCGTCGTCGTCACCGGCGTTGGCAGAACAGTCCGGGGGAAGAGTTCTTCCCTTCTTGGACCCTTCGGCCTCCCTCGTTGGGGAGGCCCTCCTTTTCTTCCCTCCCCTCGCTGGGGGAGAGGCCTTTTTCTTCTCCTCCTCGTCCTCGGGGGAGGAGTCCGCCTCGGAGTCATCGGACACCTAAAAACGGTAACTCTTTCAAGTGCTCATGGCCTCCTTCTTGACCTTATTCTCCGGCACCACATGGGGTGCCGGAACCAGCAGCCCCGCTAAACGGGCGTCCGCTGGGTCTTCTGGCAAAGGGCCGGACAGTTAGTCTGCTCGGACTCCCTCAGCTAGTCCTGTCAAAGGAGAGGGAGTTTAGATCCCGCATAGAGTCAAACTATGAAAAACAAGTGTCCTGTAAAGGGTAGAATCGCTTACCTCGCTAGCCTGGCGCTGCGAGCGGAATCCGCGATCTTCGGTAGCGGATGCGGGAGCTTCGGCGCCCTTGAACAACACCTTCCAGGCATCTTCGTACCTAGTGTCGAAGAGCCCGCTCAAGGTTCGGTGCTGAGCCAGATCGAGCTCCCACAATTTAAAGGCCCGTTGTTGGCACGAGAGAATCCGGCGGATGAGCATGACATGGACTACATTGACAATCATGAGCTTCTTGTCCACCAGCTTCTGGATGCAGGCTTGGAGTCCGGTCAGCTCCTCCGAATCGCCCCAAGTCAGGCCACTCTCTTTCCAAGAGGTGAGCCGTCTGGGGATGCCATATCTGAATTCGGGGGCCGCTGCCCATTTAGGGTCACGCGGCTCGGTGATGTAGAACCACCCCGATTGCCACCCCTTGATGGTTTCCATGAAGGCGCCCTCGAGCCAAGTAACGTTGGGTATCTTGCCCACCATGGCGCCTCCGCACTCTGCTTGACTGCCCTTCACAACCTTCGGCTTGACATTGAAGGTCTTGAGCCACAAGGCGAAGTGGGGCTAGATGCAGAGGAAAGCCTCGCACACGATGATAAACGCCGAGATGTTGAGGATGAAATTCGGGGCCAGATCATGGAAATCCAGGCCGTAGTAGAACATGAGTCCCCGGACAAAGGGGTGAAGTGGGAAGCCCAGTCCGCGGAGGAAATGGGGAAGGAATACCACCCTCTCATGGGGCCTGGGGGTGGGGATGGGCTGCCCCTCATCGGGGAGCCGGTGCGCGATGTCACTGGATAGATATCCGGCGCTGCGCAGCTTCTTGATGTGCCCTCCATAACGGAGGAGGCCATCCACTTGCCTCCCGCTCCGGACATAGTTGGAGGAGGTTGAGGTGAGATGTGCGAGCTTGGGCGCTGGAGCTCGAGTGCGCGGAGATGGATAAGCAGAGGAGGAAGAAGGCGTAGGTAAAAAGGTGGATCCTTATCCCCTTATATATGGGCAGACGAAACTATGCGTCCCCACCGGCCTGATAAAACTTTCTTTTCTCCCAAGTGCCACAATCAATGGCGCGGTTGGGCTACCCACGTCCGTATTGATGAGAATCCCGGAATAAGGGGAACACGATCTCTGCTTCGACAAGACGTGCCAAGGAAACCGCTTCGCTAAACGCGCTGAGGTGGTATAATAAAAACAATTCAAGTGAAGGCTTGGTTGTGGTGTGACGTCACGCCACAAAATATTATTCTCTCTACGGTGGAATGTGGAATTTATTTTGCAGGGCCGGACACTATCCTGGTGTTCACAATCTTCTACAAACTATTCGGAGGAGGAACCCGCCTTGCAACGCCGAAGACAATATACGCGCCGGACTCGTCGTCATTGAAGCCTGGTTCAGGGGCTACTGAGGGAGTCCCGGATTAGGGGGTGTCCGGATAGCCGAACTATCATCATCGGCCGGACTCCAAGACTATGAAGATACAAGATTGAAGACTTCGTCCCGTGTCCGGATGGGACTTTCCTTGGCGTGGAAGGCAACCTTGGCGATACGGATATGTAGATCTCCTACCATTGTAACCGACTCTGTGTAACCCTAGCCCTCTCCGGTGTCTATATAAACTGGATGGTTTTAGTCCGTAGGACAACAACAATAACAACAATCATACCATAGGCTAGCTTCTAGGGTTTAGCCTCCTTGATCTCGTGGTAGATCTACTTTTGTAATACCCACATCATCAATATCAATCAAGCAGCACGTAGGGTTTTACCTCCATCAAGAGGGCCCGAACCTGGGCAAAACATCGTGTCCCTTGTCTCCTGTTACCATCCTCCTAAATGCACAGTTCGGGACCCCCTACCCGAGATCCGCCGGTTTTGACACCGACAAAACTCCTCCAGCAAGGCCCAACCTTGGTTTTACCATTTGCCTCACCTAGCCCTTTTTCCCTTTGGTTTCCGGGGCCCGAGGGTCATCTTTATTTTA
>NC_041389.1:546919980-546926725 GCF_002162155.2 Triticum dicoccoides
GTCCAACCTGAGCGATGTCCGGCGCCCTCTGGGCAACCAGGGTCTATGCCAACCCGACGTCTTGCTCATCCGGTGTGCCCTGAGAACGAGATATGTGCAGCTCCTATCAGGATTTGTCAGCACATCAGGCGGCTTTGCTGGTCTTGTTTTACCATTATCGAAATGTCTTGTAAACCGGGATTCCGAGACTGATCGGGTCTTCCTGGGAGAAGGAATATCCTTCGTTGATCGCGAGAGCTTATCATGGGCTAAGTTGGAACACCCCTGCAGGGTATTAAACTTTCGAGAGCCGTGCCCATGGTTATGTGGCAGATGGGAATTTGTTAATGTCCGGTTGTAGATAACTTGACACTAGATCCGAATTAAAACGCATCAACCGCGTGTGTAGCCGTGATGGTCTCTTTTCGGCGGAGTCCGGGAAGTGAACACGGTTTTTGGGTTATGTTTGACGTAAGTAGGAGTTCAGGATCACTTCTTGATCATTGCTAGCTTCACGACTGTTCCTTTGCTTCTCTTCTCGCTCTTATTTGTGTAGGTTAGCCACCATATATGCTTAGACGCTGCTGCAACCTCACCACTTTACACCTTCCTTTCCCATTAAGCTTTGCTAGTCTTGATACCGATGGTAATGGGATTTATGAGTCCTCGTGGCTCACATATTACTACAACAACAGTTGCAGGTACAGGTTATGCGATGATCTTGAGCGAGCGCGATGTTTACTTGTTTTGGAGTTCTTCTTCTGCTTCTTCGATCAGGGGGTAGGTTCCAGGTCGGCAGCCTGGGCTAGCAGGGTGGATGTCATTTGAGTTTCTGTTTGTGTTCATCCGCAGTCGGATGTTGCTCTTATGTATTGTGATGTTGTAATCGTGTGGGCATTGTATGCCTTTTGTATGTATCCCCATCTATTAGGTAATGTTGATGTAATGATATCTACCATGCAAAAGCGTTTCAATATGCGGGTCTATCCTTCGTGGGACCTTCGAGTTCCTTTTGGATAGGGTCGCATATTGGGTGTGACAAGTTGGTATCAGAGCCTCGACTGACCATAGGAGCCCCCTTGATTGATCGTGTAGTTTGGCTGTTGTTGAGTCTAGAACAAAACTATTTTTTTGGAGTCTAGTTATATCGGAGAGTAGGAATTCTTTTTACTCCTCAGCCCGTTCGTCGCTCTGGTGAGGAATCTTGACATAGGTGTTTTGAATTACGTCTCTTCCCCTTCAAGAAATTTTTTACGGTCACGCAGTTGGTTTTCCGATTGTTGGTTCTCAGCTCTTTGCATCCGGTGCATTTCTCGTCAAGGTGATTCGAACCTCCCCATTTTTGCAAGTTCAATCCTCAGTTGTTTTCTTTTCCCACCCGCCCACCCTGTTCTGCTCGGAGCCAGAGTCCGTAATCGAGTATCCATCCTACTCGTGCGAAGTCTTTGCTTTCTTTCCTCCATGATTTCAACCGGTGTTTTCTCTTCAAGATATTCGTCGGTTCCCCCTTTCAAGTTGCCTTTGTTTTCCTGCCCTCCCACCCTCTTCTTCCCAGATTCTGAGTCTCTTTCGACCATCAATTTCATTCCTGGGAGCCTCTTCAATCTTCCCTCAATTATCTCAACCGGTGAATTCTCGTTTTGTTCGACACTCTTCATCTCTTTTTCTTTTCCGGTGGACCCAATTCAAGTATTCGGTGTTGATCATATTCTTTTCCCTCGGCTCAAGTGTTATCCTTGCTCGTTTGCTTCTCGCCATTCAATCATTCCGGAGTTCGGAAGACATCTCACGAGATTCGTCTATGTTCGAATTAATTCGAGGTTGTCACCTCATTCAAATATTTCAATAATTCCGATGCATCATCTACCTGTTCAACAATCCCTTTCCAATGGTGTTTTCTCTTTAGTGGGTCCTAACACACATGTCTTTTCCCAGGATCTTACCTGGCTCTTCTAATTATTCCGGAGCCATTCCTAATTCTTTTCGAGTTTGATGTAAGAATGAATTTTATCAGTCACATGCCTTTTCCAAGATCGAATTCAAATCATTTTCATTGTTGCCTCAACCTCTTCGCTTTTTCGTTCTCCCGGAGTGCCTTAACAATTTTGGTGGTGTTTCTCATCGTCACTTGAAGATCGAAGAAGAGTTTTTCCTCTAAATCTTGTCTGTTTTCTCGAAGATTCATGGTTCCAACTTCATGTTATCCTCGCAAATTATTTCATTTGTCATATATTCTTTTCTTACCCATCCGGAATATGTCAGTAGTTGTTTTCCCATTTCTTTTCACCGTAGGCCATTGTTCCAAAAGAAATCTTTGTCCTCACATTTCAGCTACCGTTATCCAATTATCCCGGTGCTTCGTTCAAGTGTTCTTTAATCAGCTCATGATCTCTTTGTTCTTTTGCATTTAAATCCCCTCTAGCATATTTGTTCTCCTAATTCTTCCCGGTGATTCATTCTCTTTCGTCATTCAATTTTCGAATTTTTACTGTGGTTCATTCAGATTCTTTTTCCTTTGTCATCATATTAATCCTTTTGTTCTTTTCAATCCTACCGGTGGTTCATGAAGACCTTCTCAAGTTTGCGATATGTCACTTCTCAATCCTTTTCAAGAAGAATAAGTAGTATGCAAAATCCATTACTTGTCATCTATTAAATTTGATGAAGGATAATCATACAATAAATCTTATTCTTATTTCCTCAAAGTGAGTAATCCCTTCCTTCGGAGTTTGTTCTTCATGACTAAATTCTAGTTCCAAGTGTTTTCATATTTTCTTCTCCGGAGTACAAATTTCCTCGGCCATTTCGTTGGAACCTCCATCTAAATCAATGCAAGGCTTGAATCTTTATTCTTTCATCCTGCATTTCTATCTCATCATCCTTTTTGTCACTGGAGTTCTTCATGGTGGTTCTTCATGATTTAATTCATTCTTCAAGAGTTCATCAAGATTCTTGTTGGCGGAGTTCAAGTATCTTTTCTTCTCGCGTCTCGAAGTGCAATTAATTCTCCGTATTTCTTTTGAAGTGGATTTTTGCATTCTTCGTTCTTCTCAGCTATTTAAGTATTTGGTTGTGGCATAATTTCACCTCTAGTTTTGAGATGCTTTTGATAAGTCCACAACAAGCTTATTCTTTCGTTGTTGATTTTCTCAACAACTCCATTCAATCCTTCCTTCTAAATTCTTTTCATTCCACTATTGCAAGTCTTCCGGAGACATTGTGTTATTCCTCTCGTCAGGTATCATTCCATCTTCTCAAGATCCCGTTCTATTCCCTCCATGTTTCAGCCGGAGTGCCGCCTAAATCCATTTAGTCTTATTCGTTTCTTATCTCGTTCTAACCGGAGTGGTTTTTTAGTGTATCTCATTCCGTGAGCTTTCGATTCTCGTCATTCTCATCGTTCCTCTATTCTTCTCGAGTGCTCTCGATTCTTTGCTTCTTCTCTAGAGTTTTTGCTTCACCTCATCTTTTTTCCCTTCTGTCTCGGTCCTAAGATCTCGGGACGAGATCTCTTGTTAGTGGAGGAGTGTTGTAAAGCCCCAGATTCGATGCGCCAGGTGTCTGCCAGTTATTCGCCATCATTGCCATGTCATTTGCTTGCGTGTTGCATTTTATCATGTCATCATGTGCATTTCATTTTGCATACGTGTTCGCTTCTTGCATCTGAGCATTTTCCTTGTTGTCCGTTTTGCAATCCGAAACTCTTATGTCCTCCGGCGTCCCCCTTTTGCCTCTTTTCATGTGCGGGTGTTAAACTTTCTCGGAATGGCCCGAGGTTTGCCAAGCGGCCTTGGTACACCACCGGTAGACCGTCTGTCAAGTTTCTGCCATTTGGAGGTCGTTTGATACTCCTACGGTTAACCGGGTAACCGTAAAAGCCTCTTTTGTTTGCAGCCCAACACCCCTCGAAAGTGGCCCAATAACACATCCAAACCCACTCCATCCTCTCTGCCGTTCGATCACGATCGCGTGGCCGAAAACCGCACTCCATTTGGAGTCTCCTAGCTCCCACTACCTATAAATTAGCCTTCCCCTCCAAAATTTCGGGCGAAACCCTAGCCTTCCCCTCCTCGCGTCGCCGGACTTTTCTTCCTCCGCGCCCGGCCATGTCCGCCGCCGCCCCACGCCCAACGAGCGCCCGCCACGTGTACCAGCGCCACCCGGCGCCGCCGCGGCCCGAGGGAGCCCAGATCGGGCCCGCCCCGGGCCAGATCGGGCCCGCCGCAGCCCGGATCTCGCCGCCGCCGCCGCCCGACCATCCGCCGCCGCCGCCCTCCCCCTCGCCGCGTGTCACCACCGCCCTCCAACGCTCCTCCCGCACCTACTCCGACCTCCCCCTCGCCGGAGCGCCTCCTCCCCGACCCAGGCCGCCTCCTTCCTCAACTCCAGTGGCCCGAGCCGGCCAACCTTGAGATCTGCGCCGCGCCAGATCCAGATCCGGATGAACCCTAGGGTTGACCCGATTTCTCCAAGTCCTTTTATTTCTGCATTATATTGCCTAGTTCATTGCATCATATCTCTCTAACCGTGGATCCGTTTTGCATGCATAATATATCGAAATGTTCGCTGTGAGATGCTCTTCATTTAATTCCATTGTGCCATGTTTGTTTGAGTCCATCTTGATGCCCTAATCATCGTTGCAAGAGTGCTATGTGATGTTAATCTGCTGTCTGTTACAGAACTTGATGATTTGTCTTTTTTGTTGCATTTTGTGTGTGCATCCTATGAGCATGAGGTCTACTTGTACTTTGAAGTATATCATGCCATCTTTACAGTGGTGTAATATATGTATTTTTGTGAGTCTTGTAGTGAGTGCATCGAGCTCGTGAAGTAGGGTACTTGTTGTTACTATTTTCCTAGTCTGATTCTGTTATATTATGATGCTATATAGACCTGCTTCCACAAGTCATTCTATGCATAATCTGGAGATGTTCACTAAAGATGCTTTGTTATACATGTCATGCTCTATCCAGACATGCCCCTGGTTGCATTTATAGCCTATTGTAGCTTGTTGTAATATTTCTCCAAACTTGCTAAATAATGTTGCTGTCAGCCTGTTAACATTAAGTTCAGTTTTGCCATGAGCTTTGCTAGTGATTCATGCACCCTCTGAGCCTGCTATTGCCATTCTTAGCTTAACAAACATGTCTTCTTACTGTTGGTCACCTTGCTATGCCATGTATTGCTCTGTGGTGAGTGGTACAAGCTCACCAACATGCCTACTTATTGTTGTTCCTGCCATGTATGAATCTGTCATATCATTTGCTATGTTTACATGGGTGCCACCATATTTTCTGTGTCCTTTTGGCTCATGGTCAGTAAGGGACTTTTTCTCTATGCAATTAGTAGATTCATGCCATGCCTTTGTTTGCCATGATAATTCCAGTGGCATGGTGTTTGGTAGATGTAAACATTGCAACCTGATGTTATTTCTGCCAAGTCTGTAAACTGTTATTATTTGCAATCTTGCCATGACCTTTTGAGCATGTTCTATTGATTTCTGGAGATAGCTCAGTGTTCATGTTTTGTCATGCATTACCTGTACATCATGTCCCTGCCTTTTGTTTTCATATTGTGGTACTGTAGAATATTGTTTTGGTGCTTTCAATATGCCTAGTTGCTATTTTGGATAGCTTGCCCTTCAAACTTGTATAATGTATGTGTTGGATCGTTGCTCCGTTTTGAGTGTGCTCTATATGAAACTTGCTTAGATTCGCATGTAGTTTCATATTATCATGTTGCATCCTTGTTTTGAGGTGTTTGCTTGATGTTTGTATGCATTTTGCATCAATGCCATGTTTAACTTGTTTTGCTTATATCTTCTAGGCCGTAGCTCCGATTTAAATGAACTTTATATGTAACTTGACTAGAATATTGTGTAAATCCCCTTGGTGCTCTTTAACTTGCTGTTTAACAACTTCAACTTAATGTTTGTTCAGATCTGGACCAATTTCTAAATTTGCATATGAGGACTTACCGGATTAGTTCTATGTTGTTTCCCGCCTCATTTAAACTTGCCTTGATGTTTTGCTCTTGTATGCATCATCTTTTGCCATGAGTAGCTTCATGTAGCCTTGTCATGCATCATACTTGTTTGAGCATCATGTCTTCTTCATGTGTGGTTTGTTTCCCATGTTGTGTGCTTATTCTCGATAGTTCCTGTTTCGTTGCGATCGTGAGGATTCGTTCGTCTACGTGGGTTCGTCTTCTTCATGGACTCGTTCTTCTTCCTAGCGGGATTTCAGGAAAGATGACCGCTACCCTGGATCTCACTACTATCATTGCTATGCTAGTTGCTTCGTTCTATCGCTTTGCTGCGCTACCTATCGCTTGCTCTTCAAGCCTCCCAATTCGCCATGTCAGCCTCTAACCTTGTCACCCTACCTAGCAAACCGTTGTTTGGGTATGTTACCGCTTTGCTCAGCCCCTCTTATAGCGTTGTTAGTTGCACGTGAAGTTGAAGATTGCTCCATGGTGGACAGGATTATGTTGGGATATCACAATATCTCGTATTTAATTAATGCATCTATATACTTGGTAAAGGGTGGAAGGCTCGGCCTTATGCCTAGTGTTTTGTTCCACTCTTGCCGCCCTAGTTACCGTCATACCGGTGTTATGTTCCCGGATTTTGCGTTCCTTACGCGGTTGAGTGATTTATGGGACCCCCTTGACAGTTCTCTTTGAATAAAACTCCTCCAGCAAGGCCCAATCTTGGTTTTACCATTTGCCTCACCTAGCCCTTTTTCCCTTTGGTTTCCGGAGCCCG
>NC_041389.1:546926985-546933174 GCF_002162155.2 Triticum dicoccoides
CCTGAGCTATGTCCGGCGCCCCCTGGGCAACCAGGGTCTATGCCAACCCGACGTCTTGCTCATCCGGTGTGCCCTGAGAACGAGATATGTGCAGCTCTTATCGGGATTTGTCGGCACATCGGGCGGCTTTGCTGGTCTTGTTTTACCATTGTCGAAATGTCTTGTAAACCGAGATTCCGAGACTGATCGGGTCTTCCTGGGAGAAGGAATATCCTTCGTTGATCGTGAGAGCTTATCATGGGCTAAATTGGGACACCCCTGCAAGGGTATTAAACTTTCGAGAACCGTGCCTGCGGTTATGTGGCAGATGGGAATTTGTTAATGTTCGGTTATAGATAACTTGACACCAGATCCGAATTAAAACGCATCAACCGCGTGTGTAGCCGTGATGGTCTCTTTTCGGCGGAGTCCGGGAAGTGAACACGGTTTTTGGGTTATGTTTGACGTAAGTAGGAGGTCAGGATCACTTCTTGATCATTGCTAGGTTCATGACCATTCCTTTGCTTCTCTTCTCGCTCTTATTTGCGTATGTTAGCCACCATATATGCTTAGACGCTGCTGCAACCTCACCACTTTACCCCTTCCTTTCCCATTAAGCTTTGCTAGTCTTGATACCCATGGTAATGGGATTGCTGAGTCCTCGTGGCTCACAGATTACTACAACAACAGTTGCAGGTACACGTTATGCGATGTTCATGACGCGAGCGTGATGTTTACTTGTTTTGGAGTTCTTCTTCTGCTTCTTCTTTGATCAGGGGGTAGGTTCCAGGTCGGCAGCCTGGGCTAGCAGGGTGGATGTCGTTTGAGTTTCTGTTTGTGTTCATCCGCAGTCGGATGTTGCTCTTATGTATTGTGATGTTGTAATCGTGTGGGCATTGTATGCCTTCTGTATGTATCCCCATCTATTAGGTAATGTTGATGTAATGATATCCTTGCAAAAGCGTTTCAATATGCGGGTCTATCCTTGGTGGGACCTTCAAGTTCCTTTTGGATAGGGTCGCATATTGGGCGTGACATATACCATATCTTAGCATCACCCTTTAATGAGAACGTAAATATTTTGAGTAAATAAAGGTAGCGCGATCTCTCATTATTAGTAAATAGGGCAGCTATATCATTTAACTTAGTAAGATGTGCCACAACAGTTTCAGATTTATAGCCATAAAAAGGATCAGATTCAACCAAAGTAATTATATCTGGATCAACAGAAAAATCATAATAATCCTGATCAGGAACACAGATAGGTCAAGTAGCAAAAGCAGGGTCGGGTCTCATCCTATCTCTATAAGATTCTTTACTCCATTTAACTAGCAACCTCTTAAGTTCATGTCTATCATGGCAAGAAAGAATAGATGCAGAAGATTCCGCATTAAAAATATAACCCTCGGGAATAGCAGGCATATTTTCATCATCACTAACATCATCGTGTTCAGGTTCAATAATTTCTCTTTCTCTAGACCTAGCAATTTGCTCATCAAGAAATTCACCAAGGGGCACAGTAGTATCAAGCATAGAAGTAGTTTCATCATAAGTATCATGCATAGTAAAAGTGGCATCATCAATAACATGCAACATATCAAAATTCATAGTAGTAGTAGGTTTACGTGTCGCAAACTTACTCATAACAGAAGGAGAATCTAGTGCAAGGCTAGATGGCAGTCCCTTACCTCCCCTCGTAGTTGAGGGCAAAATAATAGTTCGATCATCTTTCAAGTTCTTCATAGTGTCCAGCAGATATAAATCCCAAGTAACTCAGTGAATAGAGTTATGCTCCCCGACAATGGTGCCAGAAAAAGGTCTTGATAACCCACAAGTATAGGGGATCGCAACAGCTTTCGAGGGTAGAGTATTCAACCCAAATTTATTGATTCGACACAAGGGGAGCCAAAGAATATTCTCAAGTATTAGCAGCTGAGTTGTCAATTCAACCACACCTGAAAACTTAGTATCTGCAGCAAAGTGTTTAGTAGCAAAGTAATATGATAGTGGTGGTAACGGTAACAAAAGTAAAGACAACAAAAGTAATGTTTTTGGTATTTTGTAGTGATTGTAAAAGTAGCAACGGAAAAGTAAATAAGCGAGAACCAGTATATGGAAAACTCATAGGCACCGGATTAGCAATGGATAATTATGCCAGATGCGGTTCGTCATGTAACAGTCATAACATAGGGTGACACAGAACTAGCTCCAGTTCATCAATGTAATGTAGGCATGTATTCCGTATATAGTCATACGTGCTTATGGAAAAGAACTTGCATGGCATCTTTTGTCCTACCCTCCTGTGGCAGCGGGGTCCTATTGGAAACTAAGGGATATTAAGGCCTCCTTTTAATAGAGAACCGGAACAAAGCATTAGCACATAGTGAATACATGAACTCCTCAAACTATGGTCATCACCGGGAGTGGTCCCGATTATTGTCACTTCGGGGTTACCGGATCATAACACATAGTAGGTGACTATAGACCTGCATGATAGGATCAAGAACACACATATATTCATGAAAACATAATAGGTTCAGATCTGAAATCATGGCACTCGGGCCCTAGTGACAAGCATTGAGCATAGCAAAGTCATAGCAACATCAATCTCAGAACATAATGGATACTAGGGATCAAACCCTAACAAAACTAACTCGATTACATGATAAATCTCATCCAACCCATCACCGTCCAGCAAGCCTACGATGCAATTACTCACGCACGGCGGTGAGCATCATGAAATTGGTGATGGAGGATGGTGGATGATGACGATGGCGACGAATCCCCCTCTCCGGAGCCCGGAACGGACTCCAGATCAGCCCTCCCGAGAGAGATTAGGGCTTGGCGGCGGCTCTGTATCGTAAAATGCGATGATTTCTTCTCTCTTATTTTTTTCTCCCCGAAAGCAAATATATAGAGTTGGAGTTGGCGTCGGAGGGCCACCAGGGGGCCCACAAGGTAGGGGGTGCGCCCAAGAGGGGGGCGCCCCCCACCCTTGTGGACAGGGTGTGGGCCCCCTGGCCTTCATCTTTGGCGACGATTTTTATTGTTTTTTCTAAGGTGTTCCGTGGAGTTTCAGGTCATTCCGAGAACTTTTATTTTCTGCACATAAAACAACACCATGGTAATTCTGTTAAAAACAGCATTAGTCCGGGTTAGTTCCATTCAAATCATACAAGTTAGAGTCCAAAACAAGGGCAAAAGTGTTTGGAAAAGTAGATACGACAGAGACGTATCAGAGAGCAATGGGAGGATGTAGATGAGAATGCAGGTGGGACAACGTGAGCAAGGTAGTGTTTATTGGCAGCCGGAATATAGACCGAGGGGAACAGCACACACGTCGGTCGCCGGAATTTACGAGTACTGTAGTTTGAATTACACATGATTCCCGTAGCAAAATCCATGTATGAACATAATAGCTGATGGTTCCCAATGAAGAACCGTGTTTGATTAATAACGCCCGCCAATCACCTTGCAAACCTCGTGGCGCAAAATAGGGTGCTAATCGTGTGGGGCTGGTTGTCTGCCAGATTTGCTATTTTCTTTTTTGAACATCAGATATTTACATCATCTGATGATTTTTTAACTCACACACAAGTACACAAATATGATTTTTCAAACCGTTCTGGTTAACCATTGCCTTTAGATGTAGTTCAAATTTGAATTACGGTCATTAGAACATCACTTAAATGTCTTCAAAAGTTCAGACGACCCCTGAAATTTTCCAAATTTTCACATGATAGTTGTATTAGTGCATGTTACACGTAGAAAAAATTGAAGGCTGTAAGAGGAAGCTATCTACCTTTCATCATCAAACATGCAGTGTTCCCTTCTCGGAACCACGAGCCTTCTAGTGAGTTGCTACGATTTGTGAGGTGTGAGTGTCCAAACTTTCGTCAAATAGGCCATTTTTTTTACCATATCATCTTAGTGGCATGACATTACATCAGGCAAGGTTTCATGTTTTTCTAATCATTTATTAATTTTTTGGAATTAAAATGCCATGGCACTCCAAGCATGTGTACATGCCATGAGACCAATATGTTTGAAAATTCCTTCTAATTTACTGCACATAGAATTAACTCGTGCACAAGTACACAAATATGATTTTGCAAACCGGTATGGTTAGCCTTGCATGTACATCTAGTTGAAATTTGAATTATAGTCATTAAATGGCTAGGAAATGACTTAAATGTCTTCAACAGGTCAAATGACCCCTGTAATTTTCCAAATTTTCACATGACAGTTTGTATCAATGTACATTACATGTAGAAACTTTTTGAAGGCCGTAAGAGGAAGCTCTCTGCCGTTCGTCATCAAACATGCATTGTTCCCTCTCGGAACCACGAGCCTTCTAGTGAGTTGTTCTGGTTTCTGAGGGGTGTGTGTCCAAACTTCCGTCAAAAAGGCCATTTTTTGTACCACATCATCTTGCTGGCATGACAATACATCAAGCAAGGTTTCATGTTTTTCTGATCATTTATTAATTTTTTGGAAATAAACCATGGCACTCCATGCATGTGTCCATTCCGTGAGACCAATTTGAAAATTCCTTCTAGTTTACTGCACATGGAATTAACTTGTACACAAGTACACAAATATGAAACCGTTATGGTTAGCCGCTGCATGTACATCTAGTTCAAATTTGAATTATGGTCATTAAATGGCTAGGAAATCACTTAAATGTCTTCAAAAGGTCAAATGACCACTTAAATTTTTCAAATTTTCACATGACAGTTTGTATCAATGCACATTACATGTAGAAAAAATTTGAAGGCCATAAGAGGAAGCTATCTGCCTTTCGTCATCAAACATGCATTGTTCCCTCTCGGAACCACGAGCCTTCTATTGAGTTGCTCCAGCTTGTGAGGGGTGTGTGTCCAAACTTTTGTCATACATGCCAATTTTTGTACCACATCATCTTGGTGGCATGACATTACATCAAGCAAGGTTTCATGTTTTCGTGATCATTTTTTAATTGTTTGTAACTAAAATGCCATGGCACTCCATGCATGTGTCCATGTCGTGATACCAATATGTTTGAAAATTCCTTCTAATTTACTGCGCATGGAATTAACTCGCACACAAGTACACAAACATGATTTTTCAAACCGTTATGGTTAGTCGTTGCATGTACATCTAGTTCAAATTTGAATTACGGTCATTAAATGGCTAGAAAATCACTTAAATGTCTTCAAAAGGTCAAATCACCCCTGAAAGTTTTCAAATTTTCACATGACAGTTAGTATCAGTGCACATTACATGTAGAAAAATTTTGAAGGCCGTAAGTGGGAGCTATCTGCCGTTCATCATCAAACATGCATTGTTCCCTCTCGGAACCACGAACCTTCTAGTGAGTTGCTCCGGTTTGTGAGGGGTGTGTGTCCAAACTTTCGTCAAATAGGCCAATGTTTGTACCACATCATCTTGGTGGTATGACATTACATCAAGCAAGGTTTCATGTTTTTAATTTTTTGGAATTTAATGCCATGGCACTCCATGCTTAATTGTGTCATAGCCATTAGAACAATATGTTTGACAATTTCTTCCAATTTACTACACGTGGAATTAAATCACAGACAAGTAGACAGAATATGACTTTTCAAACCATTTTAGTTAGCTACTGCATGTACATGTAGTTCAAATTTCAATTACGGTCATTAAATGGATAGAAAATCACTTAAATGTCTTAAAAGGTCAAATTAGCAAGCGACATTAAATTATGCAATGACGTATGCGGGGAAATTTCCACCAAAATTTCAATTATCAAACTCATCCCATGCGCGTTAAGTAGAAGAATTGTTTGCGATGCACACTATCGTTAAAGTGAATGGTGTCCAGCGGCACCGCGCGCAAAGTTTCCCTCCACATTTCAAAATTTTTGGCCTACCACCGAAATATCTACCCTCACCCCTGATACGTCTCCAACGTATCTATAATTTTTTATGTATTCATGCCATGTTTATAATATTTGTACATGATTTTGGTATGATTTTGTTAGAACTAATCCGGACTGACGCTGTTTTAGCAGAACTACCGTGGTGTTGTTTTTGTGCAGAAATAAAAGTTCTCAGAATGCGCTGAAAATCAACGGAGATTTTTTTGGAAAATATAAAAAGTGCTGTAACAAAAAGTTATCGGAGAGGAGTCCCGTGGGGCCCACGAGGGTGGGGGCGCGCCCACCCCCCCCCCCCCTCCCCCCATGGCGTG
>NC_041389.1:546933640-546973578 GCF_002162155.2 Triticum dicoccoides
GCGTGGCCCTGTGCATCATGGACTCCTCGTGGGTCCCCCTAACTTGTTCTCGACGCCAAACCCTCCTATAAATACCCAAACTTCCAGAAAGAAACCTAGATCGGGAGTTCCACCGCCGCAAGCCTTTGTAGCCGCCAAAAACCTCTGAGGAGCCCATTCCGGCACCCTGCTGGAGGGGGAATCCATCACCGGTGGCCATCTTCATCATCGCGACGCTCTCCATAACTAGGAGGGAGTAGTTCACCCTCGGGGCTAAGGGTATGTACCAGTAGCTATGTGTTTGATCTCTCTCTCTCTCTCATGTTCTTGATATGGCATGATCTTGATGTACCGCGAGCTTTGCTATTATAGTTGGATCTTATGATGTTTCTCCCCCTGTATCTCCTTGTGATCAATTGAGTTTTCCCTTTGAAGTTATCTTATCGGATTGAGTCTTTAAGGATTTGAGAACACTTGATGTATGTCTTGCATGTGCTTATCTATGGTGACATTGGGATATTCACGTGATCTACTTGATGTATGTTTTGGTGATCAACTTGCGGGTTTAGTGACCTTGTGAACTTATGCATAGGGGTTGGCACACGTTTTCGTCTTGAAGTTATTTGTGTTGGTTGAATAGATGAATCTGAGATTGTGTGATGCATATCGTATAATCATACCCATGGATACTTGTGGTGACATTAGAGTATCTAGGTGACATTAGGGTTTTGGTTGATGTGTGTCTTAGGTGTTATTTTACTACGAACTCTATGGCTGTTTGTGACACTTATAGAAATAACCCAACGGATTGATCGGAAAGAATAACTTTGAGGTGGTTTCGTACCCTACAATAATCTCTTCGTTTGTTCTCCGCTATTAGTGACTTTGGAGTGACTCTTTGTTGCATGTTAACGGATTGTTATATGATCTAATTATGTTATTATTGTTGATAGAACTGGCACTAGTGAAAGAATGAACCCTAGGCCTTGTTTCAAACCATTGCAATACCGTTTTCGCTCACTTTTCTTACTTGCTACCTTGCTGTTTTTATAATTTCAGATTACAAAAACCTATATCTACCATCCATATTGCATCGAACTAGTGCGCCTATACAATTTACCATTGTATTGAGTGTCTTGGGGACACAAGAGACTCTTTTTTATTTGGTTGTAGGGTTGTTTGAGAGAGAACATCTTCATCCTATGCCTCCCACGGATTGATAAACCTTATGTCATCCACTAGAGGGAAATTTGCTACTGTCCTATAAACCTCTGCACTTGGAGGCCCAACAACGTCTACAAGAAGAAGGTTGCATAGTAGACATCACCCCCTCCCCATCCCCTTTTCTCCCCGACCACAAGTCATATTTCCCCTGTTTCCCCCTTCCTACCTTCCTTCCTTCCTAAGCTATAGCCGCTTCCTCGCTTGCTTCCTCGCTCTCGCCGTCTCGCATCCTACCGCCGGGGGCGCCATGGTCTTCTTCAAAGACCTATCCAGCGGTTCCTCCTCCTCTGATGACTCCTTCACCACCCGGGTATGCCTCTCTTCTCTCTCTTGGGCTATGAATTGGAATGGAGGATTTTTACCCGACGGTCGATGTTAGTGTCAAAACCGGCGGATCTCGGGTAGGAAGTCCCGAACTATGTGTCTAAGGCTAATGGTAACAGGAGGCGGGGGACACAATGTTTACCCAGGTTCGGGCCCTCTCTATGGAGGTAATACCCTACTTGCTTGATTGATCTTGATGAATATGGGTATTACAAGAGTTGATCTACCACAAGATCGTAATGGCTAAAACCCTAGAAGTCTAGCCTATGTGATTATGATTGTCCTCGTCCTATGGACTAAACCCTCCGATTTATATAGACACCGGAGGGGGCTAGGTTTACACAAAGTCGATTACAGAGAAAGGTATCTACATATCTGAATCACCAAGCTTGCCATCCACGCAAAGGAGAGTCCCATCCGGACACGGGAAGAAGTCATCTATATTGTATCTTCATAGCCCAAGAGTCCGGCCCATGTTAATAGTCCGGCCGTCCGAGGACCCCTTAATCCAGGACTCCCTCAGTAGCCCCTGAACCAGGCTTCAATGACGATGAGTCCAGCACGCAGATTGTCTTCGGCATTGCAAGGCAGGTTCCTTCTCTGAATACTCCACAATAGTTCTGCAAACACAAGAACGTGTCCGGCTCTGCAAAACAAATACCACACACAACCGTAGAGAGTATAATACTCCACGAGTCCAATCCGCTGACAACTTTTTGTAGCGTGACATCACGTCACCGCCCGGTCATTATTCGAACCATTTTTTAGCCCGCCTCTCCATACTCCAAGGTGCGGTTTTATTGGCACGTCTTGTCAAAGCAGAGATCGTGTCCCCTTATTATGGGATTCTCATCAATACGGGCATGGGTAACCCAACCGTGCCATCTGCACGACCCTTGGGGAATAGGCGAGTTTTAAGGCGAGTTGGGAGGTGCATGATATTCACTACCTCTATAAAGGGATAATGATTCACCCTTTTTCACCCACGCCTTCTATCTCTCTCTGCCCATCCCATTCTCGAGCTCCAGCGCCCCAGTTCTCATCTTCTCCGCCCGAAAAAAACTCCAGCCATGTCCGAATCCGGAGTGCAGGGCAAGTGGATGACCTCCTCCGTTAAGGAGAAGGACATCACGAAGCTCCAGGAGGTCGGGTACTTGGACAAAGAGATCGCCCACCGGCTTCCAACCGAGGGACAAATCATACCCACCCCCGAGCCCCATGAGAGGGTGGTGTTTGTCTCTCACTTTGTCCGCAGGCTGGGATTCCCTCTCCACCCGTTTGTCCGCGGGCTGGGATTCCCTCTCCACCCGTTCGTCCGCGAACTTATGTTCTACTACAGGCTGGACTTCCATGATCTGGCCCCCTACTCCATCCTCAACATCTCGGCATTTATTGTCATGTGTGACGCCTTCCTTTGCATCCCACCTCACTTCGGGCTATGGCTGAAGACCTTCAATGTGAAGCCGAAGGTGGTGAGTGGTCAACAAGCAGAGTGCGGAGGCGCCATGGAGGGCAAGATGCCCAACTTCACATGGCATGAAGGCTCCTTCGTGGAGACTGTCAAAGGGTGCTAGGCGGAGTGGTTCTACGTCATAGAGTCGTGCGGCACCAACTGGACCACAACTCCCGCATTCTGGTCTGGAGTCCATATGCAGCTCACCTCCTAGCAAGAGAAGGGCCTAGACTGTTCTTCGGCAGATGAGCTGACAGCGCTTCAAGCGCGTACAGAGCATGATAAACAAGAATATCAAGCTCGTCAATGTGATCCAGGTGATGCTGATTCGCCGGATCCTTCCTGTCAGCACCGGACATGCCATTTGTGGGATTATGAAGCGCCCAAGCACCAGACCCTGCTGATGTTCTTTGGCACTACGCACGAAGACATCTGGAAGGTGCTCTTCAAGGCCAATGAGACGCGGCCGGACACTGCCGAGGACCGTGGGAACGATTTGGCCCGCCCTGCTAGTCCGATAAGTGATTTCATGTTTTCAAGGTATTTCCTTTACTTGCATGGCCGAGGAAGATCTCTAAGCCTCCCTATTAAGTGTTTCAGGCCTGGACAAAGAAAGCGAAGCGGATTTACTGTCCGGCTCCGCTGCCCGAAGACCCAGAAATCCAGCTTCTCATGAAGATGCTGGTCCCGGCGCCCTATCAAGCACCGGAGAAGAAGGCCAAGGGGATCAGGAGTGGTCCCCGTCATAAGGGCACTTCGGACGCGACATCCGAAGACGCCGAGGCTCACTCCTCCACTGTCGAAGATGACGAGGAAGAGGAGGAAGAAGAAGAGGAAAGCCATTCCCCCTGCAGGGGGGGAGAAAGAAGAGGACGGCCTCCACGCGTTTGGAGGCCGAAGCATCCAAGAAGGGGAATGCTTCCCTTCCGGACGACTCCACCGCAGCCAATGACAGCAGCTCGGAATGGCACCCTAGGGTCAAGCCCCTGGCCAAATCGTAAGTACTCCAAAACCCGGACACCTTTATATATCCGACCTTGCTACTTTATAGTATTAACATGTTGAATCACACATTTGCAGTCCGGCTCGGTCCAACCTTGAGCGGTCCTTATCTTTAGAGGATTCGCTGGACCCGGAGGCGATGGACAGCGGGACCCTTCCAGCGGCCTCCTCTCCTAAGCACATGGACGACACCGAGGTGTTGTCACGAAGGATCCCAAGCAAGGGAGAGAAGCAGGAGGGCGTTCGGGAGGTGCCGGAGGGTGAAACCTCGGCTGCCGGCACATGGTGGAGGAGACCCCCATGGATACTGACGATGGGGGCCATATCCAATTCGGCCCCCAGCCGAATATAATTCCGGAGACTCAGATGGCTCCGGAATCAGGCAAGCAGCCTCCTTCGAGAGAAGGAGGTGCGCCTATTCCACCGGTGACCTCTGTCCATCAGAGGCACCAGATACTTTGTTGGAAGCGCTGCAAGGCGCTTCCATTGTCGAGGAACACCGTACCCTTATGGGTACGGTGATTGAGAGGATCCAGTCCGCGAAGGGCGGACTGACTGAAGCCTACACAAGCCTTCTAACAGGATTTGAGGTAAGCAATGCAATAATATAAAGAAAATGACACAACATAGAAAGTAGCCCCTGAGACTCTGTTCGGTATTCGAAAAGAAAAGCTGAACAGAGGATCAACTAAATTTTGCACGAGACTAACCTGACATGTCTATGTGAATAATGCAGGCATCATTGCTGCTGTGACCTCTCATGATGCTGAGGTCTCTGGACTAAAGCGGACTCTGGAGCGGACCGAGGAAGAGCTCGGCCGCGTGAAGAAGCAGCTACAGGAAAATAAAGGTATGCAATAACCTTATCTAAATTCAGAAACGATGAACGATTTGTTCTGACTAAAGTGTCATGATGTTTATTAGGGGCAATGACCAAAGTAGAGGCCCTCAAGAAGGCGTTGGCCAAGGCTGAGGACAGAGCGGCCAAGGAACAAGACACACGTGAAAAGCATGAGGCTCGGGTCAGTGAGGTCTAGCAAGAGCTCCAGGACGCCATCAAGAAGTGCGAGTCCTTGGAGCGCAACCTTATGGATCAAGAGTCCGAACTTGCCAAGGCCCGCCAGAGTGCACATGATGCTCGAGCTGAAGGCCAGGGCACCCTCCAGGAAATCCAGGTAGCCAAGAAAATCGCGGCAGGGTAAGGCCCTTATATGCAGAGCAAATATGTGAAGGAAAGGTTCCTCTTACTGACCCGGATTTGGAGTTCTCCAGGAGCGTTTGCGGATCTGCCGCACAGCGTGTCAGATGCTGCGGAATTCTACTGAGCCTAAGAGGGGAGCTCTACGGAGAAGCTGTTTTGTTCGCAATACCTTGCACCAGAACATCCGGTGCCCTTTAGCAATCAGCTGAAACAGCTGGTCGAGCTGCATAAGGCAGCCGAACTAGCAATGAAGGATTTAATAATCCGGCTATGGCCTGCCGACGCCATTCCCAGCAGCTACTTCGGACTCGTGAAGTGGCTGGTCAGTGCCTACCCTCGGCTTGACACCATCAAGCGGTCGGTCTGCATCGAAGGTACGCGAATGGCCTTCACCCGCGCCAAGATGCACTGGGCGAAGATGGACGCCACGAAGCTGATGACTGAGGGACTGCCCGCGGGCAAGGAGAACCGCACACCCGAACTGTATTTTGATGGTGTCTTGGAGGGATCCCAGCTTGTGGCGGAGCAATGTGCTAAGGATGTCATATTCCCATGAATACACTCATGTTATCATGTCCTGTACTATGAAACAGATCTGTTATGTAATATAATGTCTGTTATTTTAAAATTTTACCTCCTGTGCGGTCGTTTTTGTTAAATCTGAGAGTTGTCCATTCGTAGGCTTCCACCCCAAGTAGGAAGTACGGGGGTGTTCGGGGTGAATCTAAACACTCTTTATCCAAGGTTTTGGTCCTTTAAGGAGGTGTTTAGCGCAACGAACCACGCAATCGGACTATGCGGCTTAATTACTCTCACTTAGCCATACGAGTTTGACAAGAAGAATTTAGGCGTAGCCCCTAATGTTCGGAAGTCCAAACTTGGGGTGCTATACACGCCTGATCGGAGAAAAAATGATTCATCATATAATGCGCAAAAAATCGCTAAAGATGTGTAACCTCTCGAATAGCTGACCGGCTCTCGCCGCATCATGACAGTCAGTTTTCGGCTTTCTCTACTGAGGTGCTCATCCGGAAGAACTAGGACACAATCGCAGTAGTTCTCCCTTTAGTACCCTAGCCGATATAGCAGAACATAAGGTAGTAATTACAGGAGCTGGGCAACTCAACTATTGACCAAAGACATGATTCGGAGCCGATGCATATAATGCTATAAGTTTGGGGTGCCGAACTGTGCTGTAAAAGTGTTCGGACCTTGTTGTCGTATTATGGGGTGTGATGAAGCCCCTGGCAAATTAAGGCGTACCAGAGTGTATGGGCGCAATTGATAAGAATATCCAGAAAAGGAAAAAATCAAGTAATAAGCTGATGCCGCAAATATTGAACCGCAAACTATTTTCCATTGTAATTTGATTAATACGTCAAAGCGTATTTGTACATGTAATGCGATAAGCAAATAGGGCTATTTGACATGCTGATATCTACTACACAACCTTCTTCTTATAGACGTTGTTGGGCCTGCAAGTGCACAGGTTTGTAGGACAGTAGCAAATTTCCCTCAAGTGGATGACCTAAGGTTTATCAATCCGTAGGAGGCATAGGATGAAGAAGGTCTCTCTCAAACAACCCTGCAACCAAATAACAAAGAGTCTCTTGTGTCCCCAACACACCCAATACAATGGTAAATTGTATAGGTGCACTAGTTCGGCGAAGAGATGAAGATACAAGTGCAAAATAGATAGTAGATATAGGTTTTTGTAATCTGAAATAATAAAAACAGCAAGGTAGTGAGCGATAAAAGTGAGCATAAACGGTATTGCAATGATAGGAAGCAAGGCCTAGGGTTCATACTTTCACTAGTGCAAGTTCTCTCAACAATAATAACATAGATAGATCATATAACAAGCCCTCAATATACAACAAAGAGTCACTCCAAAGACACTAATAGTGGAGAACAAACATAGAGATTATGGTCGGGTATGAAACCACCACAAAGCTATTCTTTCGGATCAATCTATAAAAGAGTTCGTACTAGAATAACACCTTAAGATACAAATCAACCAAAACCCTAATGTCACCTAGATACTCCATTGTCACCTCAAGTATCCGTGGGCATGATTATACGGTATGCATCACACAATCTCAGATTCATCCAACCAACATAAAAGTACTTCAAAGAGTGCCCCAAAGCTACTACCGGAGAGTCAAGAACGTGTGCCAACCCCTATGCATAGGTTCCCAAGTGTCACGAAACCCGCAAGTTGATCACCAAAACATACATCAAGTGGATCAATAGAATAACCCATTGTCACCACGGTTATCCCACACAAGACATACATCAAGTGCTCATAAAAGACTCAATCCAATAAGATAACTTCAAAGGGGAAACTCAATTCATCACAAGAGAGTAGAGGGGGAGAAACATCATAAGATCCAACTACAATAGCAAAGCTCGGGATACATCAAGATCGTGCCATAGATGGAACACGAGAGAGAACACGAGAGAGAGAGATCAAACACATAGCTACTGGTACATACCCTCAGCCCCGAGGGTGAACTACTCTCTCCTCGTCATGGATAGTGCCGGGATGATGAAGATGGCCTCCGGTGATGGGATCCCCCTCCGGCAGGGTGCCGGAACGGGGTCCCGATTGGTTTTTGGTGGCTAGAGAGGCTTGCGGCGGTGGAACTCCCGATCTATCTTCTGTTCTGGAAGTTTTAGGGTACGTAGGTAGATATGGGTGCAGGGAGAACGTCGGTGGATCTACGGGGGCCCCACGAGGCAGGGGGCGCGCCCAGGGGGGAGGGGCGCGCCCTCCACCCTCGTGGACGGCCCGGGGCCCCTGGCGTGCACTCCAAGCCCATCAGGTTGGTTTCCTTCCAAAATTAACTTCTCCAGTTGATTTCGTTCCGTTTTGACTCCGTCTGATATTCCTTTTCCTCGAAACACTGAAATAGGCATAAAACAACAAATCTGGGCTGGGCCTCCGGTTAATAGGTTAGTCCCAAAAGAAATATAAAATTGGATAATAAAGCCCAATATTGCCTAAAACAGTAGATAAAGTAGCATGGAGCAATCAAAAATTATAGATACGTTGGAGACGTATCAGGCATCACCAAGCTTAATTCCTGCTCGTCCTCGAGTAGGTAAATGATAAAAAGAGAATTTTTGATGCGGAGTGATACTTTGGCATAATTTCAATGTAAATCTTCTTAATAATGGTATGAATATTCAGATCCGAAAGATTCAAGACAAAAGTTCATATTGACATAAAAACTAATAATACTTCAAGCATACTAATCAAAGTAATTATGTCTTCTCAAAATAACATGGCCAAAGAAAGTTATCCCTACATAATCATATAGTCTGGTTATGCTCCATCTTCCCCACACAAAGTATTTAAATCATGCACAACCCCGATGACAAGCCAAGCAATTGTTTCATACTTTAACATTTTCAAAACTTTTTCAATCTTCATGCAATACATGAGCGTGAGCCATGGATATAGCACTATATGTGGAATAGAGTGGTGGTTGTGGAGAAGACAAAAAAAGAGGGAAGATAGTCTCACATCAACTAGGCGTATCAACGGGCTATGGAGATGCCCATCAATAGATATCAATGTGAGTGAGTAGGGATTGCCATGCAACGGATGCACTAGAGCTATAAGTATATGAAAGCTCAACAAAAGAAACTAAGTGGGTGTGCATCCAACTCGCTTGCTCACGAAGACCTAGGGCGTTTTGAGGAAGCCCATCATTGGAATATACAAGCCAAGTTCTATAATGAAAAATTCCCACTAGTATATGAATGTGACAACATAGGAGACTCTCTATGAAGATCATGGTGCTACTTTGAAGCACAAGTGTGGTAAAAGGATAGTAGCATTGTCCCTTCTCTCTTTTTCTCTCATTTTTTATTTGGGCCTTTTCTCCTTTTTTATGGCCTCTTTTTTCTCTTTTTTTCGTCCGAAGTCTCATCCCGACTTGTGTGGGAATCATAGCCTCCATCATCCTTTCCTCACTTGGGACAATGCTCTAATAATGATGATCATCACACTTTTATTTTTCTTACAACTCAACAATTACAACTCGATAATTAGAACATAATATGAATCTATATGAATGCCTCCGGCGGTGTACTGGGATATGCAATGATTCATGGGTGACATGTATGAAAGAATTATGAAAGGTGGCTTTGCCACAAATACGATGTCAACTACATGATCATGCTAAGCAATATGACAATGATGAAGCGTGTCATAATAAACGGAAAGGTGGAAAGTTGCATGGCAATATATCTCAGAATGGCTATGGAAATGCCATAATAGGTAGGTATGGTGGCTGTTTTGAGGAAGGTTTATGGTGGGTGTATGATACCGGCGAAAGGTGCGCGGTATTAGAGAGGCTAGCAATGGTGGAAGGATGGGAAAAAGTGCGTATAATCCATGCACTCAACATTAGTCATAAAGAACTCATATACTTATTGCAAAAATCTAGAATTTATCAAAGCAAAGTATTACGCGCATGCTCCTTGGGGGATAGATTGGTAGGAAAAGACCATCGCTCGTCCCCGACCGCCACTCATAAGGAAGACAATCAATAAATAAATCATGCTCCGAGCTCATCACATAACGGTTCACCATACGTGCATGCTACGGGAATCGCAAACTTCAACACAAGTATTCTTCAAATTCATAATCACCCAACTAGCACGACTTTGATATTATCACCTCCATATCTCAAAACAATAATCAAGCATCAAACTTATCTTAGTATTCAACGCACTCAAAAGAAAGGTTCACATATCATGAACACCAAGTATATTAACATTAAGCAAATTACCATGCTATTAACGACTCTCAAAATAATATAAGTGAAGCATGAGATTTCATCTATTTCTTCAAAATAAAACTACCACCATGCTCTAAAAGATCTAAGTGAAGCACTAGAGCAAAAATTATCAAACTTAAAAGATATAAGTGAAGCACATAGAGTATTCTAACAAATTTCAATTCATGTAAGGCTCTCTCTCAATAAAGAATTTCAGATCTTGATACTTTATTCAAACAGCAAGCAAAGCTAAAGAAAACTACAATGCAAGGATAGCACAATTCATGTGAAGAAGCAAAAACTTAGGCTCAACCGATACTAACCGATAGTTGTTGAAGAAGAAAGGTGGGATGCCTACCGGGGAATCCCCAAGCTTAGATGCTTAAGACTTCTTGAAATATTATCTTAGGGTGCCTTGGGCATCCCCAAGCTTGAACTTTTGTGTCTCCTTAATTCCTCTCATATCATAGTTTCTCTTTTTATCAAAAGCTTCATTCACAACAAACTCAACAAGAACTCGTGAGATAGGTTAGTATAAACCAATGCAAAACCTTACTATACTGAAACAAATCACTTATATTATTATTCAACATTGCATACTAAATGCCTCTGCATATTTAATACTCCTATCATCAAATAGAATCATTAAACAAGCAAACATATGCAAACAATGCAACCATAACAGCAATATGTCAAAACAGTACAGTCTGTAAAGAATGCAAGAGTATCAATACTTCCCTGACTCCAAAAATTATGAACTAAAATTCCCACTGTAATAAATTTATCAGAGCTAAATATTCAAAAAGATTAAACGTTATACCGTTCTCTGACTTTTATAGGGAATTTTTGCAACAGCGGTAAACTTCTGTTTTCAAACAGCAACATGCAAACTAGCAAAATAAGCATGGCAAAGGCTATCCTTGACTTTTTTATTGAAACTAAAGAAGAAAAACATTATTCTAACTAACAGCAAGCAAAAACTAACAAAATAAAATGACGCTCCAAGCAAAACACATATCAGGTGGTGAATAAAAATATAGCTCCAAGTAAAGTTACCGATGAACGAAGACGAAAGAGGGGATGCCTTCCGGGGCATCCCCAAGCTTGGGCTCTTTGTTGTCCTTGAATATTACCTTGGAGTGCCTTTGGAATCCCCAAGCTTAGGCTCTTGCCACTCCTTATTCCATAGTCCATCGAATCTTTACCCAAAACTTGAAAACTTCAACCACACAAAACTCAAAACAAAACTCGTAAGCTCCGTTAGTATAAGAAAATAAAACCACCACTTAGGTACTGTAATGAACTCATTCTAAATTCATAATGGTGTAATATCTACTGTATTCTAACTTCTCTATGGTTCATACCACTTAATACTAGCCATAGATGCATCAAAATAAGCAAGCAACACATAGAAAACAGAATCTGTCAAAAACACAACAGTCTGTAGTAATTTGTATAAAACGTATACTTCCGGAATCCCAAAAATTATGAAAGAAATTGCTGGACCTGAGTAATTTGTCTAGTAATCATCTGCAAAAAGAATCAACTTAAAAGCACTCTCCAGTAAAAAATGGCAGCTAATCTCGTGAGCGCTAACGTTTCTGTTTTTCACAGCAAGATTATATAAACTTCACCCAAGTCTTCCCAAAGGTTCTACTTGGCACTTTATTGAAACAAAAGCTATAAAACATGATTACTACAGTAGCATCATCATGTGGACACACAAAAACAGTAAGGATAAATATTGGGTTGTCTCCCAACAAGCGCTTTTCTTTAATGCCTTTTAGCTAGGCGTGATGATGACAATGATGCTCACATAAAAGATAGGAATTGAAACATAATGGGAGCATCATGAAGCATATGACTAGCACATTTAAGCCTAACCCACTTCCTGTGCATAGGGATTTTGTGAGCAAACAACTTATGGGAACAATAATCAACTAGCATAGGATGGCAAAACAAGCATAGCTTCAAAAATTTAAGCACATAGAGAGGAAACTTGACATTACTGCAATTCCTACAAGCATATGTTCCTCCCTCATAATAATTTTCAGTAGCATCATGAATGAATTCAACAATATAACCAGAACCTAAAGCATTCTTTTCATGATCTACAAGCATAGAAAATTTTCTACTCTCCACATAAGCAAACTTCTTCTTTATAGCATACGTATCGTCACAATAATCATCATAGATAGGAGGCATGATTTCATCATAGTAAATTTGCTCATCAAATCTTGGGGGACAAAAAATATCATAGTCATCAAACATAGCTTCCCCAAGCTTGTGGCTTTGCATATCATTAGCATCATGGATATTCAAGGAATTCATACTAACAACATTGCAATCATGCTCATCATTCAAAGATTTAGTACCAAACATTCTATAGATTTCTTCCTCTAGCACTTGAGCACAACTTTCCTTTCCATCATACTCACGAAAGATATTAAAAAGGTGAAGCGTATGAGACAAACTCAACTCCATTTTTTGTAGTTTTCTTTTATAAAATAAACTAGTGCTAAAACAAGAAACAAGAAACAAAATGATCAAGTTTACATAATAAGCTTATAGTCTTCTTCTTATTCTTCTTCTCCAAAATGACATAAGTTAGCTCTAAGTTAGCTCTAATATGCCTAGTTCACACCAAGATGGAATAATTAGCTAGGTTGGCTCCATTTTACCTAAGTTGTCTCTAATATGCTAAGTTATCTCTTATATGCTTAGTTTCCTATAGGTTAGCTCCAAAATTACTTATGTTAGCACAAAATGACCAAGTTTATATAATAAGCTTATAGTCTTCTTCTTGTTGTTCCTCTTCTTCTTCTTCTTCTTCTTCTTCTTCTTCTTCTCCAAAATGACATAAGTTAGCTCTAATATACTTAGTTTCCTATAGGTTAAGTCCAAAATTACTTATGTTAGCACAAAATGACCAAGTCTACTTCTTCTTCTTCTAGTATTCTTCTAGTCTTCTTCTTCTTCTTCATTTTCTTCTAGGTTAGCTCCATTTTACTTAAGTATGCTTACTTCTTATAGTCTTCTTCTTCTTCATTTTCTTCTTCTTCTTCTAACATGTTGTTTATCATTTTGCAGATTTGATATAATTCACGGAAGCTTGCATGGATGGAGTGCTTCTTTTCCATTTGTGCTTTTATTTTGTATCAATGAGCTTGCATGGTTGGAACTTGTTATATATGATGGGTGGATAACGGTGTTGGATGAACAATGTGAAACTTTTGTAATATGTAATGATGGAACTATGTGTTGGCTATGTATGTATATATGATGAAACTTGTGTGTTGGATATGATTGTTATATGGATGCTTGTTGTATATATATGTGTTGGATATCTCATATGTGAAATAGTGACCTGAGATTAAGAAAAAACGAAAAAAAATTAAAACAATTGTTACTAATGGCGCACTTCCATGTGGTGCGCCATTAGTATACCAGATACTAGTGGCGCACCACACAAGACACTAATGGCGCACTGTGGGCAATACTAATGGCGCACTACATGGTGCGCCATTAGAACACCAGATACTAATGGCGCACCAGTGGTGCGCCATTAGAATTTAATTCTAATGGCGTGATGCTAGTGGCGCACCAGTAGTGTGCCATTAGAAGGCAAAACTGGTGCGCCACTAGCATGCCTTTTCCTAGTAGTGCTAGGACCATCAGTTGCAATGAATGGAGCGGGGTGGCTGAAGATCTGTCTGGTCGTTATCACCATCAATCTCCATGCATGAAGCTAGTTGCGTTTGAATCAGTGGACAGTGGGAGGAAGTTTCTGGCATGTGCAGAGAAGGTTAGACCCTCTTTCATTGTTACAAATCATTTGTTAGATGTGATTCAGACACTGTCACGGTCCCAACCCATTCATACTACACCTTCAACCAAACGCATCCTAAGATAGTGTCACAGTTTGTACCTAGTATCTAAAAATGTTGTCATCTCATCAGCGGTGCCATTAGAAAATTATTTGGCACCACTTCAGCAGTTTGTGGAGCCAACTTATCCAGACATCCGAGCAACCAAGCAGTAAAATACTAAAGCTTTATGTCACGAAGGAACTAGGCGTCGGAGCAACTAGGTGCTCCGCAGTTCGGGTCCCTAATTATTTTCCACTGCATCGGCTCACCAGTGCAGGGCACCGGTGCGAGATGTAGCAACAGTTGTCTTTACACCGGTTTTGGCATACATAGTGGACGCCTTAGTGCTATTAGTTCTATGTTACTAAATTTGTGCATGTACACACCTGTTAGTACCAATTTGCTTTCATCCAAACACTGTCACTATGATGTTGCAGTTACATTTACCGTCCTCTTAAAATGTTCAATTTGTTATTTATAGTACATGAGTAAGAGCTTGTAGCGTTGTTGTAGTTAATTATAGCTGCTGATGTTTCAGAATTTGGTTGTTGTCTCAGTAGCAATTAATTCATTTTCACATTGATCTTTTTGAGAAGACATGTCATAATTAACGTGTTTCTTGAGTTTTTCAAAATAAATATTGGTGATTTTCTATGTTGCTATAAACCCATTTTCCCTACAATTGTTACTGATCTAGATTTAAATTTATAGGATGAACGAAAGTGTTCTTACTTGGAGTGGGTTGATCAAGAGTGGCCACACTCTTTGAAGATGTGCCTAGTAAAGCTCCGGAGCATGTATCAGGAAGAGAACAGAGGTAGGGTTAGAGAAACTGTTGTCAACACTGAAGAATATTTGAAGATGCGGGATAAAAATAGGAAGGTGGAGAATGAGCTTTGATTTTTTAAATCAGACTTTGCTAAGATGGTGTTGGCGAAGGAGGAGGCACTTTCCAAGTTATCCAGTGCAAAACAGGTTCTTACTGAACTGAAAGCAGATGTGCATAAGGCAAGCCTGGATGATCTTGATTAGGGAAATGAATATATTGTTCTAATATTGTTCTTATGGAGTTGAACTATCTATATGCTGTTGTTGGGGAACGTAGTAATTTCAAAAAAAAAATCCTACGCACACGCAAGATCATGGTGATGCATAGCAACAAGAGGGTAGAATGTCGACCACGTTCCCTCATAGACCGTAAGAGGAAGCGTTATGACAACATGGTTGATGTAGTTGTACGTCTTCACGATCTGACTGATCCAAGTACCGAACGCATGGCACCTCCGAGTTCTACACACGTTCAGCTCGGCGATGTTCCACGAACTCACGATCCAGCAGAGCTTCGCGGGAGAGTTCCGTCAGCACGACGGCATGATGACGGTGTTGATGATGCTACAGACGCAGGGCTTCACCTAAGCACCGCTACAATATTACGGAGGTGGATTATGGTGGAGGGGTGCGCCACACACGGCTGTCGGATATTGGGTTCCGGCAAAACCTTTAAGGTTCAAACTCTGGGGTGCACGCGAAGATCTTCTCCCTATCGATCAACGTTCCGAATCCTCGCCGTGAATCTAAGCTACACGATGAAAAACACAAGGGATGCAAGGTTTATACTAGTTCAGTCCACCGTTGTGGTGTAATACCCTACTCTAGTGTGTGGTGTGGTGGATTGCCTCTGGGGACGATGATGATTAGTACAGAGGAAGAACAGCCTTGCGAGGAGTGTTCTTGTGGTGGTGTGCTTGGAGAGGAATGGCTCCGTCTCTCTTCGCTCTTGGTGATATCTCGATGCCTTCTACTGTGGTGGCTGCCCCTATTTATAGGGGCCCCGGTCCTCTTCCCAAATATTGAGCGGGAAGGGTGCCAACAATGGCCATTTTGAAGGGGGACAGCTAGTACAAGCTATCCTGACTAAAGTTGGTCTTCGGCTGCCAAAGGCACTGGCGATGACGCCGTCTCGGGCTCCATGGTGACCTCCGTCCTGCCGCTCTGCTGGTCTTGGTCTCGTTGCACCGATAAGGGAACCTTTGCTTGATGCCTCGATACTCCGCGCCTGCGCTCGCTCCCTTTGCACCAAAGAGGAAACGAGGACACTGCACCGGCTGGCACCCGCCTGGTCTCGATCGTCATGGCTTGCGTCATGAGCACCTTGCGAGGTACTCCTTGCCTTGATCTCTCCGCCTATTCGCGAGCCTGCCCGGTGAGGGTCCCGAACTGTGCGTCTAGGCGGATGGTAATAGGAGACAAGGGACACGATGTTTTACCCAGGTTCGGGCCCTCTTGATGGAGGTAAAACCCTACGTCATGCTTGATTGATATTGATGATGTGGGTATTACAATAGTAGATCTACCATGAGATCAAGGAGGCTAAACCCTAGAAGCTAGCCTATGGTATGATTGTTGTAATTGTTGTTGTCCTACGGACTAAAGCCATCCAGTTTATATAGACACCGGAGAGGGCTAGGGTTACATCGAGTCGGTTACAATGGTAGGAGATCTACATATTCGTATCGCCAAGCTTGCCTTCCACGCCAAGGAAAGTCCCATCCAGACACGGGACGAAGTCTTCAATCTTGTATCTTCATAGTCTTGGAGTCCGGCCGATGATGATAGTTCGGCTATCCGGACACCCCCTAGTCCAGGACTCCCTCAGTAGCCCCTGAACCAGACTTCAATGATGATGAGTCCGGCGCGTATATTGTCTTCGGCGTTGCAAGGCGGGTTCTCCTTCAAACTTCATGTACCTGCCGAATAGTGTCCGGCTTCCTTCTAAATGTTGCGCTCCTTGGCTTCTACGTCCAATAATGGCCCTCTTCCACGTGTCGTACGAATGCGAAAAGCTAGGTTATTTTTACGTTTTACCCCCTAGCCATGCGAACGAACCGCCTATAAGAGAGGCGAGGATCTAGATCCAACTCACACCATCCTCCTTCCGCAAGTACTCATCGAAGCGCTTCTGACAAAAATCCATTCCATCATGGATAGTCGACGCGGCTCCTCCTCTCGCGCTCCCAGCCCTCAGCTAGGAGATCGGGGGAGATGTTCAGTTCCACACAGTGAGCTAGTGACGCTCCAAACCGAGGGATATCTTCCCCCAGCCTTCATGGTTCCGGTTCGAGCCGGACTGGCCACCTTCAGGGGTGGAAAGTAGGCGGAGAGCGTCCCCAACCCTTCCAAAGGAGAGCGGGTATGCTTTGTCCCTTATCTAATAAGGGGACTCGGATTTCCCATACATCCGTTTCTCCGGGGGCTCCTGGAGTTCTACGGACTCCAGCTTCACCACCTTACACCTGCCTCCATTCTGCACATCGCGGGCTTTGTAGCTCTTTGCGAGCTATTCTTGGGCATCGAGCCCCATTTTGCGCTGTGGAAGAGATTGTTTTGCCTCATACCCCGTTCTTACGAGGGGTCGATATATCAAGTGGGCGGAGCCAAAATATGGCGCATCGCCGGGACCGGATATCCATCCGGTACCCCGAAGAAGGCGTCCGAAGACTGGCCTTCGGAATGGTTCTATATAGAGGACGCCCCTCTGCCGGATCCAGTTCGGATCGGCCTCCCGGAGTTCAGCAACGCTCCTTTGAAGAAACGCCTGAGTTGGCGCCCGCGGAGCCCTAAACGGGAAGATGATGGGAGCGTCCATTATCTGATGGGCCAGATTAAGTTACTAGCCCACTCCGGATTGACCATGGTTGGAGTCATGGCCATGTGCGTCATGCGAGGGGTGCAGCCGCTCCAACATAGGGGCCACCCCATGTGGGATTTCAACGGGGAAGACGACGCCACCCGTCATGGCCGCAAAGGGCGGGGATCGGCCGCCGATCTGGTAAAGATCCTATCCGGCTTGTACAAGGGGGAGAAGGAGGACTTCCTCCGCACGAGTCCATTGAATGGATTCTCCATGAATAACCCTCAGAGCTGGGTAAGCGGACGCATGTCTATCCGATCCATATTTCCAAAGTCAAGTGTCTTACTTTGTGATTTTGACGCAGGAGCTGCGCCGGGACGTGGAGGGCATACAAAGCCTGGCTCCACAGCCCAAGGATCCGGGACGATCCCTTGATCCGGCCTCCGAAGAGGATCCGGACATAAAGGTGGAGCTGATTGACGGGGTGTTCCACCAACTTAGCATGGACAATGCTCTAGTCGCCATTACGGCTGACTACCCCGGTTTATCTCCGGCTTCCTAGGTGACTACGACCGGAGTCCTGACACCATCATTTGATCCATGCTCATTTCTGACCATCATATACCGACGGTGCATCGCAGGAGGCGCCTTTAAGGTGGGAAGCCGAACCCGCGGCGGCTGACCGACAGAGGTCAGTTCAGCCCAGCAGGCGGAAGAGGAGTGCGGCGCGAATCGAAACATCGCCGCAACAGTACGGCGCACTGCCATTTTTAAGGGAAAGATCCTTAGGAGGTATATTAACGCTCATGACTTTTCCAGGAGAAAGAGCGCTCGCCGGACAGTGTCCGGAGAGGTTGCCAATCAAGCCTCCGCCAGCCATGCTCCAACGCGTGGTCCGGAAGGGGAGGCGAACACAAGGCATGAGCCGGATGCTCCTCCAACGGAGGATGCCGACAGGCTGTCCACCACCAGGTCTAAGGTGGAGAGCGCCATGAATCACAGGCGTCGCCGAACAGTTCTTTGTGACGCGTGTTTCTCCCCGGAGGCGTTGAATGCCTTTAACACGGGAGACGCGCACCTCCGCGCCACTCAAGATGGTTTAACCAGAGCCACGGAGCAGTATGTGAAGGACATACGGGTAAGGAATTTTAATAGTTATATATGCCAGTAGCCCCCGAGACTTAAAATAGTTAAAAATAACTGATTTAAGGATCATTTGTTATGCAGGATCTTACGGAGAAGAATACCCACCTGTCCCAGGAGCTTCAAGAGTGCAAGGCCCAACTTGAGGCCGCACTGACCGCCACAGGGGGAGCTACAGAGACCCCCGCTGGTAATACATACTTCGAAAAGATAAGTAGTTAATAGAGTGCGGCGTGTGCGTAAATCTGACAATAATATTGCAGAGGGTGTCGGACTAGATCCGAACGAGCGACAGCTACTGTGCCAGCTGAAGGCCGGCGAGAGGGTGCTTATGAAGGTGCAGCAGGAGAGGAACAAGCTCCAAGATGCCCACACCCAGCTGGGAGAAGAGCTGAAAGGTGTTCGGGCCCAGCTGTCTGGCTCCGTGAAGGAGAATCAGCGGCTTCGTCGCGGCATTTATAGTAAGTGCTTGAGCAAACTCCTTTGAAAAGAAGAGTTCGACGAGGAAGTCGATTGACAAAAATGTGTCTTTAGGTGTGCTCACAGGTCCCCCTGCAGAGGAAATGCCCGGTTCAACGGGTGACCAACTCCCCGAGCTGATGCAACTGTACGAACGTGTTCGGCAAGTGATGAGTGGCGTCGCCCAGGCCTTATGGCCGTCTGTCTCCTTACCCAAAAGCCTTGAAGGGCTTGCCGAGAAGCTTCAGGGGGCACGGCAGCACTTCCGTTTGTGGAAGATATCGGCCTGTCGTCAAGGCGCCAGGGAGCCCTGGGCCATGGTGAAGACGTGGTACAAGAAGGCGGATCCGAACCACATGGCCGAGGTCGGACCTGTGGGGCCCGATGGGAAGGAGATCCCTGTGAGCTTAATGTACGGCCAAGTAGAGTTGGCCGCTAAGTATTCCCAACAGGACTATAAATTAGAAAACATGTTAGACGGGATTGAAGAGGAGTACAATCAGTCAATTTGACGATGTATTTTTAAAATGACATGTAAAATGCCTTCTACCCGGATTGTAGATCGTTTGTCTTTGTCGACCTTTTCGCTTCAACCTCGGGACCCTAGAGTCCGGAGTGTGTCCGAATACCTTCTCAGTTATGAAAAAACTGGGGCATGCATGGAGACCAGGCGTAGGGGTCATTAGTGCTTTATCAGACAAGTTCCCAACTAGTTATGTTATATTACATGGTTAGTAAGAAACATCTTCCAGGGAGAATAGTTCCGTTAGGGGTTCCTTTCCCTGGGAGGCATGCCCTAAGGTGCATGTCCGTACTGCGAAGAGAGCAGAAAAAGCATCTGGGGGCAGATAAGTTAAATAAGTAATAAATCATCTTTCAAGTCACCGACCGAATATTCCCTTAAGAACGCTAGCTTTCGGCTTCACCCAGTCTGAGGTACACATCCGGCTGACCCGGCAGTAACAATCGCAGAGGTGCTCCCTTTACCTCCTAGCCGAACAATCGGGAATGTAGGGGTAAGCACAGGAGCTAGGCAACCCAGCTTGGCCAAAACTTAAGTCATATCGATGCATAAAATGGTGAATAAAAGGTACATGCGGAAGTATGACACATGTGTTGGGCATGAAGCCTGTATAAATATCCTTCTGTTTAAAGAAGCCCCCAGGTATAATGAGTGCTAGAAGCACATCAAGTGTGTGCGAACAATGCACAAATCAGCCTATCAAAGGCTTTTACTAAAAAAAAGTGGGAAGAAGGAGGGGTACAAGAGACAGTGAAAATGTAAAAGGTGGACGGAGGAGGGAGACGAACTCTGAGTCCGGCGCTAGGCGTAGAATCTTCGGAGACGGGCTGCGTTTCATGGGTTCGGCTCGAGTCGGTTGTCAGATGCGTTACGTAGACGGTATGCTCCGCCGATCAGGACTTGGTCGATGATGAAGGGACCTTCCCATTTAGGCTTAAGTTTGTCCTTTTTCTTGTCCGGCAGGCGTAGAACAAGTTCGCCAACATTGTAAGTTTTGGCCCGTACTTCTCTACTTTGATATCTTCGAGCCTGCTGCTGATAGAATGCAGAACGAGCTTTTGCCACGTCCTGCTCCTCCTCTAAGGCATCCAAACTATCATGCGATCCAACTCGGCTTCTCTTTCTTCGTACATGCGCACGTGAGGTGAGTCATGAATTATATCGCAGGGCAGAACTGCCTCTGCGCCGTACACCATAAAAAATGGTGTGAATCCGATAGTGCGGTTTGGCGTGGTCCGCAGCCCCCAGAGTACAGAGTCGAGCTCCTCTACCCAGTGCGTGTTAGATTCGTGAGGGACCGCACTAGTCTAGGTTTGATGCCGCTCATGATTAGACCATTTGCCCGTTCGACTTGACCGTTCGTTTGGGGGTGATAGACTGAAGCGTAGTCGAGCTTGATGCCCATGTTTTTGCACCAGAGTTTAACCTCGTCGGCCGTGAAATTCGTGCCGTTATCAGTGATGACGCTGTGGGGGACACCATAACGGTGTACTATCCCGGATATGAAGTCTATCATGGGCCCGGATTCGGCCGTTTTAACTGGCTTGGCCTCTATCCATTTGGTGAATTTGTCCACCATGACCAATAGGTATTTTTGCTTGTGGGTTCCCCCTTTAAGGGGTCCAACCATATCAAGCCCGCAGACCGCGAACGGCCAAGTGATGGGTATAGTTTTGAGGGCGGTGGCTGGCATGTGGCTTTGATTAGCAAAGAGCTAGCAACCGACGCATCGTTGGACTAAGTCCTAAGCGTCTGCCCGGGCGGTCGGCCAATAAAATCCAGTACGGAAGGCCTTGCCTACAAGGGCCCAGGCTGCAGCGTGGTGCCCACCGAGTCCGGCGTGAATTTCAGCCAGGAGATTTCGCCCTTCCTCTTCGGAGATACACCTTTGAAGGACTCCGGTTGTGCTTTTCTTATAAAGTTCTCCCTCATGGACCTTGTAGGCTATAGATCGCCGAACTATGCAGCGGGCCTCATTTTGGTCCTCGGGGAGTTCCTGCCTAGTTAAGTAGGCTAGGAATGGTTCCGTCCATGGGGCGATTACTTCCACTATTTCATGGGCTGAGGGTGTTATTTCATTGGCTGAGCCACCGACTGTGTTAGAATGTTCCGTGTTGGGTGGCGTGGTTGGTTCCGGGTTGCTATTTCCGGACTCCTCTTCCCATAGTACGGATGGCTTAAAGAGCCGCTCCAGGAAGATGTTTGGAGGGACGGCGTCGCGTTTTGCGCCGATGCGTGCCAACACGTCGACTGCCTGGTTGTTGTCCCGGGCTACATGATGGAATTCGAGTCCTTCGAACTGAGCTGACATTTTTAAGATGGCATTACGGTAGGCTGCTATTTTCGGATCCTTGGCGTCAAAGTCTCCATTTACTTGGGATATGCGAGGTTTGAATCCCCACGGACCTCTAGGCGTTGAATGCCCATGGAGATGGCCATCCGGAGACCATGTAGAAGGGCCTCGTATTCGGCTGCATCGTTGGAGTCCGTGTACATTATTTGAAGTACGTATTGGACTGTATCTCCGGTTGGGGACGTCAAAACGACGCCAGCCCCCAAGCCGGCCAACATTTTAGAGCCGTCGAAGTGCATAATCCAATTGGAGTATGCACCGAGGAAACACAGTGAATCGTGCCCTGCGGTAGCATCGATGATTTGGTCGATGCGGGGGAGGGGGAAAGGATCCTTGGGACAGGCCTTATTAAGGTCTTTAAAATCCACACAAAGGCGCCAGGATTTGTCCTTTTTTGGTACCATTACCAGGTTTGCTAGCCAGTCCGGATGTTTTATATCTCTGATGAATCCGGCTTCCAATAGTTTGGCTAGCTCCTCTCCCATTGCCTGTCTTTTGGGTTCGGAAAATCGTCGAAGAGCCTGTTTGACTGGCTTGAATCCTTTTAGGATATTTAGGTTGTGCTCTGCCAGCCTGCGTGGGATTCCTGGCATATCTGAAGGATGCCAGGCAAAAATGTCCCAATTTTCCCGAAGGAATTCTCGTAGTGCGGCTTCTACATCAGGGTTTAATTGTGACCCAATGGAGGCCGTCTTTGTGGGGTCCGTAGGATGGACCTGGAATTTGACTATTTCGTCTGCTGGTTTGAAAGATGTGGACTTAGATCTCTTGTCGAGTATCACATCGTCCCTATTCATTGTGGAGCATAGTGCCGTGAGTTCTTCTGCCGCTAGTGCTTCGGATAGTGCCTCTAGGGCTAGTGCGGGTGTCTTGTTTTCGGCGCAGAGTGCTATGTCCGGATCACTGATCAGAGTGATGATTCCATTGGGCCCGGGCATTTTGAGCTTCTTGTACCCGTAATGGGGTACGGCTTGGAAAATTGTGAATGCCTCTCGCCCTAATAGAGCTGATATCCGCTGCTGAACGGGGCCACTTGGAATGTGACTTCCTCGGACATGTAGTTGTCCGGCGAGCCGAACACCACATCTAGTGTGATTTTTCCTGTGCAGCGTACTTCCCAACTAGGGATTATTCCTCTAAAGGTTGTGCTGCTTCGCTCAATGCGGCTCTAGTCTATGTCCATTTTTTGGAGAGTTTCCTCGTAGATGAGGTTTAATCAGCTGCCGCCATCCATGAGTACCTTGGTAAGACGAAAGCCGTCCACTATGGGACTGAGGACCAATGCGGCTGGTGCTCGGGCTGTTCGGAATTTAGGTTCGTCGCTGGCATTGAAGGTGATAGCCGTGTCGCTCCATGGATTTGCTGTTGCTACTTGGTAGACTTCGGCGAGGCTGCGGATTGTTCGTTTCCGCATATTATTTGATGCGAAAGTCCCGAAGACTGTTGATACCGTACTAGTACTGTTGGGCTGGTTTTCCGGGGCTAGAAGCCCTTCGCCACTTTTGGCCACCTGCCGTAGTATCCAACATGCCCGGAGGCTATGTGTTGGAGTGGCGCCTTCTGCATTATGGATTTTGCAGGGTCCGCTGAGCCATCCCTCCTGTACGGTTCTGTACCCTTTTGGGGGTTTTTGCTTTTTGATTTTTGACCCAGGTGCCTGAGCATGGTGCACCGTTTTATTCCGGACTAAGGTTGTGTTTAGGGCCGGATTATCCCGAAATCTAGTTTCGGTTTTCCAGGCACTCTCCATCGCGCAGTATTTTCGTACTATGGTCGCTAGGTCGGCGACGCACGTGACCTTGCAACGACTTATGGCGTTCATAATTCCCTTGTCCGTGCAATTATTGCAGAAAATAGAGATTGCGCTTTCCTCATGGCAGTCCTTTATCCTGTCCATAACCAGGAGGAATCTGGCCCAGTAATGATGTACTGTTTCATCAGGCTCTTGCCGTATTTGGGATAGATCGCTTGTGTTTGGGTGGGCGGGTGGAACTAAATTCGGAACCCCGCCCAATCTGAGGCTCAAAGGCCGAGGAATTTCCGGATTTGGAAGCTTGGATTGCTGGAGGTCGTCCAACGAATCTAGTCTGTTGCCTGACTTTAGGTTCAGTACTCGATTGACGTCCATCCCTCCGCGGGAATCCGGCATGGAGGGATCGGGAATCCGGACATAACTGGTTCTTAACATAGGGGAAGAGTCGCCGCGTTGTTCTTCTACCATAGCAACATGGTGGGTAGCCTGGGGAGAGTTAATTTCTCTCAGATCGGTTTTAAGCCCAATCTGATCGTAGTCTGTAGCGACTCCCAGGGTGGCGATGCGATCCAAGAGCTCGTTTACGGAAGAGAGCTCCATCGGATCCAGCTGCTCGGCAAATTCCGAGTTGATGCGAAGATCTCTTTTGATGACCCGAGAGGTCATCGTCGAAGCGGTGGCCGAACAGGCGATCATAAGGAGACCGCCTAGCCGGATAGCTTGACCGGCGGCCAAAGCTCCTTTGGCAATGGTACCGTCTTTAAAGACGGGAGGTGGCATCCTTCCTGATTGCGATGGCACAGAGGAACTCTCAGTGAAAGCACCAATGTCGGTGTCAAAACCGGCGGATCTCGGGTAGGGGGTCCCGAACTGTGCGTCTAGGCGGATGGTAATAGGAGACAAGGGACACGATGTTTTACCCAGGTTCGGGCCTCTTGATGGAGGTAAAACCCTATGTCCTACTTGATTGATATTGATGATGTGGGTATTACAAGAGTAGATCTACCACGAGATCAAGGAGGCTAAACCCTAGAATCTAGCCTATGGTATGATTGTTGTAATTGTTGTTGTCCTACGGACTAAAGCCATCCGGTTTATATAGACACCGGAGAGGGCTAGGGTTACATTGAGTCGGTTACAATGGTAGGAGATCTACATATCCGTATCGCCAAGCTTGCCTTCCACGCCAAGGAAACTCCCATCCGGACACGGGACGAAGTCTTCAATCTTGTATCTTCATAGTCTTGGAGTCCGGCCGATGATGATAGTTCGGCTATCCGGACACCCCCTAGTCCAGGACTCCCTCACCGCCCCTGAGGAGGCCTTGCATCGTCCGCCCCGCGAGGCTTGGCCCCTCGCGAGGGTCTTGAGCTTGGGTTTATGTAGACGGGCCGTACTGGGCCACTGCTTGAGCCACGCCGTAGGCAGCAGGCAGGCAAGTCTGGGGACCCCCATTCCCAAAACACCGACAACAGCAAAGAGAGAACAATGATTAACTTGTGTGTACATGGGGTGCCCCCCTCCCCTGTATATAAAGGAGTAGAGGAGGGGGAGGGCTGACCCTCTCTTGGGCGTGCCATAGGGGAGTCCTACTCCCATCGGGAGTACGACCCCCCCCCTTTCAAGTTGGAGTAGGAGAGGTAGGAAAGAGGAGGGAGAGAAGAAGAAAAGGGGGGCCGGCCCCCTCACCCAATTTGGATTGGGCTTGGGGGCGGTGCCCCCTACTAGGCTTCCTCCTCCTCTATTCCACTAAGGCCCAATAAGGCCCATATACTCCCCGGTGAATTCCCGTAACTCTCCGGTACTCCGATAAATACCTTAATCACTCGGAACCTTTCCGATGTCCGAATATAGTCATCCAATATATCGATCTTTACATCTAAACCATTTCGAGACTCCCCGTCATGTCCCCAATCTAATCTGGGACTCCGAACTACCTTCGCTACATCAAGACACGTAACTCATAATATAAAGCATCACCAAACGTTAAGCGTGCGGACCCTACGGGTTCGAGAACTATGTAGACATGACGGAGACACGTCTCCGGTCAATAACCAATAGCAGAACCTGGATGCTCATATTGGCTCCCACATATTCTACGAAGATCTTTATCTATCAAATCGCATAACAACATACATTGTTCCCTTTGTCATTGGTATGTTACTTGCCCGAGATTTGATCATCGATATCTCAATACCTAGTTCAATCTCGTTATCGGCAAGTCTCTTTACTCGTTATGTAATGCATCATCCCACAACTAACTTATTAATCACATTGCTTGCAAGGCTTATAGTGATGTGCATTACCGAGACGGCCCAGAGATACCTCTCCGACAATCAGAGTGACAAATCCTAATCTCGAAATACGTCAACTCAACAAGTACCTTCGGAGACACCTGTGGAGCACCTTTATAATCACCCAGTTACGTTGTGATGTTTGGTAGCACACAAAGTGTTCCTCCAATAAACGGGAGTTGCATAATCTCAGAGTCATAGGAACATGTATAAGTCATGAAGAAAGCAATAGCAACATACTAAATGATCAAGTGCTAAGCTAACGGAATGGGTCAAGTCAATCACATCATTATCCTAATGATGTGATCCTGTTAATCAAATGACTACTCATGTCTATGGTTAGGAAACACAACCATCTTTGATTCAACGAGCTAGTCAAGTAGAGGCATACTAGTGACATTATGTTTGTCTATGTATTCAGACATGTACTAAGTTTCCGGTTAATACAATTCTAGCATGAATAATAAACATTTATCATGAAATAAGGAAATAAATAATAACTTTATTATTGCCTCTAGGGCATATTTCCTTTAGCCTCCCACTTGCACTGGAGTCAATAATCTAGTTCACATCATCATGTGATTTAACACCAATATTCACATCTATATGTGATTAACACCCATAGTTCACATTGTCATGTGACCAACACCCAAAGGGTTTACTAGAGTCAATAATCTAGTTCACATTGCTATGTGATTAACACCCAAAGAGTACTAAGGTATGATCATGTTTTGCTCATGAGAGAAGTTTAGTCAACGGGTCTGTCACATTCATAGCCGTATGTATTTTGCAAATATTCTATGTCTACAATGCTCTGCACGGAGCTACTCTAGCTAATTACTCCCACTTTCAATATATATCTAGATTGAGACTTAGAGTCATCTGGATCGGTGTAAAATCTTGCACCGATGTAATTCTTTACGACGAACTCTTTTATCACCTCCATAATCGAGAAACATTTCCTTAGTCCTTACTAAGGATATTCTTGACCACTGTCCAGTGATCTACTCCTAGATCAAAATTGTACTCCCTTGCCAATCTCAGAGCAAGGTATACAATAGGTCTGGTACACAGCATAGCATACTTTATAGAACCTATGACTAAGGCATAGGGAATGACTTTTCATTCTCTTTCTATTCTCTGCCATGGTCGGGTTTTGAGTCTTACTCAACTTGACACCTTGCAACACAGGCAAGAACTCCTTCTTTCACTATTCCATTTTGAACTACTTCAAAATCTTATCAAGGTATGTAGTCATTGAAAAATCTTATCAAGCGTCTTGATCTATCTCTATAGATCTTGATGCTCAATCTATAAGTCGCTTCACCAAGGTCTTTCTTTGAAAAACTCCTTTCAAACACTCCTTTATGCTTTCCAGAAAATTCTACATTATTTCTGATCAACAATATGTCATTCACATATACTAATCAGAAAGGTTGTAGTGCTCCCTGTAGGATCGGAAGTATGTCTAGAGGGGGGTGATTAGACTACTTGACCAAATAAAAACTTACCCTTTTCCCAATTTTAGTTCTTGGCAGATTTTAGCTAACTTAGCACAAGTCAAGCAATCTTAACACAATTCAAGCAAGCATGCAAAGAGTATATGAGCAGCGGAAAGTAAAGCATGTAACTTGCAATAATGTAAAGGGAAGGGTTTGGGGAAATCAAACGCAATTGGAGACACAGATGTTTTTGTCGTGGTTCGGATAGGTGGTGCTATCGTACATCCACGTTGATGGAGACTTCAACCCATGAAGGGTAACGGCTGCGCGAGTCCATGGAGGGCTCCACCCAAGAAGGTTCCACGAAGAAGCAACCTTGTCTATCCCACCATGGCCGTCGCCCATCAAGGACTTGCCTCACTAGTGGTAGATCTTCACGAAGTAGGCGATCTCCTTGCCCTTACAAACTCCTTGGTTCAACTTCACAAGCTTGTCGAAGGCTCCCAAGTAACACCTAGCCAATCTAGGAGACACCACTCTCCAAGAAGTAACAAATGGTGTGTTGATGATGAACTCCTTGCTCTTGTGCTTCAAATGATAGTCTCCCCAACACTCAACTCTCTCTCACAGGATTTGGATCTGGTGGAAAGAAGATTTGAGTGGAAAGCAACTTGGGGAAGTCTAGAGATCAAGTTTCATATGGTAGGAATGGAATATCTTGGTCTCAACACATGAGTAGGTGGTTCTCTCTCAGAAAATGTAAGTTGGAAGTGTAGGTTCGTTCTGATGGCTCTCTCCATGAATGAAGAGGAAGTGGAGGGGTATATATAGCCTCCACACAAAAACTAACCGTTACACACAACTTGCCAATCTCGGTGGGACCGAATTGAGAAACTCGGTCGGACCGATTTAGCAAATCTAGTGACCGTTAGAATTTTCGATGGGACCGACATGCAACTTGGTAGGACCGATATGGTTAGGGTTAGGGCATAACATAATCTCGGTGAGACCGATTAAACAAACTCGGTGGGACCGATTTTGGTAATAAGCTAACCAGAGAGTTGGTCAGGTAAACTCGGTGGGACCGGTTCGCTCATTTCGGTGAGACCAAAATGTTACGAAAAGGAAACAAAGAGTTTACATTGCAATCTCGGTGGGACCGATCGCTCATCTCGGTGAGACCGAAATGTTATGAAGGGAAACAGAGAGATTACAATCCCATCTCAGTGAGACCGAGATCCCTATCGGTGAGAACAATTTGCCTAGGGTTTGTGGCAGTGGCTATGACATCTAAACTCGGTGGCACCGGATAGAAAGAATTGGTGGGGACGAGTTTGACTTTAGGTTTAGGTCATATGTGGATGTGAGAAAGTAGTTGAGGGTTTTGGAGCATATCACTAAGCACTTTGAGCAAGAACCTCATTAAGCAACACCTCATCCCTCCTTTATAGTATAGGCTTTTCCTATAGACTCAATGTGATCTTGGATCACTAAAATATAAAATGTAGAGTCTTGAGCTTTGAGCTTGAGCCAATCCTTTTATCCTTAGCATTTTGAGGGGTCCACTTTTCTCATCCATGACATGCCATTCATTGAGCTTTTCCTGAAATATTTATCTTGAAATAGTGTTAGCTCAATAAGCTATATGTTGTTAGGAATTACCAAAACCACCTAGGGATAGTTGCACTTTCAATCTCCCCCTTTTTGGTAATTGATGACAACATATAGATCAAAGCTTCGACAAATGATAATAAGATTGAAAAACATTGTCGCTTTGAGAAGTATGTGAAATGTGAGAGCTCCCCCTAAATTTGTGCATAGTTTAAGATTTGTTTTGGACTGCAAATGCACAACGAGTTAGGATCATGAGTTATTCTCCCATGTCATGTACATCTTGGTGGAGCGCTCAAAATGATAATGATTAAAATACATGCACTCATCACCAAGCAAAGTGAATGATCATATAGAGATAAAAGGATAATGTCATCAACAAGCATTAATGTAGCATATGATCAAACACATGATCATCCAAGTATCACACAGGCATAAAGTATATCAAACACGCAAACAAAGTTCAACCACCAAAACAAGAGAGAATAAAAAGCAACGCTCTCTCTCGAAACCTATGATCTATACATTTTTCTCCCCCTTTGGCAACAAGTTACCAAAAAGTTCATAGAAAATGCATAGTACTAAATCGACTCTCAGGCTTGGTCTTCAGCTGGTGGTGTAGAGATAACGCCAAGGACGAAAGCATCAGTTGATGAAGTTGGAGCTGGTGGACTAGGTGCTGGAGCTGGTGGCACTAAACTGTAGCTGGTGCAGATGAAGTTGCTCTTGTGTCCGAAACAGGCACTGCAACTGATCTCTGAGCTCTGGGCACTCTAGCAAACGCATCAGTGGTTGTCTTGCCCTTCCTCTCCTGCATGTCATCTTGAAGTTGCTCAACAACTGATTGTATCTCAGTGACCTTCACATCCAAGTCATAGAACTTCTGCTCCATTATCCTCTCCAGGCTCTCTTGGTTTTAAGTCAGGGTGGCCAATCCCTTCTCAATTCTTAGAGTGGAGGCAATCAAGTAGACAAAGTGATCTTGCTTGCTCTTCAGGAAGTATTCAGATGCCTCATCAATGGTTGGCATCTTGGCAGCCTTTTCAGTCCTTGCCTTCTCCTTCTTTGCTTGTGCTTGAACGGAAGATGGTTCATCTCCATCCATAACCACTGTGTTGTCCTCAAAATCTGGATAGATAGGCATGTGATCCTTGTCCAATAGGTATGTGTCAGTGCCCATCTTGGAGTCTGTGGGGCATACCCACAACTTCTCTTCTGGTCTGCAGTTGTCCTCTTGATAGTTTCCACTATGAGGCTCATGACCTTGAACTTTTGAGGCACATCAAATATGTGAAGCAGATTGATAGCATGGCCTCTGATCATCTTGTGATCACCTGATTTAGGCCAAAGATTGTGCCTGAGGATCCAGTTGATGGTTGGCAGTCTTGACAGAAGGTAATGTACTGATCCAAACTTGTGTGTTTCAACAGCAGCATCTGGGATCTCCTTGTACATATGTGCCATAGAGTTGTGATCCTTCTTCTTCTTGGCATAGACATCCAAGTCATCCTCTTTATCCTTACGTGCATTGATCAGATTAGCCCATTCTTCAATAGTTGATTGGTACCTAGTACCTTCAGACATCCATACTATCCTTCCATCTGGATACAAGTGTGCTATGGAGTAGAACTGCATTATAAGCTCATCATTCCACTTTGTGAGCTTCTGCCCAACAAAGTCAACCACTCCACAAGCACTGAAACTATCATACACACCAGGATAGTGCTCTTCATTATCCTTGATATATTTCCAGTACACCCGTCTCATGTCACAGAAAATTGGCTTCTTGTCAAGCAGCATTGTCTCATAGAAATCCTGTTGTTCCTTTGTATGGAACCTGTAGTCCACAGCAGTCCTTCTCCTGACAGCATAGGGATCTGTCAATCTCCATTGTCTGAGAAATGCGTCCTTCCTGATCTTCATATCCTCAACCACTGGGTGAGCATCATTGTGATCTCGAATCTTGGGCTTCAACTTTCTCAAGACATGTTCCTCATCATCTTCTTCTTCAACAACAACTTCTGGCAGTGGGGCCTTCACTACTAGGAAAAGTCCTGCTAGTGGCCCACCAGTTTTGCCTACTAATGGCGCACTACTGGTGCGCCACTAGCACCACGCCATTAGAATTAAATACTAATGGCGCACCGCATAGTGCTCCATTAGTATAGCCCACCGTGCGCCATTAGTATGCCTCCCAGGCGGCCATATTTACCCATGTGCTTTGGCATACTAATGGCGCACTATGGTGTGATGCGCCATTAGTGTCCTTTCTGCAGTGCGCCATTAGTGTCCTTTCTGCAGTGCGCCATTAGTGTGCTGAGTGGTGCGCCATTAGTATGAATATTAGGGATTTTTTTTCTTTTCTGATATTTGCACAGGTTACAAAACATATTACTGCACATAATATAGAGAGCACAACATATAAATAGCAGATTTATCGAATACAATAGAAGATTAGTCTCCGAATACAATTCATCATATTAGTCTCCGAATTTCAAATACCGAACAAAGTTATAATATTACAAGTCTCGAAACCGCGAGTAGCGAGTTTGTCTTCACATTACAAGTCGATATCGATCTAAACTACCATCACATAGAAGAGAGCTGCGGTCATCACGATGAGCATAATCGTGATGAAATTGGTCTTCATCCGGTTCCTCTAACACTCCCTCCTCTCTCCCGCTAGATAGCGCGCGTATCGAACTTCCGCCTCCGCCCTAGTGGTGTACCCTTTGTAACTGTTACCACTAAAACGGTGAACCTGTCTCCGACACTCCACCTAGTCATTGTAGACTCCGGGAACCTTACCCTTGTACATGACATACGACGCCATCTCTATGCACTAGCCAAACAAAACATTAGTAACAATTCACAGACAATACATAAGCAATATATAAGTATGCAACAAAAGGATTGAAAGAGAAAAGCAACACATTAATAGCACGATTCATGGTCCTACTAATAAATAGCATCGATTACATATAAGTTGAACGACTGTCCAAACCAAAGAGACATACAAGTTCATTAAAGTTTAATATTACAACATGAGCCAATCGACAATTCAGAACTACATAGCATCACTACTTTCGACTCGACTCATGGGACCACATGGATGAAGCCGCCGTCTTTCGTGATGGTCATGAAATCGCGGGCGTTGTCAGCCTGCGTTTGTAGCATTGTTTCTATCTCACTATTGGACGGTTGATATCTGAGGTAGAACTGCCCCGAGGTACGAAGGACATCTTGATGGATGATTTCTGCAAACTCCGACTGGATGCGAAAGAATTCTTGTCTGATGTCCGCATCCTAGATTGCCGACAAGCGTGTGGCCCAATCTTTGAGATTATTTGGTAGCAGAAGGTGATTATGGTCCTGTACAATCTCCCGCATGTGATGGAGGGCGTAGTAGGCATCCTTCTAACTGCCAGACGGCTTGACGCAGGGAAACGTCATATTGTGGGTGAACACGTGCTTGTTGTACCTACAAACTGGCCTCTTAAAGGTGCCTCCAGATGTGGTGTAGCCGGGGAGAGCATCATCAAGAACTTTTTTGATATTTGTGTAGTCTATCTTGGACTCACGGTCCGGGTCGAAATACGTGGCCATGGAATATTTCGGGCTTAAGAGGATGAGTGTGCAATGTGTGTCACTGCACAAAACACGGAATGTTAGAAAAAAAGAATGACCGAAATCTAAGAAATCATATGTTACGGGGCAGTGAGGGGATGACTTACTTGGGAAAGTAAGGAACGAGGAAGTTATCCTTATCTGGGTTTGCCAGAATGACGCCTTCGAGGTATGAACTCACGACTTGCCAGTCCCCAGCGCTGCCCAAGATCTTGGCACGCATGTATAAGGGGTCGACTATCCCGATGTCTGGGGTCTTGTCTCTAATGATCCGCATCTCCATACTCAGCGAAAACAGCCGAACGAAGGTGTAGTGCAGTGGATGAAGGTTAAACATAGCGAAGATGTCATCAAATCGTAGGACGATCGTACCCACGATGGCGCTATCCACAAAGCCCTTGCCCTCTGGCACCTTGGCCACGAAAACCGGGTATGCCACATCATTCTGGGAGAGACGCCGCTTCTCCAAAGAAATAACAATGCCATGCAGACTCCGCATAGCACCGGTTGCAGCACTGAGTAGATTTGTCGGTAGCATCGCCCTACCCGCCACATGCACCCTCCTCGAGATATCCTTAGGTGAAGGTGGCCCGTCCTGAGCACGGATCATACTCGGTGCCGGCTGGCTCGCACCGGCACCCTTGTTATTCTTTCATTTCCGTCCCTTCTTCTTCATCTGCTGTAATGGGATCGAGTTCTACTCACAGACCGCCTTCTTGAGTGTGTTGGGGCTGATAATATTTCGCACCTCGGCTATCTGAGGCTCAGTGAAGGCGGCAGCTGGAGGCGTCTCCTGAGAACTGAACGCCAGAGGACGCCTGTTGCAATAGGGTTTCTCTGCGGTACCAGCTAGATCGCGGTTGTCTTTTTCAGGGTTGGGTTCTTGAGAAGGAGGCCCGCAGAATTCGTCACCGTACCCATGTTCGGCAAAGTACTTATCGACGTTGGTAAATGTACCATCGTCGTTGTCGTCATATTCCGGATCCTGTGCCATATGCATCTCCAGATCCTGTGCCATAGGGATGTCCGGCATGTCCGGTAGCATTGCGGCGGTCTTGGCATGGCTTGGCGTCGGCACGACTGGCGGTCTTGTCTGTGCGGTGGTGTCCCCCGCCCCCAAACGAATCTGGCTCTACGGCCAAAGCAGGGGCCAGCTTACGCAGGCGCTGAGGGTCATCACATCATCTTCGTCGGCCCCAGCGGGTCGAATCGGAGGTAACAACTCGTCGCAGCCTGGCAGCACCCGAACCAGTTCAACCCTATACACGGTGGGTGGCATCGGATTACCATGGAACATGGGGTTGCCCGGTTGACCGATTCTGCCCTTGGCGACATCGATCAACTCACCGCCCACGAAGTGCAGGAGCGTGCATGGAACGTCGGCGGCACCCTGCGAAAACATGTAGGGCGTCAGGGATGCCTAGTCAAAGGCAAGGAGATGAAGTCATCGGCCGAGAGGCTTAGTTACCGTGATGCCGTCGAGCTTGGCAAATGTCAAGGCACCGCCAACGGCGGGCGTGCAACTGATGGAGGGGCCGCTTGCTGGCGAGGTGCCGGCCGGCATACACCCGGGTGCATTAAGCTCCAATGCCCGTGCTGGCGCCGGAGACACGAATACCGCCTCCACTGGAGACACCAATGGCGCCGCATGCGCATTGTGTGAGTTGTTGGCCGTGAAGCTGGGAACCGGGGGCGGCCACTGTTGGCCGCCCGCAATCCACGTCGTCAGCCCCTGGATCAAGGTAGGCACCATGGCGGTGAGCGTCGTTCCCAGTTGTTGTTGCACTTTCTCTTGGATAATCTCCGGAATCCGCGCCACTTGTGCCTTGAGTTCTTGAACCTCGTGCGACTGGCTTTCCGAGCTGGTCATTCTCTCCTTTCGCCCACCAGCGGTATAGTATGACGACCATTTTGTGGACAAGCCTTTGCCGGCCACACGACCAGCTGACGACGGCTTACTAAGCATATCCTTGTTTTTCATTATGTTCAACGCCCTATTTAGAGTGCTATCCCAAGCAGGGGAGCTCTAAGATGACCCTGCGCTACTGCTTTCACTCTCTTGCGGAAGGAATGTGAACCATTTAGAAATTTGGCTTCATTAATTTGAATGCAACCATATGGAGCTAATTACGCTGGGGTGTATTCCTTACCAGAACAAGCTCAAGCGCCTTGGTCTTTGGATCCGTGGTAAGCTCCTTTGTTACCGGGTCCTCCTTGTACCGGGCCCTGACAAAGTTCCTGGTCTGCTTGTCACGGTATTTCTTGAAGCGGGGCGGTAGGCCTTGCTCGGCACGCTCCGCGTCCTCCTTGTCCCATATAGGCGCCGCCACTCTGTAACCGCCGGGACCAAGTTGGTGGACCCCTAAGTTCAACTCCCGCATTTCTTTCCCCCACTGACTTGATTCCACGATTGTGCTGCTCTCGCACTTGATCTTGAAATCCTTGTAGTCATCTTCGTTGATCGAAGGATATTTCGCCTTATCTTCTCATAACTATCACCTTTGTTAATCATTTTCTTCACCGTGCTTCTCCAAGTACACAGGGACGTGCTCATCCTCGTGAGGGCGGCACTGTTCACTTTATTCACTGAGAGGCGTGTGTTTGCAAAGTCAGCGGGGAACTTGTATCGTTCGTGCAGCTTTGTGAAGAGGAGGTTGCGCAAATTCCCTCGGTCCTTATGCCTTAGGTTCTCGGTGTTGATCGAGACGGTGCTCCGGAGAATGCACCCGAGCTGAACCGAGTACCTCTTGACTAATTCTTTGGGTGCCTTTGGATGCCCGTCGGAGTTCACTTCAGTAAATTCCTCCTTGACGGTGTCGAGCATGTTCGGGCGCCGGTCCTTCTATTGCCTCTTCGGTTGGCTGCCATCTGTGTATGTGCTGCCATAATCAGTGGTGGCATCCTCGGCGGCACCATCAGTGGTGTCATCCCCGACGCAACTAGGGGTTGTGTAGTCAGGATCGGTGTCTTATGTGGCGTCCTCATAGCAGTGAGGTTCTTCCTCCATCTCCTGGGACAGCTCCCAGAATTGCTTGCCGCCCGAACCGCCGGCCTCATTGTTGTGGGCCATGTTTCGCTCTAAATAGGAAAAAAGTTTGGTCAAAAAGTTGGTTATTATCAAGGAACAAGATCATGCTCTCATCATTTAGGGTTTGTCGACACCGAGGCATCCTAAAAGCTAAGCTTTTATCATTTAGGGTTTGTCGATGCCGAGGCACCCTAAAAGCCTAAGCTTTCATCATTTAGGTTCTTATCGACACCGAGGCACCCTGAAAGCCAAGGTTTTATCATTTAGGGTTTGTCGATGCTGAGGCACCCTAAATGCTAAGTTAAGTTTTCATCATTTAGGGTTTATCGATGTCGAGGCACCCAAGGTTGACCAATATATATGGGTATCTTCTAATAATATACCCTATCAAGAAAAGGGAAGGAGAATTCTAAGTTGGGCCTAATCACTTGGCTCTATTGCCACCTATGGTTTAATGCAGCAAGAATAAAGGGGCAGTTGATACTACTTAATTAAGTACTAAGATACCCCGGCCCATGCATTAGTCGCAAGTACCCCATATGTCCTATTTTTAGCAAAGTCATGCTAAAATTCACGGAAAATTTCAGCATGACCTTTGTTGAATATAGGACATATGGAGTACCCGAATTTGCCGGAACGGAAGTTAATCGACATTCCGGAAAACTCAAGGGCCTCTCGGGGTACCTGCAAAATCATTATCCCCGCGTAATGAAGTCACCAATCGGTCATTTCAGAAGATCACAAGTAGCATCATCAGAAGTACAACATCATCAGAAGTACAGCAGCAGCAGCAGTGAATACAGGCATAACAGTAGCAGTAGCAGGTTTATTCTTCTTCTTCATAAACACTAATTGTCTAATTGAGCAATACAGCGACAGTGTGAACAAATAAACACACAAACTACACCTACATATTTGGGTATCTCTATGGTAGTAACATGCCATGCTCTGCCTAGGACTACTGCAGCACGATGAACCCCTCAAACGGTATACTATGAGAACCCATCTACCATATAAACATCTAAATTTATATATACTGAGCATTCATGGCAGATCTAGCTACAACATCAAAATCAAGGAGAGATAGGTCAGATTACACAAATAGGTTCCATATTCTGAGAGAAAAGAACAAGTGATAAAATGTATAGCTGGAGCTTTTAAGAAAAAGTTGCAGAAGCTTGTAAAACTATACTTTGAAGTTGAAGATTTTAAGAAGAAGAAAATCCAGCCGGATAACTGTCGTTCAGCAAAGAGATATCTTCAGGAAAAAAAATAGGAGTACTGTACTAGAGTACTCTGAATATCACCACTCTCATATCCTAGATAAAACCAAAATGACATATCCTTGTTCAGTTCAGCTAGCAGAATTTGTTGCCTAGCTAGTCACATTCTCACATCTGGACATCAATCCCCTCACTCACATCTACACCTACCAATATCATATGGTTACGGTAGCAGATGATTTCTAGACTACACTCTTAAACTCATTTTGGGATCAGTGGAAAATAGTTAGTGCCAAATTCCTGCTCCACTTTTCTGTCTTGTTTTTTCACTGAAAACTAGTGTGCACTGAACTTAAGTTTTAAGTTTCTGTTGTTTCTAGAATAGTATGCATCCTTTGCAGACTTGCATAAGCAACGAGGATTCAGAAAGAAAGGGGTAGGGTTGTGGTTCACATGCCTATATGCAAAGAAGCTAGAAATTCATAGAACAAAAAAAGTACTTATCCAGAGCACAATTGTACTAGTGTACCTGACAACTTGTCCTTCCTTTTAGCCAAAGCCAAATCTGTAAACCAATCACAATTGTGAGTTAAAGGCTGATCTGTATAAATACCCAGGCAAACAAACACATGATATAATTTATCATCTAGGAGTATCTATGAGATAAGAGCAGCATCGCAAGGACGATATTGTCAACAAGTGACCACAATGGCAAGCAAGTATAACTTAACATCAAACAAAAAACAAGAACTGCAATGGAAAATCAATGAATCATCTTTTCTAATTGAATATCTAGGAGTCACAACTGTGCACAGCCAAACAATAATGATAAGGAGATTATCAAGGTAGCTTAGCAAGAAATTGGGCTTGTTTAGCCTGCCAATGCCATTGGGCCTCTAGCTAGAGTTCAAAGAGCAGAATAATGAAACCATAACCAGCAAATCAAGTGAGAACTATACTTCCCTCAAAAAAGTGAGAACTGTACTACAGATGTTTTAAAGGTCTACACACTGATGTATGCATTCCTAGAGACAAATTTTATCAGAAATGTCTGCGTATACAGTGAAGTTCAACAGATACCATCTTTGGAAATAGTATTAAACTAGTCCATCTTTTCTTTTGTGGGGGAAACAAACATCTTAAATGTTAAACTGCATCTTACAACCCAGGAAACAACATGAAAACTATGGAAGGAATACCATATGATAATTTACTTCCATAGTATTGCCTGCATCCTGTGCATCAGGCTTTGCAAAAAAGTCATTGGCAAAATTAGTGGATACAATGTGCTACTATTTAGAAGAAGAAAGCTAGAACTCATTGGAAGTGTTAGATCTAACAGCAAGCGGTGCTTTACTCTACAAAAATCCAATTTAAGCCCCTTACAGCGTCACTAAATTAAAACAATCTAAACTAACACAACCTGAAATTTCCAACATTAGCATCCCTTCTCTCCCACAACTTAATAAATGTTAACACAATAAACAAATAAACTAACACAGACTTAATTCAGTTTATGTTACACACCAAGATGACACTATACATCTCTCGCAATGTTAACACAGAAACTAGAGCACTGATGTACTTCCTTTGTGGCTTAATGAGCAGAGCAGAGACCTAGCTAGCTACAGTTAGTTTGGACCCATGTGCTGAGTGGTTGATCAAGCCCCACACCTAGAGCAGAGCACTAATTAACCATGTAGTGTGCACTACAGTGAGTAAGCCTGAAGATTTCAAGGCTAGCTAGGGAGGTTAATTATCTTCCATAGGTCTGCTAAAATCTCATCTTGGTTTTGGTCGACAGTGGCAGCAGCTCGTCAGACCAAGGGCGCGCGGTAGGCACTACCTAGTGTGAGTGTGAGTGTGAGTGTGAGTGTGACCACACCTCTCTTTCTTCTCTTGCAAACCCCCAACCCTAGCTACTTAATTCTCCAACCCCCTTTCCTTGTCCAAAATTGGTCATACGTGTTGCATGGCCGACACCAACTCGTACATGATGCATGAACTATAACACATCAGAAGGAAATCAAGAGGGGGAAGAGGGGGAAGCGGCTCGGGTGCTCACTGGGGAGGTCGAGGGCGACTCGGGGTAGCCGGAGCTAGTCGAGGCGGCACGAATTCAGCGTTGAGCGGTGGCGATGGTGGCCGAGGCGGAGGAAATTGACAGGCGTCAAAGGGATGGCTCGAGGGCGTCCGAGATCGTCCGGGTCCTCGTAGTCGAAGAGGAAGACGGCGGCGGTCCTCCTGGGCAGGTCACGCCGTGTTGGACGGCGAGCACGAGGTTGACGCAGGCGGGGCCGCAGGGGGAGGGGGCACTTGGGCGGGAGGACATCGAGGGCGCGGGCTCGGGCGAAGGAGGAAAGGCGAGGGAGGCGGTGCTCGGTGAGGGTTTTGCGACCTCGATTTAGGGGGAGGTGGGGTGACAGGCAGCGAGGCGCCGGGGTGTTGGGGGCGGTGGTGGTCGGGTGCGGCGGGAGCAGCGAGCACGGCTGGGGACGACAAGCACGGGGGCAGTGGTGGTCGGTGGTGGTCGGGTGCGGGTGAGATGAGGCAGGGGAGGGATTAGAGAGAAATGTGAGATTGGGGATTTTAGTGTGGGGGAGGCTTAGCAATGGCGCACCCCCGAGCGGTGCGCCATTAGTAATCTTTTTTTAGATAGCAATGGCGCACCAGCCAGAGGTGCGCCATAAGTAACTTTTTTTGGAATAGCAATGGCGCACCAGCCAGAGGTGCGCCATAAGTAACTTTTTTATTATTTTTTTTGGTGCATCTAATAATTTTTTAGAAAATGAATGTGAATATGAAACAGTAATAATTTTTTATAAAAATAGTAATAATTTTTTAAAAAATATCATCAAATTTGTTATTTGAAAATATTTATGATTATGAAAAAATATCATCAAATTTATTATTTGAAACTATCATCAAATTTGTTATTTGAAAATATAATAAAATTTGTTTTTTTTGGATTTTTAGTTGCATTCATTTGTGACGGTGGAGCGGGGGATG
>NC_041389.1:546973907-546999282 GCF_002162155.2 Triticum dicoccoides
AGCGGCGGCGGTGGAGCGGGGGAGGGTGTGGTGGGTCGTCGGCGGCGGTGGAGCGGGGGAGAGGGTGCGGGGGGTGCTCGGCGGCGAGGGGGATCTGGCGAGGTGGGATAGCGATCGAGATGGAGGGGATTGAGATCGAGTGTCCTCATGAATATTCAATATTTTTTCATATTGAATATGAAAAAATATCATCAAATTTGAAAAAATATTCATGAATTCAAAAAGTGCCCATGAAATTTAAAAATATTTATGAGTTCAAAAAGTGCCCATGAAATACAATCGAGAAATGAAGGCTACGATTTAAATACAATCGATCTTAGCTAGCTATATGTTCACAATCTTCTTGCCCTTATTTTTCGTAAATGGAGTTCTTCTCTTGAACGGACGTCCTTTAGGTAGGGTGGTCCTGCTTCTTCTTGTGGTGTATGTTGATACTTCATCGTCGTCGTCATGTTCCATCTTCAGGTCGCCGTACTTGTCGAAGTCTTGCTCATTGGCGACTCCATCCATTCCGATGATCTTCCTTTTGCCTCTCCTCACGACAACACGACTGGGCTTTGATGGGTTGGTAATGAAGAAGCATTGGTCCACTTGGGAAGCCAGTACCCATGGCTCATTTTTCGCGGTGACGTTTGCGCCCGCGGTCTTGGATTTGGCTTCGGGTATAACCATGGTGGTGAAATACTGGTCTTCTTTTATGACGCTCTTGGCCCATCTGACATGGAACATCGGGACCTTCTCTCCAGTGTAGCTCAGCTCCCAGATCTCCTCGATCCTTCCGCAATATATGTCCTTGTCATTACCGTTGTAGGATTCCATCGTTACCCCAGAGTTCTGATAACCATCGCTCTTCATGTCCTCTCCCTCGGTGTAGAATGTGTAGTCGTTGATATCGTACGCCTCATACGTCATCAGGTTGTGCTCGGCGCCCTGTGACAAGGCGAATATGAGTTGTTCTTCCGCGGAAGAATCCTCATGTAAAGGGTACGATAGAATCTTCTGCTTGAACCAACACGTGAAACATGAGTTGTGCTCTTTGATTATATCTCCGTCCGTCCTCTGTTGGCCTCGGTCATTGTACGTCTTCTCAATAAAGGTTTTGTGCTCTACCACCCAAGGATCGACCACGTCTATGTGTTGTAGCGCGACTAGGTTTTCTCTTTCAAAGTCGGCGAGTCGACCCTCGAAGTCGACATGCATTTCGCGGCGACCCTCACGGTGACCCCATGCAGCGAGCCTGTCGAGGTGCCTGTTGACGGGAAGACCAATGGGGTTCTCGATGCCTAGATAATTCGTGCAATAGGAGATGCACTGTTCGGTCAGAAAGCCCCTGGCTATGCTTCCCTCTGGACGTGACATGTTGCGAACGTATCCTTTGATGACACCATTCATCCTTTCAAACGGCATCATGCTGTGCAGGAACGTCGGCCCGAGTTGGATGATATCCTCCATGATATGGACCAGCAGATGCACCATAACATCGAAGAATGTGGGCGGGAAGTACATCTCAAGCTCGCATAGTATCACCACGATCTCTTCTTGTAGCCTTTTGAGTTGCCTCATGCCAACCGACTTCCGAGAGGTGACGTCAAAAAAGTTGCATAGGCCAAATAGCGTTTCACGGACGTGCGCGTCCATGATCCCATGGATTGCAACTAGAAGTATCTATGTCATCAGCACATGACAATCGTGAGACTTCATCCCACTGAACTTCTGCTTTGCTGAGTCTAGGTATCTGCTTATCTTCCCCGCGTAATCGTAAGCATGTTTTACTCCTACGAGGCAGGTGAAAAATTGATCGATCTCCTCCTGACTTAGAGTGAAGCACGCGGGAGGGAAGTCATTTCCGGTCTTCTTGGCCTTTTTACCTTTGCGATGACTTTCCGTGTCCTGCTTCGCCTCATCATCATCATCATTAGCGTGAAGCTCCTCCCTGATGCCCATTGATTTCAAGTCTGCCCTTGCTTTCAGCCCATCTTTGGTCCTCTCTGGCATGTTGAGCAGGGTACCAACCAGACTCTCGCACACGTTCTTCGTGATATGCATGACATCAAGATTGTGAGGCACACGGTGGATCTTCCAGTACGGCAAGTCCCAGAAAACAGACCTTGTTTTCCATACCTTCAGCAGCGGCTCTGGCGCCTTTCGCTTCTTTCCCGACTCTGGCGCCTTTTGCTTCTTTCCCGACAGTGGGCAATCTTTCCAATTTTTCAACAGCTCGTCTATTTCCTCGCTGCTCCTCGTACATAGGCGTTTTCAGGGTTCGGTTTCACCATCGAACAGATCCTTGCGTTTTCTCCACGGTTCATCATCGCGAAGCCACCTTCGATGTCCCATGAACATGGTTTTCGAAGACCCGGGATCTCTGTCTAGCTGGCGATACGTTGTGTCATCCATGCACCTGACGCATCCAGAAAATCCGTGGACCACCTGCCCCGCGACATATCCGTAACCGAGATAGTCATGCACCGTCGTGAGCAGTGCGGCTCTCATAGGGAAATATTCTTTCTCTGCGGCATCCCACATATTGGCTGGCATTTTCCACAGCGTGTCTAGCTCCTCTTTCAGTAGCCCCAGATACAGATTGATGTCGTTCCCTGGTTGTTTCGGCCCTTCAATTAGCATACTCATGTGAATGTACTTCCTCTTCATGCACAACCAGGGGGGAGGTTGTACATCCACACAAACACAGGCCAGGTGCTATGTGTGCTTCTCTGGCTGCCAAACGGATTGACTCCATCGGTGCTCGTGCCCAGCACGATGTTCCTTGGACCCTTCCCAAATTCTGGGTGTTCGAAGTTCAACGCTTGCCACTGGCTCCCATCCTTAGGGTGACTCAGCATCTTGTATTTTTTATTTATCTCCGGATCATTTGCGTCAACTTCTCGCTTCTTCTCCTCCCTATCCGCGTGCCAACACAGGAGCTTTGCTACCTTAGGGTCCACGAAATACCTCTGCAGACGAGGAGTGATCGGAAAGTACCACACCACTTTTTGAGGAGCTTTCTTCCTCTTCTTGTATCGAGTGACGTCGCACACTGGACATGTGGTAGAGTCCGCGTGCTCGTCCCGGTAAATGATGCAATTGTTCATGCACACATGGTATTTCACGTGCGGTAAATCCAGAGGACACACGATTTTCTTCGCCTCCTCGAAACTGGTCGGGCACTTGTTCCCCTTGGGAAGACGTTCGTGCCAGAATGACATGTTCTCGTCGAAGCATGCGTCGGTAATTTTGTGTTTTACCTTCATCTCCAGAGCCATGAGCATTACTTTCAGGCGGGTATCCTCGGGCCTGCATCCTTCATACAATGGAGTAACCGCGTCTATCTCCAGTTGATCCAGCATGGCTTTCTCTCGGGCGGCAGCTCTTGCGTTATCTGTCTGCTTGAGAAGCAGCTCTTGAATATGAGGGTCCTGCACCCAGCCCATCGATGGTCCATCGTCGTCTGCTCCGGCATCTTCATCTTCATGATCATGCCCTTCGTCTTGATCTTCCTCATCATCATGTCCTACATCTTCTACATGATGACTGTGTACAGCATCACCGTCGTGATCATGTCCTAGAGATTCTTCGTCTTCTCGCCCGCCCGAACGCGGTGCTTGTCTTACTGCCCTTCCTCATTTCTTGCCCGGCCCCCAATGATGACTTCATAGTCATCTTCATCACCTTGCCACTGATAGCCATCCGTGAAACCACGCAAGAGTAGGTGGTCCCGCACCTGCTTGGAATCCGGGTCCGCAATAAGGCTCTTCAGCTTGCATCTTTGACACGGACATCTTATCACCATCTCGTTCTTTTGAAGCATCTCGGCTTTCGTGGAGCTCAAAAACCTATTCACGATGCCTTCGGTCATCGTGCGGACCATGGTCGCCTACGGGGTAGAGCAAAACGATATTTTAGAACCAAGAAAAATTTAGGCATGACTTTGCCTAAAAATAGGACCAAAAAGAATGCATAGTGCCAAAATTCTCACCGAAACGGAAATGAATCAACATTCCGGCAAAATATTGGCAACTATCGCATTTCAAATACTGGTACCTGCAAACACAAACATATATACAACACCACAAACATATGCAACACCACAAACATACATAGCTCTAGCTAGGCCATAAGAAGTGCATGTGCACGTTGTTGGAGGGAGAAAAAAAGTAGATCTACAACATAAAGATAGCTTTCCCCTTACTTACCTATCAAAAAAAGGTAATTTAACCACTTAATTTGGATGAATCTATGGTGCAAATGAGGTGAGGAGGAGGAGGCAGCCGAGACAAGCTTGGAGGAGGAGGTGGAGAGAATGAAGTGGGGAAAGTGAGTGGGTAGATGTGGCTGTCCAAAATATCTAGCTGGTCCCAGGTTACTAATGGCGCACCACCTACAAATGCGCCATTAGTAACCCTGGTTACTAATGGCGCACCAGCTGGTGGTGTGCCATTAGTAGTTTTGCAAACAAAAAAAATATAGTAGTGGCGCACTGTGTGGTTGGTGCGCCATTACTAGTTAAAACTAGTAATGGCGCACTCTTCCCTGGTGCGCCAGTAGTATTTTTGGAAAAAAATTGTTACTAGTGGCGCACTGTGTGGCTGGTGCACCATTACTAGTTAAAACTAGTAATGGCGCACTGTGTCGTGGTGCGCCATTAGTATTTTTGGAAAAATAAAAAAATTGTTACTAGTGGCGCACCATGTGTCTGGTGCGCCATTAGTGTCTTTCACACTAATGGCGCACCAACACATGGTGCGCCACTGCTATATAGTAGTGGCGCACCACATGTCTGGTGCGCCATTAGTGGCCATATCATCCATAGCCCTTTTCCTAGTAGTGCTTGTTCTTCTCTCCAGCAGGAATGTTCCTAGTATTCCTCTTGGGTGCAATTTTAGGCTTTGGAGCAGTTGCCTTGGGTGCTTCTTTGGGCTTTGATGAAGCATCCCCTGACCTGATGGCATCACCCATAAGCTTCTAAGCTTTAGGTGCTGGTGCGGCAATCACTTCTTCTTCATCCTCCGTCATGGAAGGCTTTCCAACAACCCTGCCCATGGTCTTCTTGACCCTTTCATTCCTCTTCTTCCCTTTCTCAGCAGCCTCTTTGGGTTCAGATTCCAAAGGCACTTGAGTGGAGGCTCTGGTTTGGACATGGGAACTCTTCTTGCAGGTGCTTTCTTTTGCATTCCTGGCTTAGTGGCAGCAGCTGTGCCATATTCCTTCTTGAGCACCTTCTTCTTGGAAGTAGCCTCATCCTCTACAGCCACATAGTCTTCATCTTCAGACTCTGAGGTTTTCTTCTTTCTGGCCCTAGTGGCTGCCTTAGGCAAGTTGTTGGGTGTGCTTCTGCTCCCATCATAGCTGCTAGAGGGACTAGTGCCCTCACTCATGTGAACCTGCTCCTTAGACTTGTTCTGACTGTCACTTTGATCAGACATGTTGCAAACACTGACAACAGACCCTGTGAATAGATATAGATGAGGTAGATAGGATGAGCATCACAAAATACAGAGGTTTTTGCAAGAGAATGAGTTAAAAACTTAGTTTTAGTTTTCCACAGAAAGCATTTCGGATCTACCGATTTGTAAACTCGGTGATACCGAAGCAGCTTTAGGAACCTAAACTAGTGAACTCGGTCAGACCAAGTCACAGTTTGGTGGCACCGAGACTGCTAGGGTTTCACAAAGTCCTGAACTCGGTCACACCGATCTGTAATTCTCGGTCGGACCGAGAATCACATGTGCGCCTTGGCCAAATCAGTGGAACCGATTTCTACAACTCGGTCGGTCCGAGATGGTTTCGGCGGAAACCTAACCCTAAATTTTTAATCCTATGAGTGTTTTTTACTGGATAAGATGATCTCAATCGTGGCAAGATACATGGCAAAAACAATGTGCTAGGAATCGGAGTGAGATTAGCACAAGGATCAAGTCCATACCCTAGTTCGATGATGGACTCGCTACGGTGGCAACGGCGGAGATGATTCCCCTTGACGGCGACGGAGACCAGTGGTAGGAGGCAGCTAGCAACGAGGAGGACGATCCGGAGACCCAGGAGGCAGAGCGGGCTGAGCGCGGGCGAAATAGTTCGGAGAAATTTCCAAAAAAATTGCCCATGGATATATATAGCCCGACCCTATCGGTGTGACCGAGTGGAACAACTCGGTGGCACCAAGATGCATTACTGCAAGCAGTTACTGCAACTCGGTGTGACCAAAATGTTCAAATTGGTTGCACCGAGATTGAAAACCTAGATCGACTTAGTGATCTCGGTATGACCGAAATGGAAGAATCGGTCAGACCGAAACGCACAAAGAAGTTTTGGAAGTTTAAGTCCATGACGAATCGGGGACTCCGAGTGCTCCTCACACAGAGTGGTTCGAATCTGACTTGATGAAACTTTATGATGTAGCAAGAATAGAGCTTGAGACAAGAAAAGCATAGATAGCTAGAGAAGGTACTTAGGCATTCTTGTCCATCCACTTGGCAAAAGAAAAGAAACCAAACAGCCAAAACAACATGTGGATGTCCTCGAATGAGTGAAATATGCAACCAACATGCCCACACAATAAAATGACAAATGAAATATGTGGCAAAGCATGCACAACCATTCTAGCATCTATCAAGCAATTGGCGATGACTAGGTCATCTATATATGAGTATATTGACTTAGGAGTCAAATGAGAACATTTGATCATAGGTCATACTCATCGTTTAAGCTCAAGTGGGGTTGCCACTTTTACATAATGCATTGATGTGTTCACACCATTAGAGTTGCTTTAACTCAATTCTTAGAGTAAAGCTCCCCCTAGATGTGAGATCCCCCCTTAGAGGGATGAACTATGTCACGGCCGGTTTTCCAATAAAAATATTTATTGATAAACCAGTCTTTTGAGTCCAGTATGAGAGAAATCCTCCTCACTGGTAGACAATTTCTTGATACAATAAGCAAGTAGCATAAAATATATTACAGGGTTGAACTGCGGTCGCTCAACCAAATTATTACAAGCACGCCAATAATCATACATAATGGCGGACAGGACACAGTGGTGTGGAGACATACTACTGACTCATGGATAGGTTGGTGGTGGAAAGGCACAGCGGGAAGGGAAATACAAGACTCTAAGAATATCATTTCATCGAACATCGAGGTGAGGCTCGATAAATTTATTTGGTAGCGGAAGCGGATATAAAACAGTGGCCAATTCCAGGGTCGCACGAGACTGACTGGGACTCCTCTAAGTGTCGGACTCGCTATCGAACTCTTCATCCATGAGATCGCCTTCGTCAGCATCTGGCCAAATCAACAAGCCAGTGAGTACTTTGAAAGTACTCGCAAGACAGTTCGGACGTAAGATATAACAAATGCGTGCATGGATGCAACATGATTAATTCCTTAATGCACAATAAATAAAATTGGCATAACGGGTAAGTAAAAAGGGAAACGGCGGTAGTCCGCCTGAAATTCCACAGAACATAAATAAGGACCGATCGGGTGTCTGAAGCGACGCCTCGAAAGGTGAACAAATAAAAATAAGGAAATGATGCCACAGTCGGGCATCTTAGCGACACCACATAAAGGGCTTTAAAAGAAATGCCACGGTCGGATGTCTGAGCGACATCGCATAAAGGGCTTTAAAAGAAATGCCACAGTCGGACGTCCGAGCGACATCGCAGAAAGGGCTTTAAATGAAATGCCACAGTCGGACGTCTGAGCGACATCGCAGAAAGGGCTTTAACAGAAATGCCACAGTCGGATGTCTGAGCAACATCGCAGAAAGGGCTTTAATAGAAATGCCATAGTCGGACGTCTGAGCGACATCACAGAAAGGGCTTTAAATCCACCAGTAAACAATACTCATAATAAACATTCAATCCATGAGAATAAACGGGTTAGTCCATCCACAGGGATAATCATTCAATCGGATTTAGCACTCATGCGATTCACCGGAGTCTCTGTCATCAAAGCTGACAATTGATTAGGATAAGATGGAATGAAACTTGACATGGAAGAGATGATTTGGAGGAATATATGACTCTGCAGAGTTTGTATAAAAATTTTCCCACAGTCAACGGATTTCCGTAGTCACGAAGGACTAGTTCCGTTTATGGTATTTCGGGAGAAAACACAGCTAACCGGTACACACCCATCCTACCTCTCGATGCTAAGAATCACCCTAGTCATCGTCCAAGAAAAACTTTTGAGACGGGGAGATCACAATCTCGAATAGCATGGGATCAAATTTATATACGCGCGCTCTAAGGGGTGCCCCCCTCTCGGTCCCAACCGGAAACACCCATGCCCCCTGACCGGATGACTGGCTTTAATCCAGGGCCATGGAACCATCATCACGGCCTCTCCTCTTTGGTGTGTACCATGAAAGTGGTTTGCAACTTACTAAACCATATTCCTTGCGGAAAACATGTGGTAGTACAAGGAAGGAAATGATAGGTACTGGACCGATATGGTTTGATACTGAAGTCACATAGTCTGGCGTAAGACTGGCATGCTACAACACTGCCATCGTACCCATCCTCATGCCAACACATGGCCATTCATATTCACATTCATCCACGTATGGATCATTGAACTCACTCACCTTAATATCACATAAAATAACGTTCATCGGTATGCTTACCAACATGCCATGAAACTAACTAAATGCAAAACATGCCGAGACACTCATCATATCAAAAGTTCAAACATGCTTGCCTGGTTCAGAGTAGTCGGAGCCTAGCTCGGTGAAGTTCGCGGCTCCGTCACCTCCTTCGGTATCTACGGTTTAAAGAAAATATATGCGCTAACGTAAATACCAAGGAGAGCACAGAAGGTAAACCAAATATTTTTCAAATAAATCTGATAAAAAACTAGACAAAATTTTAAAGAGAACAGAAAAAGAATCAATCAAAAATACTTTTCTGATTAAAAGTTATAAGGGTTTTTGTCCAGGGACTTATCTGTAATGAAACAGAAGATTTCCAGGGGCTAGTTTATAAAAACAGAAAACGCTTCAGTAGTGACTACGCCAGCCCAAAGAGAAAACGCATTTGGCAGTAGGCGTTTTCAGATAACGCTTCGTTTAGAAAGGACAGAGAGGCTGACAGCGGGTCCCACTTGTCATGTTTAAATTTTCAAATGGGAGGGACGAGGCTCGTCGGCGCCCGAGAGCTGCTGTGGTCGCCGGCGGCGATCCACGGCGAGGCATGGGGATCAGAGGTTACCAATGTGCTCACCGTGTCCTTCCGCAACGGTGGGTGGTGGTGTTGGTCGCCGGTGAGCACCACGTCGACGGCGGTCTCAACTGCGGCGGACGGTGGTTCGGGCGTGGATGGAGCTCGTCGGAGAGGGCTGCAAAGATTAAATTGAGGTGGGGGTTAGACTACTGGGTGCAAGAGAGGGCTACGGACGAGGTTTGGGCGCCGGAGGTGGCCTCACCGAAGTGAATCGAGCTGGAGGCCGAGGCGGATCGGGCGGCCAGAGCTGGGGAAGGAGACCTCCTAGAGGTCCCCCTAGTGGCCTGGCGGGGCTTTGGTGAGGAGTGGTGATGCTGCGTGCACGAGGGTGAGCTCGGGGCCCTTTTTATAGGCGGCCCGAGGCGGTTGCCGTGAACGGAGATTTTCGGTGAGCGATTACGGTGGCGCAGTGCTCGGTCGGGGTGGTTAGGGAGTCGAGCATCATCACGGAGGTTCAATGGGTCCGTTTTAGTGCTAAACTGGCCGGGGTTTGGGTGTTTGGGTCGAGCTCGACGGAACGGGGTGGCGCGGGCCCGTCGGCGGCAGAGAGCGCGCTCCGTGCGTGCTGCGCCACGGCGACGGTGCCGCATGCGTGCGCTAGCACGGAGAAGGCCACGCGGAGCCACCAGAGGATTTGGGCGGTGCCGAACGGCGTTGCGCCGCCGTTCTCCTCCCTGTCGGCCGTTACGGGGAGTCGGCCGCCGCAAGACACGCCGGCGCAGGCGGGCCAGGGCGCCACCGACGCCAGGGTCGCGCCAAGTGCGTGTGTGAAGCTTCGGACAAGCAAGCGAGGCCGCGAGCAACATGCCAAGTGCACTGTGGCCGCGTGAATGAAACTGTCGAAACTGAAAACTGAATTTCTGAAAGTGCAAGGAAAACAGTGCATGCAAGGTGTTCGACAGAATGATCCAGGCATGTAGGGATTTTTCCTTGAGCTGATTTTTGGTGGAGTGGCTTCTCATTGCTCAAATAGGCTGCCTGAATTTTGGTGGAATTTTTGGAGGAGTGTAGATATGAATTTCACCAAATTTGGCAAATCTGGTCCAAACTTGCAGAGACTGAATTTTGAAAATTTTGAAAAGAGGAGGAGTGGATCAAGATGGTTCTGGGTTATGGAAACATGGGCAAAAATGCCAAGTCATGGTGGTTCCAAGATATGAAAATCCCAAATTTTCATAGAGCTTCACTTAAAAAAAAATCTCTCCTCAAAACCACAAAGTTTTTGATAAAAGCCAAATAAAAATTTTGGAGTGTCACAACACCTACCCCCTTAGGAAAAATCTCGTCCCCGAGATTTCAGCTGATCCTTAAATAAGTGTGGATGCTCTGTCCGAAGAAAATCCTCGCTTTCCCAAGTTGCTTCACTGTCGGTGTGATTGCTCCACTGGACTTTGAAAAACTTGATGGTTTTCTGTCGGGTCCTCCTTTCAGACTCCTCTAATATTCTTATGGGACGTTCTCGATAAGTGAGGTCTGGCTGTATGTCAATGTTCTCATGAGATACTTGTTTCTCTGGGTTGCTTACGCACTTCCTTAATTGAGAGACGTGGAACACGTCGTGAATGTCGGACAAGTCTTCGGGTAAGTCTAGCTGGTAGGCTACAGTGCCTCTTCGTGCCACTATGCAAAATGGTCCAATGAATCTTGGTGCTAATTTTCCTTTAATCTTAAACCGTTGCAATCCTCTCATCGGGGATACTCTCAAGTATACGAATTCACCGGGTTCGAAGCTGACCCTACGATGTTTCTGATCATAATAACTTTTCTGTCGACTTTGAGCGGTCTTAAGTCGGTCCCTGATTAGCTTGACTTTTTCCTCGGCTTCTCTGAGCATATCTGGTCCGAAAATGCGGCTGTCTCCGGTCTCTGACCAATTTAACGGGGTACGACATCTCCTTCCGTATAGGGCTTCGAAAGGAGCCATTTGCAGGCTGGCCTGGTAACTGTTGTTGTATGCGAACTCGGCATATGGCAGGCTGTCCTCCCAACTGGTTCCATAGGTGAGGACACATGCTCTCAGCATGTCTTCTAAAACCTGGTTTACGCGTTCTGTTTGTCCATCAGTCTGTGGATGGTATGCGGTACTGAAGGCTAGTTGGGTTCCCAGAGCCTGTTGTAATTGCTCCCAAAATCTTGAGACGAACTGAGTGCCTCTGTCGGAAATTATAGTCTTCGGGACACCGTGCAGACAGACTATGCGGGAAAGATAAATCCTGGCAAGCCTCTGAGTGGTGTAGGTTGTCTTCCCTGGAATAAAGTGTGCTACTTTGGTCAACCTGTCAGTGATGACCCATATGGCATCATTCCCGTGTCGTGACCGAGGTAATCCGACAATAAAATCCATCCCTATTTCATCCCATTTCCACTCAGGTATTTTGTTAGGTTGCAGTAGTCCGGGTGGTCTCTGATGTTCAGCTTTTATGCGTTGACATGAGTCGCAACATGCAATGAAAGCGGCTATGTCCCTCTTCATACAGTGCCACCAAAATCTTTCCTGAATATCCTTATACATTTTGGTTCCTCCAGGGTGGATCGAATATGGAGTGGTGTGTGCTTCAGTTAAAACTTGCTGTTTAAGGTCTTCTATGTTTGGCACGCATAGCCTTTCTCCGTACCATAATATTCCTTCATTGTCTATGACGAATTCCGAGGCCTTGTCCATACTTAACTTCCTTTTAATTCCTTCAATGCTGGGGTGACCGGACTGAGCCTCTTTAATTTTCTCCACAAGGTGTGGTTGTATTTCCAAGTTTGATATGGTGCCTTCTGCTACTATTATCAAGTTGAGCTTGACAAATTCTTGATGGAATTCGGGCCTCAAGCTGTGCAGATAGTTCCTGTCGGAGCTGGGTTCCGACTCAGGGCATCGGCCACTACGTTTGCTTTCCCTGGATGGTAATGGATACCAACATCGTAATCTTTTACCAATTCTAACCAGCGGTGTTGCCGTAAATTTAGTTCTGGCTGCGTAAAAATGTATTTGAGGCTTTTGTGATCCGTATATATCTCACATCGATTCCCAAGTAGAAAATGCCTCCATTCCTTGAGTGCATGAATAACTGCTGCCATTTCTAAATCATGAGTGGGATAATTTTCCTCGTGTTTGCGAAGTTGCCTTGAAGCGTAGGCGACAACCTTGCCTTCTTGCATCAACACGCATCCAAGACCCTTTCTGGATGCGTCACAAAATACTTCAAAATTCTTGTGTATATCGGGTACAATTAATACTGGTGTTGTTGTTAATTTCCGCTTTAGCTCTTGGAAACTTTTCTCGCAGGCTTCTGTCCATTCAAACTTCTTATCTTTCTTGAGTAACTGTGTCATAAGCTTGGATATGGTGGAAAATCCTTCAATAAATCTGCGGTAATACCCTGCCATTCCCAAGAAACTTCATATGTCTGTTACGCTGGCTGGTGACTTCCAGTCAAGTACGGCCTTGACTTTTTCTGGGTCCACTGCTATACCGTCTTGAGTCAGCACGTGGCCTAGAAAACCTACTTGTCTTAGCCAAAATTCGCACTTGCTGAACTTGGCATACAATTGGTGTTTCCTTAGCTCTCCTAGTACAATCCTGAGATGTTCTGCGTGCTCTTCTGGTGTTTTGGAGTATACCAGAATATCGTCGATGAATACTACGACGAATTTGTCCATAAACTTCATAAATACTTTGTTCATGAGGTGAACAAAATATGCCGGGGCGTTAGTTAATCCAAATGGCATCACTGTGAACTCGTACAGCCCATATCTGGAGGTGAAGGCTGTTTTGGGGATATCTTCCGTTCGTACCTTCAATTGATGGTATCCTGACCTTAAGTCAATTTTTTAGAATACCTTGGCCTGAGTAAGTTGATCAAACAAATCGTTTATCCTTGGCATCGGGTATTTGTTTTTGACTGTGACCATGTTAAGTGCTCGATAGTCGATACACAATCTCAGCGTTCCATCCTTCTTCTTGGCAAATAAAATTGGTGATCCCCAAGGTGAGGAGCTGGCCCGAATGTATCCTTTATCCAGTAATTCCTTTATTTGCTTCTTCAATTCGATCAACTCGGATGGTGCCATTCTGTATGGTTTCTTGTATATGGGGGTGGTTCCTGGTGCTAGCTCAATGCGGAATTCTATTTCTCGATCTGGTGGTATGCCTGGCAGCTCTTCAGGGAATACATCTGGAAATTCACACACTACTGGAACCTTGTTTAGCTCAGAAACGTCCACCTTATTTAATCTCGGTTGCCGGGGTCTTTTTCCTTCCTTGGCTGATACTCTTATTGTCTTCCCTTGGTGGTGTGTGAGAATCACGGTCCTGTTGAAATAGTCGATAAAACCTTTATTGGTGGTTAGCCGATCCATCCCTAGGATGACATCCAGTCCTTTATTTTCCAATACAATAAGATTTGCGTAAAACTCCAATCCTTCAAACTCAATGACCACATTCTGACAGTAATTCTGAGAAACTTGCTGAATCCCGGGGGACTTGATTATTATGGATTTCTCCAAAGGAAGCATCGAAAAATTATTTTGCAAAGCAAAACTTTTCGAGATAAAAGAGTGAGAAGCTCTAGAATCAAACAAAACCATTGCAGGTATTGTGTTGACAGGAAACGTACCGAGTACGAAATCCGGAGCATTTTGTGCCTCCTCTTTGGTGACGTGGTTCAGATGACCCTTCCTGTGGTTATTGTTGGGATTGAAATTGTTTCGTTTGGGCGCTGAATTACTGCCGCCGTTGTTCGGCTTTGGGGTTGAGTTCCTTGGCTTGGGGCACTGTTTGGCATAATGCCCTTCTTCTCCACAAGCGTAACAAGTAACGCCGGGGCGATAGGTGAATTCCTTGTCCCTTGCATGAAAATTCTTGATTGGGCGTGAGACATTGGATGAGAATTTGGGTGTCCCACCCTTTTTAAAATCTATCTTGCTTCGGTGATTGCGAGTGTGATTAGTCTGGTCCCTTTTTCGCTTGCGGATATCTTCCAGACTGCGTCTCTCATTTTCCAGAGTAATGGCCTTGTCCACCAGCGTTTTAAAATCAGGAAAAGTGTGCACGACCAGTTGGCATTTAAGTGCGGGTGCCAGACCGTCAAGGAATTTCTCCATCTTCTTGATTTCAGTCATACGCTCCTCATTGGCGTAGCGGGATAATAGGGTAAACTGACTGTTGTAATCTGACACTGTCATGTTCCTTTGTTTGAGGTCATCAAATTCTCTCTTCTTGATTTTCATAATACTCTTAGGAATATGTGCACAACGGAAACCTTCCTTGAAATCATCCCAGGTTATGTCATTTTCGTTGGGATGCATGTGCAGAAAATTCTCCCACCACGATGCGGCTGCTCCTGTGAGATAGTGTGGAGCATATAGTACTTTCTCGAGATCTGAACACTTTGCAATAATTAATTTCCTCTCCATATCTCGAAGCCAGTCCTCGGCTTCAAGAGGCTTGTCAGTGTGAGAAAATGTTTGAGGACGTGTCTTCTGTAGCTCAGATAACTTGGAATGTTGCTGATACTGTCCATGATGATTCCCCATGTTGATGACTTGGTTCATCATCTCGCGATGTTGTTGCTGACTATGTTCATAAAGGCGACACATTTGTGAAAGTGCCGATTCACTGCCTTGTTGGCTTGACTGTCCCTGAGTGAACTCATGGTTGGGTTGAGTATCATGAATTTCCTCTGGTGGAGTTGGCATGGAACGTGTCCAAGGACGAGACATTTTTCACTCTGGGAAAAGTATTTTTGTAAAACTCTTAAGAAAAGCGGAAAGAGTCGCAAAAATAAAATCATAAATGCATAAAGCTGGCAGATATTATTAAATACCCAAGCTTACTTAAGAAAAACAAATCGACTTGCGCACGGAGGAGGACTGTTCATTACATATCTTACACGCGGGCGGTAATTATACAGTACATCACTCAGGATATGCGTACATAATCCTGACATGTTATTAAGGCTAGTGCACTTCTCCAGATCCTACATGATGCGCAAACAGGCTACTTCTCACAGCCTATGCACATATCTTACTAAGTGGTGCAATACACGGCAGCTAAGCATACTTAGGCCGAGATGTTGACGATCTCCCTTGCCCTGCCGAGGGCGAGGCGTAGCGAGGTTGGGGACTCGACTTCCTCCTCGCGAATGGGCTCCATACGTGTAGTTTTGCGCAGAGCGGGCGGAGCGGTTGCCAGGGGCGGAGCAACACGTACAGGAGTGGGCGCGAAGGTTGGTGTAGTGCACGCTGGAGTGGGTGCAATGACTTGGTTAAATTCTTTGGTAGAAGGCAGGCGACGAGTAGGCGTAAAAGATGCTGATGACGAGACAAAAGTCGGTGGCGGAGCGATGGGTAGGAGCTCCCTCCTGTTGGCAGCACAGCCATGGACTGAGTCCATGCGGGTAGCTACGAAGTCGTCCACCAGGTTGTCGAAGGCTGCCTCCAGGGCCCGGAGATACTCAATGAGCATCTCAAAAGCCTCGTCTCGTTCTCCTCTGGGGCAGGAGTATGCGTAGTGACAGGTGTAAGGCACATGGCACGGAAGATAACGGTAACGACGAGTCTTCATCACGGGAAGGACATCCCTGAGACGAGCTATCGCCTCGCGGGCTGCCATCTGCATAGCATGCCTCTCCGTAGGCATGGCTCTTCCCGCGAACCGGAAGCGGCGTAACTCACCACGCCCTCCCCTGAACTGCACCGCGGCCTGGTGCATGGTCAGACTATCGTTGACTCGGTGCTGGTAGAGTGTGAATACTGGGCGCACGGATGGCCCCATCGCGACCTGAACGATGAAAGAAAGAAGCTTGACGAACCCATCGGGCACGTTGGCGAAGGTCTGAGACTCGCAGCTGACGTCGGCCATCTACAAAAGTAGGCAAAATTCTGCAGGGTCAGATCATAAATTTATGCAAACTGACAGAAAATGACTACAATTGCAAAAGCATAAAATAGCCCTGTCATGCTAATAACTAATTAGCGATCGCACCTAGTGGCTTCCTACAGTCAGCCTGGCTCTGGTACCAAGCTTGTCACGGCCGGTTTTCCAATAAAAATATTTATTGATAAACCAGTCTTTTGAGTCCAGTATGAGAGAAATCCTCCTCACTGGTAGACAATTTCTTGATACAATAAGCCAGTAGCATAAAATATATTACAGGGTTGAACTGCGGTCGCTCAACCAAATTATTACAAGCACGCCAATAATCATACATAATGGCGGACAGGACACAGTGGTGTGGAGACATACTACTGACTCATGGATAGGTTGGTGGTGGAAAGGCACAGCGGGAAGGGAAATACAAGACTCTAAGAATATCATTTCATCGAACGTCGAGGTGAGGCTCGATAAATTTATTTGGTAGCAGAAGCGGATATAAAACAGTGGCCAATTCCAGGGTCGCACGAGACTGACTGGGACTCCTCTAAGTGTCGGACTCGCTATCGAACTCTTCATCCATGAGATCGCCTTCGTCAGCATCTGGCCAAATCAACAAGCCAGTGAGTACTTTGAAAGTACTCGCAAGACAGTTCGGACGTAAGATATAACAAATGCGTGCATGGATGCAACATGATTAATTCCTTAATGCACAATAAATAAAATTGGCATAACGGGTAAGTAAAAAGGGAAACGGCGGTAGTCCGCCTGAAATTCCACAGAACATAAATAAGGACCGATCGGGTGTCTGAAGCGACGCCTCGAAAGGTGAACAAATAAAAATAAGGAATTGATGCCACTGTCGGGCATCTTAGCGACACCACATAAAGGGCTTTAAAAGAAATGCCACGGTCGGATGTCTGAGCGACATCGCAGAAAGGGCTTTAAAAGAAATGCCACAGTCGGACGTCTGAGCGACATCGCAGAAAGGGCTTTAAATGAAATGCCACAGTCGGACGTCTGAGCGACATCGCAGAAAGGGCTTTAAAAGAAATGCCACAGTCGGATGTCTGAGCGACATCGCAGAAAGGGCTTTAAAAGAAATGCCACAGTCGGACGTCTGAGCGACATCGCAGAAAGGGCTTTAAATCCACCAGTAAACAATACTCATAATAAACATTCAATCCATGAGAATAAATGGGTTAGTCCATCCACAGGGATAATCATTCAATCGGATTTAGCACTCATGCGATTCACCGGAGTCTCTGTCATCAAAGCTGACAATTGATTAGGATAAGATGGAACGAAACTTGACATGGAAGAGATGATTTGGAGGAATATATGACTCTGCAGAGTTTGTACAAAAATTTTCCCACAGTCAACGGATTTCCGTAGTCACGAAGGACTACTTCCGTTTATGGTATTTCGGGAGAAAACACAGCTAACCGGTCACACCCATCCTACCTCTCGATGCTAGGAATCACCCTAGTCATCGTCCAAGAAAAACTTTTGAGACGGGGAGATCACAATCTCGAATAGCATGGGATCAAATTTATATACGCGCGCTCTAAGGGGTGCCCCCCTCTCGGTCCCAACCGGAAACACCCATGCCCCCTGACCGGATGACTGGCTTTAATCCAGGGCCATGGAACCATCATCACGGCCTCTCCTCTTTGGTGTGTACCATGAAAGTGGTTTCAACTTACTAAACCATATTCCTTGCGGAAAACATGTGGTAGTACAAGGAAGGAAATGATAGGTACTGGACCGATATGGTTTGATACTGAAGTCACATAGTCTGGCGTAAGACCGGCATGCTACAACACTGCCATCGTACCCATCCTCATGCCAACACATGGCCATTCATATTCACATTCATCCACGTATGGATCATTGAACTCACTCACCTTAATATCACATAAAATAACGTTCATTGGTATGCTTACCAACATGCCATGAAACTAACTAAATGCAAAACATGCCGAGACACTCATCATATCAAAAGTTCAAACATGCTTGCCTGGTTCAGAGTAGTCGGAGCCTAGCTCGGTGAAGTTCGCGGCTCCGTCACCTCCTTCGGTATCTATGGTTTAAAGAAAATATATGCGCTAACGTAAATACCAAGGAGAGCACAGAAGGTAAACCAAATATTTTTCAAATAAATCTGATAAAAAAACTAGACAAAATTTTAAAGAGAACAGAAAAAGAATCAATCAAAAATACTTTTCTGATTAAAAGTTATAAGGGTTTTTGTCCAGGGACTTATCTGTAATGAAACAGAAGATTTCCAGGGGCTAGTTTATAAAAACAGAAAACGCTTCGGTAGTGACTACGCCAGCCCGAAGAGAAAACGCATTTGGCAGTAGGCGTTTTCAGATAACGCTTCGTTTAGAAAGGACAGAGAGGCTGACAGCGGGTCCCACTTGTCATGTTTAAATTTTCAAATGGGAGGGACGAGGCTCGTCGGTGCCCGAGAGCTGCTGTGGTCGCCGGCGGCGATCCACGGCGAGGCATGGGGATCAGAGGTTACCAATGTGCTCACCATGTCCTTCCGCAACGGTGGGTGGTGGTGTTGGTCGCCGGTGAGCACCACGTCGACGGCGGTCTCAACTCCGGCGGACGGTGGTTCGGGCGTGGATGGAGCTCGTCGGAGAGGGCTGCAAAGATTAAATTGAGGTGGGGGTTAGACTACTGGGTGCAAGAGAGGGCTACGGACGAGGTTTGGGTGCCGGAGGTGGCCTCACCGAAGTGAATCGAGCTGGAGGCCGAGGCGGATCGGGCGGCCGGAGCTGGGGAAGGAGACCTCCTCGAGGTCCCCCTAGTGGCCTGGCGGGGCTTTGGTGAGGAGTGGTGATGCTGCGTGCACGAGGGTGAGCTCGGGGCCCTTTTTATAGGCGGCCCGAGGCGGTTGCCGTGAACGGAGATTTCCGGCGAGCGATTACGGTGGCGCAGTGCTCTGTCGGGGTGGTTAGGGAGTCGAGCGTCATCACGGAGGTTCAATGGGTCCGTTTTAGTGCTAAACTGGCCGGGGTTTGGGTGTTTGGGTCGAGCTCGACGGAACGGGGTGGCGCGGGCCCGTCGGCGGCAGAGAGCGCGCTCCGTGCGTGCTGCACCACGGCGACGGTGCCGCATGCGTGCGCTGGCACGGAGAAGGCCACGCGGAGCCACCAGAGGATTTGGGCGGTGCCGAACGGCGTTGCGCCGCCGTTCTCCTCCCTGTCGGCCGTTACGGGGAGCCGGCCGCCACAAGACACGCCGGCGCAGGCGGGGCAGGGCGCCAGCGACGCCAGGGTCGCGCCAAGTGCGCGTGTGAAGCTTCGGACAAGCAAGCGAGGCCGCGAGCAACGTGCCAAGTGCACTGTGGCCGCGTGACTGAAACTGTCGAAACTGAAAACTAAATTTCTGAAAGTGCAAGGAAAACAGTGCATGCAAGGTGTTCGACAGAATGATCCAGGCATGTAGGGATTTTTCCTTGAGCTGATTTTTGGTGGAGTGGCTTCTCATTGCTCAAATAGGCTGCCTGAATTTTGGTGGAATTTTTGGAGGAGTGTAGATATGAATTTCACCAAATTTGGCAAATCTGGTCCAAACTTGCAGAGACTGAATTTTGAAAATTTTGAAAAGAGGAGGAGTGGATCAAGATGGTTCTGGGTTATGGATGCTAAGGACAATCCAGGAGAATTGGTTTGAGGTCAAAACTCAAATGCAATAGGGCACTTGCTTTGAAAATCCCTCAGGCTCCAAATAATTTCAGAATTGAATTGAGGGGGAAAATAATTAGAATAAAAATCCAAAACCAGTTTGGATTAGTTGGGACAGAGAATTTAGGTTGATCACAAGTTGTAGGGGAGGTTTTGGAGGGGTTTTACCACATGGGCAAAAATGCCAAGTCATGGTGGTTCCAAGATATGAAAATCCCAAATTTTCATAGAGCTTCACTTAAAAAAAATCTCTCCTCAAAACCACAAATTTTAAAGCCAAATAAAAATTTTGGAGTGTCACAAACTAACCTTGGGTTTTTTGTCGATGATGACTTCATGTAGGTGTTGAGGATGTGGATGCTCAATGTTGATGCAGATCATTTGGAGCAATCCTTTGGAGTGAGTTGCACTTTCAATACCTACACGGGTTAGTCCCACAAGGAACAAACAAGGATATCCATAGACATAGAGTGATGCACACACAAAATGATGTCTATGAAAGCATTAGGTTACCTTGTCCCTTGTCTTACCAACAAGAGGCTTTGTGACTCCATGAACTAGTGCAAGATGTGGAAGTTGATTACACTTGTCCTTGCCAAAATGATATGAGTGATGTATGTTGGCGGAGTCACCCTCAAGAACTCTCTAGTTCTTCTTCTTCGGGATCCACACCATCTTGATGGGAATCCTTGGGGTTGTTGTCGTACGTGATGAAGTAGAACTTGATGTAGTCTTGGGAACCTTCTTGACCAAGGCCTTGGGAGCTTCTTCAAATGCATCAATCTCCTCTTGAAGCTCATCCTTACCTTTTTGCTTGTGGTCTTGTGGTGGAAGATCATCTTGAGCTTGTGTACCTTTGAAGAAAGTAGGATCATACTTCTCTTGTTGAGGAACAAACTTCGTCTTGGGGTATTGATCTTCTTCCCACTCAAATCCATTGGCATTGAACTTTCGTTCAAAACCAACACCTTGGTTCTTCCGGTGCCTTCCTTGCTTGCGTACAATTTCCTCGAATTGCTTACTCCCGGCAAGGCTCTTGTAAACACCTTTCTCTATAATTCCCTACAATAAGCTATTTTCTTGCTCAAGTGTAACTTGGCTAAGAGAATCATTAGTGGAATCAAGAGAACTACTAGAAGCAACAACATTAGATTTAACATGATTATTGTTACTACTAGAGGAAGAATCCTTCTTGTTCTTGTTACTAGACTTGACTTGAGGCATGTAAGTAGATAAGAGTAAACGCTTGGCAATGTAAGAACTTTTTTGGCGAAGATCATCATTGATTGCCTTTAAGAACTCATGCTCTTGCTCAAGGTTGAGCTTCTCAAAGCGTAACTTCTCATGATTCCTTAAAAGTTCTCGATGATCTCCTAAGATAGTTTCATGAGCTAACTTAAGAGTGTTTAGTTCTTTAGTTAGAAGCTCAATCTTCTCCTTATCATTGTCATTCATTTTATCTTGATTAGCATGATTAATTGACGCTTCATCATAGTATTCATCACTAAGTTGTCAACAAGTAAATCATCATCACCTAACAAGTCAACTTCATCACTATTGAAATCAACATACTCGGGGTGTGTTACCTTTGGGCCTTTAGCCATGAAGCATCTTCCAAGTCCCTCATTTGGTGAATCAAATATTTCGTAGGAGTTGGTTGACACAAGTGCTAGACCGGCAACACCTTCATCTTGAGTATGTTCGGAGTCGGAGTGATAACTTCTCTCGGAGTGATTGTCGGAGTCGGAACCGGATACCCATTCACCAACATGAGCTTGATGTCTTCGTTTTGTGTAGCTCCTTTATGACTTATCCTTCCTTTCCGAATCCTTGCTTCTCTGGGATGTTCTTCGTTCATAACGATCATCTCTACTCATTCTCTCTCTTGGTGGTGATTCTTCTCTTCTACTTTTCCTCTTAGGTGATTCTTCTCTTCTTTTGTAGGGAGCCGTACACTCATTGGAGTAGTGTCCAGGTCTTCCACAATTGTAGCAATTACTCTCTCGACTAGAAGATATTTTGTCATTGTAGGATCTTAACTTGGAGCTTCTCTCTTTGCTCCAACTTTTGTAGAACTTGTTGAAGTTCTTGATCATTAGGCTCAATTCTTCATTGAAGGTTTGTTTCTCACTTGATGATGTGGGGGCTTCATATGAGGCTTTGTAAGCACCGCTTGACTTGTTGTGGAGCTCCTCCTTATCCTTGAGTGACATCTCGTGAGCAACAATTCTTCCAATGACTTCGTTGGCTTGAGATTCTTGTAATTGGGCATCATTTGGATCAATGTGCACACGGTATCATATTTTCCATCCAATGCTCTTAGGATCTTCTTGATGATGAATTTGTCGGTCATCTCTTCACTTCCTAAGCCGGCAATCTCATTTGTAATGAGAGCAAGCCTAGAGTACATTTCAGCGACGCCTTCACCGTCCTTCATCTTGAACTTGTCAAGTTGACTTTGAAGCACATCCAACTTGGATTCCTTGACGGAGTCAGTACCTTTGTGCATATCAATCAAGGTATCCCAAATTTCCTTTGCATTCTCAAGACGGCTGATTTTGTTGAATTCTTCGGGGAACAATCCATTGAAGAGGATATCACAAGCTTGAGCGTTGTATTGCAGCATATTCAACTCTTCCGCGCTAGCTTCATGGTTTGGTTCTCTCCCATCAAAGAATTCACCTTGCAAGCCACTACACATAATAGCCCAAACGGCGGGATTATGTCCAAGAATATGCATTTTCATCTTATGCTTCCAACTAGCAAAATTTGTACCATCAAAGTAAGGACCTATATGGTGGTAGTTTCCCTCGCTAGACGCCATACTCTCCTAGGTTGTGAAACCAAGGCTATGACCACCAAAAGCTATGGAGATCAAAGCAAATAGAGACCAAAGCTCTGATACCACTTGTAGGATCGGAAGTATGTCTAGAGGGGGGGTGATTAGACTACTTGATCAAATAAAAACTTATCCTTTTCCCAATTTTAGTTCTTGGAAGATTTTAGCTAACTTAGCACAAGTCAAGCAATCTTAACACAATTCAAGCAAGCATGCAAAGAGTATATGAGCAGCAGAAAGTAAAGAATGTAACTTGCAAGAATGTAAAGGGAAGGGTTTGGGGAAATCAAACGCAATTGGAGACACAGATGTTTTTGTCGTAGTTCCGATAGGTGGTGTTATCGTACATCCACGTTGATGGAGACTTCAACCCACGAAGGGTAACGGTTGCGCGAGTCCATGGAGGGCTCCACCCAAGAAGGGTCCACGAAGAAGCAACCTTGTCTATCCCACCATGGCCGTCGCCCATCAAGGACTTGCCTCACTAGCGGTAGATCTTCACGAAGTAGGCGATCTCCTTGCCCTTACAAACTCCTTGGTTCAACTCCACAATCTTGCCGGAGGCTCCCAAGTGATACCTAGCCAATCTAGGAGACTACACTCTCCAAGAAGTAACAAATGGTGTGTTGATGATGAACTCCTTGCTCTTGTGCTTCAAATGATAGTCTCCCCAACACTCAACTCTCTCTCACAGGATTTGGATTTGGTGGGAAGAAGATTTGAGTGGAAAGCAACTTGGGGAAGGCTAGACATCAAGATTCATATGGTAGGAATGGAATATCTTGGTCTCAACACATGAGTAGGTGGTTCTCTCTCAGAAAATGTAAGTTGGAAGTGTAGGTTCGTTCTGATGGATCTCTCCACGAATGAAGAGGAGGAGGAGGGGTATATATAGCCTCCACACAAAAACTAACCGTTACACACAACTTGCCAATCTCGGTGGGACAGAGTTGAGAAACTCGGTCCGACCGATTCAGCAAATCTAGTGACCGTTAGGATTTTCGGTGGGACCGACATGCAACTCGGTAGGACCGATATGGTTAGGGTTAGGGCATAACGTAATCTCAGTTTGTCAGATTCATGGTTCTAGCTTCATGTTATCCTCCCGATTCATGGTTCTAAATCTTGTCCGTTCTCTCGAAGATTCATGGTTCTAGCTTCATGTTATCCTCCCGATTTATTCCATTTGTCAGATATTCTTTTCTAACCCAACCGAAGCATTTCATGAGTTGTTTCCATTTCTTTCCTCCGAAGGCCATCATTCCAGTTATCATTCTCTATTTATCTCGGTGCTTCGTTCAAGTGTTCTTTAATTAGCTCATGATCTCTTTGTTATTTTGCATCTAAATCCCCTCTAGCTTATTGGTTCTTCTAATTCTTCCCGGTGATTCAGTCCCTTTCATCAGTCATTTTCGAATTCTTATGGTGGTTCATTCAGATTCATTTTCCTTGAGTATCATTTTAATCCTTTCGTTCTTTTCAACCGTACCGGTGGATCAGGAAGACTTTCTCAAGTTTGCGATATGTCACTTCTCAATTCCTTTTCAAGAAGAATAAGTAGTATGCAAAATCCATTGTTTGTCATCAATTTAATTTGATGAAGGATAAGAATACAATAAATCTTATTCTTATTTCATCCAAGTGAGTAATCCCTTCCTTCGGAGTTCAAATTTCCACGGCCATGTCGTGGAACCTCCATCTAAGTCATCGCAAGCTTTAAGCTTATTATTTCTTCTTTCATTCCTATCTCATCATCTTTTGTCAACGGAGTTCTTCATGGTGGATCGTCATGATTTAATTGATTCTTCAAGAGTTCATCAAGTATCATTCCATCTTCTTAAGTTCATGTTCTATTCTTTCCATGTTCAGCCGGAGTGCCGTCTAAATTCTTTTGTTCATTCAATTTCTATCTTGTTCTAACCGGAGTGGTTTCATAGTCTATCTGATTCCGTGAGCTTTCGATTCTTGTCATTCTCGTCGTTCCTCTCTTCTTCTCGTGTGCTCACGATTCTTTGCTCCTTCTCTTGAATTCTTGTTTCACCTCATCCCTTTTCCCTTCCGTCTCGGTCCTAAGATCTCGGGACGAGATCTCTTGTTAGTAGAAGAGTGTTGTAACGCCCCGGGTTCGTTGTGCCAGGTGTCTGCCAGTTATTCGCCGTCATTGCCATGTCATTTGCTTGCGTGTTGCATTTTATCATGTCATCATGTGCATTGCATTGCATATGTGTTCGTCTCATGCGTCCTAGCATTTTCCCCGTTGTCCGTTTTGCAATCCGACACTCCTATGTCCTCCGGCGTTCCCCTTTTTGTCTCCTGTTCTGAGCGGGTGTTAAATGTTCTCGGAATGGCCCGAGGTTTGCCAAGCAGCCTTGGTATAGCACCGGTAGACCGCCTGTCAAGTTTCGTGCCATTTGGAGGTTGTTTGATACTCCAACGGTTAACCGGGTAACCGTTAAAGCCTCTTTTGTTTGCAGCCCAAATCCCCTCCAAAGTGGCCCAAAACCCAGCTAACTCCCCTCCATGATCTCGGTCGTTCGATCACGATCGCGTGGCCGAAAACCGCTCCTCATTTGGACTCTCCTAGCTCCCTCTACCTATATATATGCCCTCTCCCCCAAAACTCGCAGATGAAACCCTATGCATCTTCCTCCTTGCGCCGCCGGACATGTCCATTCACGCGGGACATGTCCGCCGGCCATGTCGCTGCAGCCAATCCAGATTTGCCACGTCACCCCACCGCCGCCCGCGGCCA